>NW_024529378.1:0-18758 GCF_017590135.1 Pyrgilauda ruficollis
GCCGCATTTCTTCCGCCGATTGCAACAAATGGTGATCCCGACGTGATACCGGGGTCGAAGACCACGGTGGATCGGTGTATGGGTTCAGGTCCTGTCGCAGCGAGGACGGTGAATAAGCACTGCTGAAAAAGAGAGAAGTGCCGCACCTGGGATGCCCTTATAGAAGAGTCCTGCCGATACGTGTTGCAGAAGCCTGTATAGCTGCGTCAGCGCTGAGATTCTCAAAATTGAAATGGAAAGGCAAGCAGCATATGATTTATTTACTTGCTTTTTAAAAAAGCGTCAGATTAACAGCATAGATTTGCAGAAAGAACTCCCTCAGTTGTTAGCTCACGGGTATGCGCAGGGACTTTTTCAGAACCCTCATACGGTGCATGAACTGTCGGAGTGGCGTAAATTTGGTGATAGGCTTTGGGAGGCAGTTATAGATGACGATAAGTCTGCAGAGAAGTTGGGAAAGCTATGGCGAGTCATGCACAATGAGTTATTGCAATATCAGGTAGAAAAGAGAGTGGCACAGCAGGCTAGTGTGGCGCATGATAAGAACAGGAGTTATGGGGACTGGTCTGATTGCCCGCTACCCCCTGCCACATCTACAGTCATTTTGCTGCCAGTATCGGGTCCTCCTTCGAGCAGCAGCAGCTCTCTCCCCATGGGTGCTGTAACAGCACCATCTGCACTGCCCACGCCGCATTCAGACCCTCCATCTCCCCTTCCTCGTAATGAGCCGATCCCTGGGGCGGAAAGTGACCTAGCGGGGACCATTGCACGGGGGCGAAGGGAGGCGTGGGCGACGTTAGTGAGAGACCTTGTAGATTCTGGGGATAGTGAGGCTATAGCAGCAGCTGCGGAGGTTGCTTGTCCGGCGGTATTTAAGGTAACGTATCGGGGTGAGACACAAATCCTGGAAGGTTTATTGGATACTGGCGCGGACTCCAGCATTATTAGCCCAGATTGCTGGCCCCACAGCTGGCCATTACAGCCGACTACAGTGACAGTTACCGGGGTTGGAGGCCTGACGCTTGCAAGGAAGTCACCCATGTTGTCTGTAACCATTGATGGGAAAACTTTACGGAGTGTTTTTTCAATCATGCCTTTGCCTCCAACTGAGCAATGCCTTATTGGTCGGGACATTTTAGCTCAAATGGGGGTGGTACTGACATCAGCAACTTTTGTTTAATGCACACTGGCAAGCACTTTGTCAGGAATGTGTGGCCACAGTGCGACAGCCGGGCGACCCGCTCCACGGAATAACCATACAGGAGCTAATGGGTCTGGGACCTTTTCTCCGCACAGAAGCGCAAGCATTACTCGGTCCCGATAAATGTAGAGAGTGTATGCGCCTAGTATGACTAGCCATAGATAAGATAAAAGAGCCGGGTGGGATTCCCTCTTATATGGGGATAAAGCAAGGAAGAGATGAACCGTTTGGGTCTTTTATAGATAAGGCAGCCTCTGCTATCGAACGGGCAGGGGTCCCTGAGTTCATGAAAGGTGCTCTGTTAAAACAATTTGCGCTCCAGAATAGTAATCAGGCTACAAAGAACGTATTACATTCCCTAGGAGCTAACTGGTCCATAGAGGAAGCGTTAGAGCATTTAGCAAATATGCCCATAGGGAGTCAAGCAATGTTAGTGGAAGCTATTAAGGAGTTAGGAGTAGGATTACAAAAGCAAGCAGAGGTCTCGCAGAGTCAGGTGATGGCTGCTCTTGTGCCGCTACAAGCAACGGTAACAAGTACTCCTCAAGCTCCATCTACTGGCCAATTTAGATGCTACCGATGTGGGAACTTGGGACACACTAGGAGGACCTGTCAAGCAGCCGCCGTCTGGTGTCACAACTGTGCTCAGATACCCACAACGCCGCAGCCTGCCGACGTTGCTCGGGAAACGCAAGAGCCAACGCGTCCAACAGCCGCCGCGCCCAGACACAAGTAGCCGCTGTCAGCACCCCAGCTCAGCTCCACTGCAACCAGCCACAGCCGGCAGCCTCAGGCTGGACGTGGCAGCCTCAACAGCAATAACACTGATGACCACCCAACCGGAAAAGGTGCCGACTGGAGTGAAGGGACCAATTATTACTGATGACCAACCAGTGGGAGCTTTGCTTTTGGGATGATCGTCGGCTACCATGATGGGATTATTTGTTTTAACTGGAGTAATAGATGCTGATTTTACAGGGGAGATTTGTGTTATGGTGTATACCCCTTTTCCACCGATTCGAATTGAAAAAGGACAGAGGATAGCCCAATTGGTTCCATTGATACAGATGACTAAATCATTGCCTCCTCGTCAGTTACAGTCAAGGGGAGAACAGGGCTTTGGCTCCACGGGAGGACTTACTTTATTAACAATGAACTTGAATGATCGGCCAAAGCGCACTGTAAAGGTAACGTATCGGGGTGAGACACAAATCCTGGAAGGTTTATTGGATACTGGCGCGGACTCCAGCATTATTAGCCCAGATTGCTGGCCCCACAGCTGGCCATTACAGCCGACTACAGTGACAGTTACCGGGGTTGGAGGCCTGACGCTTGCAAGGAAGTCACCCATGTTGTCTGTAACCATTGATGGGAAAACTTTACGGAGTGTTTTTTCAATCATGCCTTTGCCTCCAACTGAGCAATGCCTTATTGGTCGGGACATTTTAGCTCAAATGGGGGTGGTACTGACAAATGAGCACCCTTTTGGCTAATGGTCATTGCGTGGACTTTCCCAATCCTCCTGACCTGGACCACGGACGTTCCAGTGTGGGTTAAGCAATGGCCATTAAAAAGGGAAAGTCTGGAACAAGCACATAAGTTAGTGCAAGAACAATATGAGCAAGGACATTTGCAGTTATCAACAAGTCCGTGGAATACCCCTGTTTTTGTTATTAAAAAGAAATCAGGGAAGTATCATTTGTTGCATGATTTATGGGCTGTAAATGAACAAATGGAACCTATGGGAGCTTTACAACCAGGCTTGCCTAACCCAGCTATGTTACCAAGGGATTGGCCATTGTTAGTTATAGATCTTAAAGACTGCTTTTTTACTATTGCACTTCACCCTAGAGATACCCGAAGGTTTGCTTTTACTTTGCCAGCTTTAAATAGGGAAGAGCCAGACAAGAGGTTTGAATGGACCACCCTTCCATAACGGATGCGCAACAGCGCCACCTTGTGTCAATAGTATGTTGACCATGCATTACAACCGATGCGGCAGGCCTGGCCCGAAACTGTCATTTATCATTACATGGATGACATTTTGTTTGCTCAACAGCAACCTTTTACTGATCAACAGATTCAAAAGATTCATGATACTTTGAAATCACATGGTTTGATTGTAGCTCCTGAAAAGGTTCAATTATCTGCACCCTGGAAGTATTTAGGTTGGACACTTACTGATCGAGTTGTTACCCCCCAGAAACTGCAATTAAACACTAGAATACACACATTGCATGATGCTCAAAGATTACTTGGTGATTTACAATGGCTGCGCCCTATTGTGGGCATCCCGAATGAGCTATTGGATGAACTTCGACCTCTACTAAAAGGAACTGATCCAATACGGCCTGTCCATATAACTTCTGAACAGGCCAGGACACTGCAACAGATATTGGACTGTGTGACACAGGGCAGTGTCCGAAGGCGGGATCTTAACCTACCCATACAGCTGACAATCTGGTGTGGGACTAAATACTTACTAGGTGCACTTACTCAGCAAAACAGAAAAACGGGGGAGGTGTGGGCCTTGGAATGGATATCTCCTCCACTTCAACAGCATAAGACCCTTCTCCAAAAAATAGAAGTTCTGGCTGATTTGCTCAAGAAGGGTCGTGAACGGGCGCTACAGGTTATGGGAGAAGAGCCTGATCAGATACGGATACCAATGAAAAAGGACACGTTAACCTGGTACCTGATAAACAGTATGGAATTACAGAAGGCTCTGTTGGGAGCCGGAAGCGTGATTACCACTGATGACATTCCCAATATACCGTTGAACTGGATAGGGCAGATAGATTCAGTGCCCAAAAAGGTCACAGAAGCCCCTGCTGGATGCTATAACCATTTATATGGATGCGGGAAAAAGATCCAGAACTGCTGCAGTGACCTGGCAGAAAGAGGGACAATGGCATTATCAGATTCTTCAGGCTTCCGAATTGGACACTTTACAGACGATGGAGTTATTGGCTGTTGTTTGGGCCATGATGCATTTTTCTGAACCCCTTAATATAGTGACAGATTCTTTGTACGTTGCGGGAATATGTGAACGAATAGAGGATGCCTCTATAAGAGAAGCCCAGAATAGAAGGTTACATGAACTGTTTATACAATTACAGAGGGCAATTAAGCTGAGAAAGCATTCCTTCTCTGTTATCCATATCAGAAGCCACAAGTGGGATATTGGCTTGGGAGAGGGTAATGCATGGGCAGATAAGTTAGTGTCTATCATACAAGCAACTCCAATTCCCAAGCAAGCTATGGCCAGAGAAGCACACTCCATATTTCACCAGAATGCAAAGGGTCTCCATAGAGCATTTCAGATACCTATGGAAGAGGCACAGGCAATAGTTAAAGCCTGCCCCATATGTAGTCATCATAATGGGGGCTGTGGGCTGGGTCTGGGAGTCAACACCAGAGGGCTAGACACAAATGAGACCTGGCAAATGAATGTTACACATGTTGCTGAATTTGGGAGGATGAAGCATGTGCATGTCACTATAGACACCTATAGTCATTTTATATGGGCCACAGCACAGGTTGGTGAGAAAGCTGGACATGTAATGAGGCATCTCAGTAGCTGCTTTGCAATAATGGGAGTCTCACAGAGTATCAAAACAGATAACGGACCTGCCTACTGCGGCAACAAAATAAAACAATTCATGCAAATGTGGGGAATAGAACACATGACAGGTATTCCTAACTCCCGGACAGGACAAGCGATCGTAGAAAGGGCTAATAGTACCTTGAAAAAATACCTAGGCAGATATAGAGATATTAGAGAGCCGCAAGAAAAATTACTAAGGTGCCTATTTGTTTTGAATCACCTGTGTGTTTTTGGAGAGAACAAGGTTCCTGCTGTAGCCCGTCATTATGTGAAAGGGGAGGATGGAGTGAAACGAAACGTATGGGTGAAATACAGGGATCCCAAGACAGGACAGTGGCAAGGTCCTGCTAAGGTGTTATACTGGGGACGTGGGTATCTTTGTGTTTCTACCCCAACAGGATCCTTATGGGTACCTGCTAGATGGACCCGAGCAGCTGTGTCAGATGGAACCGAACCTCGGACAACTGAGTGAAGAAGACCAACGGCATATAGAGACGAAGCTGCTGATCACCCTCCACCCAATACTTCTTAAACTGAAAGGACAGTGTAGCGCCGCTATCGATCGAGCGATTGATCGGTGCCAATCTGTAGATAATTTGTTAGACTTACTTCCAGTGCTTTACTAATATTATTTTAGAGGGCCTAATGATTTAGCTTGTGTTAAATGTCAAGATAAACAGTGTGCTGCATGGATATTATTTTTTTGTGGGGGTTGTCAGCAAACTAAGTGGGTGCATCAGTCCCAATTACCTGAGTTGTGGTGCAGGAATTGTGCATTTAATTGGCGGCGGAGCTCCTGGCAATCAGAACTCCAGACCTATACAGGGTTGCCCGGCCGCCTGGGACTACAGTTGTATGAGTCCCCAGAACAGAAAATTCTCGCGTGGTACAGGTGGGAAACCCAGCACTTAGTTACGCGTGCTTTAGGGCAGTCTCGGTCGTGTACTTTGGCATCTAAGTGTGGCCGGGTCCAATTCCCAGAGATCAAGATCCCAACCAAGCATGGGACGATTGCCTGAGAAGTTTGGGAAGGTTAAATCTGAGCAAATCGGAGAAGAAAAAGAGAAAGGGAAAGAAGAGACACTCTTAACAGTTTATGAGATGCCTGCCAGAGCTCTGTGCCATGGGTGTCCTGAGTGTGTGCAGAGAAATGCATCCCCCCAAAGCCCTTGGTTTCTCCACCAAGTTGCCAGTTTGACTGCTTCCAAAGGGGAATAAAGGCAGAGACGTACATACACAGGAGTCCTGGGTATGTCCAATAAATGTGCAAATATGTGGGGAGATTTGTTAGGAATGATTTCAGCTGTTATGCCCACAGAGCCTTTTCTCCTGGTTCTGTGTTATAAGTGAGTAATGTAATAGTAATAGGCTCTCACAATTGAGAGACAGATATTATGTGGACATTCAAATGTAAAATGATGTTATTGTAATATATCCTCCCACAGTCCTCTTTCCCCTCCCCCTTGTAGTAAGCTTGGTAGTCAGGGCATTTGGGGAGGGCCAGCTTGTGACCAGGAGGCGGGGTGTAAAACACCTGACCTCCAATGAAGATGTAAGAAAGTAATCTCCAGCAATGGACAGCAGAGAAAGAGTAAACACTGACAAAAGTTTGGGAGGGGCTAATGGTATATGAGGAAGAGCATCCCTTTAGCAGATGAGCTGTTGTAATGGTCATGGAGACTCCCAGTGCTGCAATTTTTCCTTATTCAGTCATTTGTTAAGGTTTAATAAACCTTTAAAATGTTAAAAGTGAGAGTCGTTTCTCACATGTGCAATGCTGTGGGTCATTTTCTTGGTCTGGTTTCCTTTGCTTGGGTCCCATCGGAGTGCTCAGTTGGGTACAGGCTGTAGGTGCTTGGGGCACTCTTGGAGTTACTCTTGGATCCCTTGAACAATAGGGTTTGGCCCAGGAGGGGAATTTGTGCTGCTTTGTGACCAAGGAGAACTTCCCAGGCTATTTTGTGTTTGCTGTAGGGAGGTTGGTTATTGCTTTGCATAAACTCACAGACCAACGTGGAGGGTTTGCTTTGTGATGTCAGGGCATGGTTGCCACATTGTCGCAGTGACATCGGAAGGTTGCCTTGGTGCACGGAAGGCCTCAGTGTCAGAGCAGGAACATCCTCCTGCTTGAGGCAATTGTCCGTGGGCAACTGCACACTGACAGGAGCCTTGTTTTTTGTAGTGTTGGAGCACAGCCTGCAAACTTTCAGGACTGTGCTACAATGATTCAGCAGCTTGCTGCTGCACTTTTCACAGCTTATGGCATTACCTATTCTGGGTATTTTCTGACTCACCTGGCACGTAAGTAGAGGTTTTCCCTGGGTGTAATCCAACCAATGGCTTTTGTATGTCTTTCTGCTCTTTCTTAGTGACTGAGTTGATTTAGAAACAGAAAGAGCATTAGGATGCCTCTGGTTTGGTAAAGCTCCTGTCAACAGGTTCGGCTAAAAAGGGGGTGTCTGTAGCCACAGGGGCAGCATTTGCAAGGGAACCTACAGGGATTCCGTTCCCTCCATGGGAGAGTCTGTGACTGCAGGGTCTGTCATTTCCTCAGTTTGCTGGGACAAGCAAGATGGCTTTGAAAATGTAGACTGGGAGGTCTTCTCAGGAGGCCTTCTAAAAACTGTGCAGTTGTTCCCAGAATTCAGGGAAAGCTTCTTTCTTTCTAGATTTTATCATGAAGGGATTTGACTGTCTAACTTGATCTTTTACTGAGTGCTTAAATAGTGATTCTCTTTGCAACGAAATGCAAATTCTAAAGCAGTGAGTGTCTGCTCCTGAACGCAAGGTGCTGCTGTGCTGTTTCACAATAGAACTGCCACAGCTCAGTGGAATTTTGGGGAAGCTTTTCTGGGCAACTGTTTCCAGCAAGTTACTGAGAATTAGTGCATTCAAATGATTTTTTAAAACAAGTACCTGAATGAGAGGATTTAGAAGCAGTTTTATGTGTTTGGTAGAACAGGAGCATTGAGTGTTAAAGAACAGTTTGCCTGTTCTTTATCATGTTTGTATAAATTTGCGGGATAAACAGGCCAAGGTGTAGGCACAAACAGGAATATGGTCCCAATCTCTTGCTGGCTGTGTTAATGAAATGTGTCTCCTGGAAGGATGTTGTGAAAGGAAAAATAATCTCTGTTTGGGTTGACTTGTTCTGTGGGATTCACCAGCACAGGCAGTTTTCTCACAGCATCTGGTCCATTTCCTCTGCGCACTACAGGTCACATGAAGCATGTATTCAGCGATGCTGATCCTGAGGTGAGTTATAAAGAAGATTTCATATTCCTGGTGTTTAAGAATTGTCGAGAGAGCTGTCAGCTTAGCTAGTAGCAGCAGAGTGTAGAGGACCACCTAGGAAGACCCAAAGAAAATCCACTCTCGTTACTTCATCCAAAATAAAAAAAGCATAAGTGAATATTCCTGAATTTCAGTCTCAGATCTTGAAAAACTAGAACTGAAGAACTTCCATAGATCCCCATGTGACAGTGCTCAGCACAAGGGCTGTTACCCTGCCAAACATGCCCTCACTGCATCCAAGTGCTTTAGACACTGGAGTAGCTGACACTTCCATCCTGGGGCTTGTAGGTTTTTTGGTATGCTAGGATGAGAATCCCTGTTCATTTTCACTTTTTCCAGCCAGCAGGGGGCTTCTGCACAACATTTCCTGCCCTTTTCCAGCACTGGTTGGGATTCTGGTCCACTTGTAGTTTTCCCTGTCTGCAGCAGCAATAGCAAAGGCGTTGCTGGCTCTTTCCTACTCGTCCATTTCAGAGCTTTGAAGAAATAAAAGCTCCATTTTACAGAGACACCGTTGCTTGCTGATAACCGCAAGTGAGGAATATGGAATTCATAGCCCTATCCTGTTCTGTTGAATTGGCCCATTTTAATCTGGTTGGAGTGACTTAGAATCCCATTGCTAACAAAGTTGATGAGTTCTCCTTAGAAGATGTGGTTGTAGATGCGAGGAGAAATGAGGTTCTCAGTGATAGGTAACTGCCTATCCCTCATGCTTCTCTCTTGCCACAGATGAGAAAAGCAACAGCCGTCTCTCCCCTGGCTCTCTCTGCTCCTGGAGAAGAAGCCAAAGAGGAGCAAAATGAGCAAGATGACCACCAGTGTCCAGCTGTGGTCACAGCACAGCCTGATCATCCCATGAGAGTAAGTGCCAGTTGTGGGTGGTGCTGTCATTAGTGCCAGGCAGAGCAGCAAGTTTCTGAGCAGCCAGCACTTGCTGTTGCTGGCCAAGGATGCTGTGAGTGCTGGAGTGGTGCAGGATGTAGCCATTTCCTGCAGGCAGTGACAGCTAGAACTTGGCCTTTGCCCTGTCATGTTGAGGCACCAAAGAGCCGGGGGCTCCGGGTGAGCTTTTGCCTGCCTGGCTCAGTGAAGATCTGTCTCTTGGCTTCTGCAGTGCTTTGGCCAAGGGCACACGTGGTAGCGCTGGAGGTGCCAGGGCATTGTGTGTTTGTTTTCCCTTAGTGGAAAGGTGTGTTTGGCTTGTGGAAGTGTTCTGCAGTTTTCTTGAGGAGTTCGTCACTTGTACAGCCTCTTTTTGGCCGTCTTTTGGCCTCTTTTGTACAGCCTCTTTTGCCTTTTGATAAGCTGCAAGGAGATGATTGTGCTGTCCATGAAGCTCTGGGTGGCCATTCTTGTGCTGTGTGTCGTGGTTTGACCGGGAAGCGTGTTTCTGGAAATATTGTGGTCAAACCAATCAGCTAGATGGCTAGATTTAAAAATTGGCACCTGTTGTGACCACTGGGGACCTGGATGTGCCTCTGAGAACACACAGGGGTTAAAAGCAGAGGATTCCCAGAGGGACTTTCTCTTTTGTGTCCGGTCGGTGAGTTGATCTGACCTCCTCCCTCGCCCAGCTGCGTCTGGGTGGGGGAGGCCGGAGCCCCTGCAAGGTGCAGGGGTGGAGGAGATCTGGGATGTTTTGGGCAGCCCCCCCTGGGAGAGAATGTTAGAGCACGTAAGTAGAGGTTTTCCCTGGGTGTAATCCAACCAATGGCTTTTGTATGTCTTTCTGCTCTTTCTTAGTGACTGAGTTGATTTAGAAACAGAAAGAGCATTAGGATGCCTCTGGTTTGGTAAAGCTCCTGTCAACAGGTTCGGCTAAAAAGGGGGTGTCTGTAGCCACAGGGGCAGCATTTGCAAGGGAACCTACAGGGATTCCGTTCCCTCCATGGGAGAGTCTGTGACTGCAGGGTCTGTCATTTCCTCAGTTTGCTGGGACAAGCAAGATGGCTTTGAAAATGTAGACTGGGAGGTCTTCTCAGGAGGCCTTCTAAAAACTGTGCAGTTGTTCCCAGAATTCAGGGAAAGCTTCTTTCTTTCTAGATTTTATCATGAAGGGATTTGACTGTCTAACTTGATCTTTTACTGAGTGCTTAAATAGTGATTCTCTTTGCAACGAAATGCAAATTCTAAAGCAGTGAGTGTCTGCTCCTGAACGCAAGGTGCTGCTGTGCTGTTTCACAATAGAACTGCCACAGCTCAGTGGAATTTTGGGGAAGCTTTTCTGGGCAACTGTTTCCAGCAAGTTACTGAGAATTAGTGCATTCAAATGATTTTTTAAAACAAGTACCTGAATGAGAGGATTTAGAAGCAGTTTTATGTGTTTGGTAGAACAGGAGCATTGAGTGTTAAAGAACAGTTTGCCTGTTCTTTATCATGTTTGTATAAATTTGCGGGATAAACAGGCCAAGGTGTAGGCACAAACAGGAATATGGTCCCAATCTCTTGCTGGCTGTGTTAATGAAATGTGTCTCCTGGAAGGATGTTGTGAAAGGAAAAATAATCTCTGTTTGGGTTGACTTGTTCTGTGGGATTCACCAGCACAGGCAGTTTTCTCACAGCATCTGGTCCATTTCCTCTGCGCACTACAGGTCACATGAAGCATGTATTCAGCGATGCTGATCCTGAGGTGAGTTATAAAGAAGATTTCATATTCCTGGTGTTTAAGAATTGTCGAGAGAGCTGTCAGCTTAGCTAGTAGCAGCAGAGTGTAGAGGACCACCTAGGAAGACCCAAAGAAAATCCACTCTCGTTACTTCAACAAAAATAAAAAAAGCATAAGTGAATATTTCTGAATTTCAGTCTCAGATCTTGAAAAACTAGAACTGAAGAACTTCCATAGATCCCCATGTGACAGTGCTCAGCACAAGGGCTGTTACCCTGCCAAACATGCCCTCACTGCATCCAAGTGCTTTAGACACTGGAGTAGCTGACACTTCCATCCTGGGGCTTGTAGGTTTTTTGGTATGCTAGGATGAGAATCCCTGTTCATTTTCACTTTTTCCAGCCAGCAGGGGGCTTCTGCACAACATTTCCTGCCCTTTTCCAGCACTGGTTGGGATTCTGGTCCACTTGTAGTTTTCCCTGTCTGCAGCAGCAATAGCAAAGGCGTTGCTGGCTCTTTCCTACTCGTCCATTTCAGAGCTTTGAAGAAATAAAAGCTCCATTTTACAGAGACACCGTTGCTTGCTGATAACCGCAAGTGAGGAATATGGAATTCATAGCCCTATCCTGTTCTGTTGAATTGGCCCATTTTAATCTGGTTGGAGTGACTTAGAATCCCATTGCTAACAAAGTTGATGAGTTCTCCTTAGAAGATGTGGTTGTAGATGCGAGGAGAAATGAGGTTCTCAGTGATAGGTAACTGCCTATCCCTCATGCTTCTCTCTTGCCACAGATGAGAAAAGCAACAGCCGTCTCTCCCCTGGCTCTCTCTGCTCCTGGAGAAGAAGCCAAAGAGGAGCAAAATGAGCAAGATGACCACCAGTGTCCAGCTGTGGTCACAGCACAGCCTGATCATCCCATGAGAGTAAGTGCCAGTTGTGGGTGGTGCTGTCATTAGTGCCAGGCAGAGCAGCAAGTTTCTGAGCAGCCAGCACTTGCTGTTGCTGGCCAAGGATGCTGTGAGTGCTGGAGTGGTGCAGGATGTAGCCATTTCCTGCAGGCAGTGACAGCTAGAACTTGGCCTTTGCCCTGTCATGTTGAGGCACCAAAGAGCCGGGGGCTCCGGGTGAGCTTTTGCCTGCCTGGCTCAGTGAAGATCTGTCTCTTGGCTTCTGCAGTGCTTTGGCCAAGGGCACACGTGGTAGCGCTGGAGGTGCCAGGGCATTGTGTGTTTGTTTTCCCTTAGTGGAAAGGTGTGTTTGGCTTGTGGAAGTGTTCTGCAGTTTTCTTGAGGAGTTCGTCACTTGTACAGCCTCTTTTTGGCCGTCTTTTGGCCTCTTTTGTACAGCCTCTTTTGCCTTTTGATAAGCTGCAAGGAGATGATTGTGCTGTCCATGAAGCTCTGGGTGGCCATTCTTGTGCTGTGTGTCGTGGTTTGACCGGGAAGCGTGTTTCTGGAAATATTGTGGTCAAACCAATCAGCTAGATGGCTAGATTTAAAAATTGGCACCTGTTGTGACCACTGGGGACCTGGATGTGCCTCTGAGAACACACAGGGGTTAAAAGCAGAGGATTCCCAGAGGGACTTTCTCTTTTGTGTCCGGTCGGTGAGTTGATCTGACCTCCTCCCTCGCCCAGCTGCGTCTGGGTGGGGGAGGCCGGAGCCCCTGCAAGGTGCAGGGGTGGAGGAGATCTGGGATGTTTTGGGCAGCCCCCCCTGGGAGAGAATGTTAGAGACTCTATGCAGGCTTGAAATTTGATGTCTTGTGCCGGCACCATGGCCAGGATAAGAAGGTATGGGGGGGCAAGGTGCCCAGCCACCGGCAGACCGTGGCTGAGGTTTTAACCCCCTTGGTGTAGAGACAATGGAAGCTGGAAAAACACTGATCCTCCCCAGCTGAGAATTGAGAGGGGACGGAGGATGGGAAAGAAGACGAAGGTTTGAGTGGGTGAAGAAATGTCAGCAGGTGAGAGTGCCTAAGATGGAGGAGATGATTGGAGTGGCTTTGGCTGGACTTTTCTCTTACATGGCCATGGGACAGAACCAATTTCTTCCTGTAATGTAGAGACTGCACCCTGGGGGAGGTGGTTGGCCAGAAGCCAGGAGTGACCAAGCCGTTGTGAGAAGTAGAGGGGACAGAGACTGATGGGGAGGGTGTGGTGGAGCCCTCTGCCTTCAGCGAAGGATCTCTGTTCCTGAGAGCCCCAGGCCCCAGGGGAGTGAATATGGGGGGGACAGGTGTCCCAATGGTGAGAGGTGGCCACTTCTTGGAACTGGGCGATGCAGTTTAGCCTGGAAAAAGGGAGGCTCGTGAGGGACCTTCAGCATCTCCTCACTGCATCCGAATATTTTAGCCACTTTTGAAGTGACTTTCCCCTTTTTTTAAAATTTCTATGTTTGTCTTTGCTTCAAGGATGTCGGTTTTTTCCTTTTCTTTTTCTCCCAACTAAGGTGCTATTCCTCATTATTTTCTGCCCTTTTATAGCCGTAGGACTGGTTCTCGTAGAATTCTAATTTCCAAGGTGTCACTTCTGGAGACTGAAGGATTTTTGCCTGAGAAGACATCATTCTGTGCAGGGATGTTGGTGCAGACAGAGCTGTTGTGGTTCCAGGCCAGCCAGTGTAGCCTTACAGACAATTTTAGGATTAACAGTGCCTGTGCCTTTTTGCAGACCAGGGAATCATTGTGTGTTGTGTTTGGGAATTGAGCAAGACGTAAATGCCCTTGCATTCTTTCTGGATCTCAGAGATCAGAAGACCTGAGAGGGGCTGGGCTGCATTTCTGATTACTGCCACTTTAGCCTTCTTAGTGTGGTTGAGTCCAAGAGAAGAACTTGCTCGAGCACAGATGCACAAAGAGTGCAGTTCCCAGTGCAATGCTCTGGGTCTGATCACATTCCATAAGGACCTACATGCTCCAGATTCCCCAAGAGTGTGGTTTATTGAAGCAACAAGACGTCAATCTCAGGATTGCTGCTGACCATGGCTGACTGGCTACCAAGTTTCGATGTTTGTTGCAACTGAGAGGACAGTAAAGAGAGATTATAGTAGTGAGATCAATCTATCTTTCTAATGTACCTATCTATCTGTCTATCTATCTCTCTATCTATGTAGCATTTACATAACTGAACCATTACGGCTCTGGTCCAAAGGAGTTGGAGGTGCAAAGGTCACCTAAAGCATCCCTTTCGGGAGAGTATTAGAGACATGTTCTGCCAATGGATTCTGAGCAGGCAGAGATGTTTCCTCCTCCAGATATGGGGTTTTTTCCTTCAGAGCTGTTTTTCTCCTCCAGCCTCTTCTGCCCTGAAGTCCCCAGTTTATTCTTTAAGTTTCTGCCTGTCTGAGTGAGGTGGAACAATTCCAAGGCTAGGTGGTATTTGGTGACTCTGGTCATACATGCATTACATGACACACGCTTTCCTTCACTGGCATCCCCAGGGGTGTGTAAGTGCATTCGTTAATGGGGCCTTATGAGAGTCTAGGGACAAGCTGTAGTCTCTGACTGCTTTGTTCTCTTTGACTTGAGGTGCAAGTGTCGACCTCTCACCTGGCAGCCTGCAAAGAGCTCCAGAGAATGTCTGGCAATGAAGGGCCCCAAGGTTGGCATAAGGCACAGGAACAGTGCACACCAGAAGTCCTACAGGTCCAGCACATCATGGGCTCTGGCACAGAACCTTCTGCCACAGCAGCATTACCTCCAGGAATTCCTTCTGTCAAACCTGGGAACTCGAGCTTGGGCAGTTCCTTCATCTTTCCCAAGCAGCAGACTGAGAACAGGTGCCTGCTGATGCTGGGTATGTCCGGTGTATTTCTGGTCTGAGGGATAGTGTATTGTGTGCAGATGTTAGCATAGCTGTACCAAATGCTCCTCCTGACTTTGGTGCCCCACTGGCGACATTTAGGACTCTCCAGAGGAAGTGCTGTGCTCCGAGGCAGCAAGAGAGTGCTCTGGGTGTTCCTGCTGCCTGTCAGAGCAGCTTGGACTGGCTTGGCTTTGCCTGAGCTTCCCTCTGTGCTAAAGGCTGAGGCAGGGATTATTCTTGGACCAGCAGAAGGCTTTGAGCTAGCAGATAATCTAGGCAAGTCAAGTCCTGTGTACTAGTGGCCAAACTGGACAGAATTTTTAGCTTCCTAGTCTCCTTAAACTCCTGACTTCTAACCAGTCATCAGAGCAAAAGAACTTCACAGAAATTCTCTTGTTTTGGAGTTTTGTCTTTTAGTTGAGAATTCTTTTTGTTTTTGGGGGGGAGGGGGTGGTTTTGTTTTACTTATTTTTTGTTGGGGGTTTTTTGTTTTTTGTTGTTATGGGTTTTTTTGTTTGTGTTTTGGGGTTTTTTCGTTGTTGTTGGTTTGTGACTTTTTTGGTGGCATTGGTTTTTCTCTATCCTGAAGAAGCCCTTCTGCCTCACGTCTTACTGATGTTGTTTTTATGACTGTTACTGTTACCACTACTACATCTGCAGTTTATTTTCATGAGAATGCTATATTTTTGTCAATAAGAGCTACTTTGAAAGAACATCATGTTACAGACAAATAGAGAGCAGGAGGCGTTTTCCATGTGCCCCCAAAGACAAAACAGATACTTTTATAACAACCTTTATGTAATATTCTAGTTTTATGCTTATAAACATGTGTCCACGAGACACATCCGAGTGACGTGATCAGATAAAACTGTACTGGAGGCGTTTCTCAGGAGAGAGCCTCCAGCCCACCCATGGTATATTCCTCAGATCTTTGGTGGCACTTCTTCATACCTGATTCCCACTCTTTCCCATGACTGTTAGAATCCTACCCATTGGGTCAAGCCCTACTCAGATCATTCTCTAGGAAAACACATCAAGTCCTCTGTAATTCTGCAGCGCAACCCAATGAATCTCCTTCTTGCCCATAGCAGCTGCCAGTGCTGTGCTCTCAGATAAGACCTGGTGGGGCTGAGAGCAGAGCCCAGTGGATTCTGTGTCTACCATCACCTGTTGGGACAAGAAGGGCATTGATGTGCACCTTGCTGTGTCTGATGTCAAAGCCCATCCTGTTGTGTCCTGACTGGGGGCAACAGCTTGTACAGGGCTCAGGCTGCCTGTGGCTTCTTCCCACTGCTTGTCAGTGCTCCTGCTTGGGCTTTGCCAGCCTTCTTGTGGTAGCTGTCCTGTCCCTGAAGGCTGGTGGGACTGCAGAGTCTGGAGCCTTCCTTAGCTGGGAGAGGGGCATCTTTGAGCTCAGCCTGCTCATAAAAGGGTGAGGGTCCTGATGCTGAAAGCCCTGTCAGGATTGGTTATAGCTTGAGCTGCTCTGGTGTACAAATAGAAAGGCATTCTTTTGGCAAACTGCTGAAAGGTGGAGAAGATGTCTTCCTCTCATGGGATTGCATCTCCCTGTGCTTTGTTTCCTGTCAAGAGAACTCTTCAAAGGACTGGACAAAATCAGTCTCTGTGCCAGCCATCTGCACTGCAGGGCTATCTGTCCTGTTGCTGTTGTTTTTGTTGTTACCCAGCTGACCACAAAGGGCTCAGAGCCCCAGACAATGGGGCTGCCTTTTGTATCTCCTGAAAGCTGGGATCTCTGCTTTAAAGTGAGTGTCTTGCATTTTGTTTCCCTCAGGGAGAATGGTGAACACGGAAAATCCCGCAATGAAATACACTGAACTGGAACACATTGGCAGTGGGTGAGTCCAACCGCAGTTACTTCTACACAGCCATGGGCCAGGTGTTTTTCTGGTGGAATGTCTTTCCAGCATGAAGTCAAGCCAGCTGCAAACCTGTTGAGACACTGCGAATAGATTGTCCCATCTCTCAGTGCTGCTCAGAATTTGTGAGTGGGCTCAGAAGGCATTGTCAGCATCTCCATGCTGCCGAGGTGTTGCCTGCATCAAGGAACAGGACCTGGAAGGCTTTATCTCTCAAGTGTGGGACAGCTCTGTGTTAATTTCTTTAGCATTTTTGTATGCCTCAAAATCATACTGCCCCACTAATGAAAAAAAGAATCTTGCTTGCCTGAAAGAGCAACCTACCCGCTATCAAAGCTGTCAGATAACAGTTCTTAGGAACATTTCTTTCCCGTGGTTTGCGAAAGGAAATACTGTGGTCAGGAGAGGAACCACACAGTTTAGAAACTGAAGCCCAAAATGAAAGAATAAACTCCCTTTAGAAGTTGAACCCCAATGCTTCAGGAACAGGCCCAGTGCCCATGCACTTGAAAAATGCATCATCTGTCTTCTGGCAGAGCTCTCCTGCATCCTGCAGGTTTTAGGCACTTACAGCAGAGATCTCCTGCATGAGCTGGCTTTCACTCCAAAAGCTAAACAGCTTCTCCTTTCTCTGCTTCTGTTTTGTTTCTAGGTATTTTGGAGATGTGGTTAGAGCACTCGACAATGACACAGGAGGAGAGGTAAATGTCAAGAGCCGCCGCAGACTCTGCTGCTCTTGAGGGGCTTTCCCCTCTGCTGTGAGCAGCTGGGGCTGGAGCTTTGGGTAGAGCTGTGCTGAAAAGGCACAAGAAGCACAGACTGGTGTCAGCCTGCAAAATACATTTGGGACTTTGTCCTTCTCAGCTGCCAGAAGGAAGGCACGGAGGGCAGCGGTTCCTTTCAGAGAAGGACGCTCTCACTCGCTCTCCAATGCTAAAACAAAGGTGGTGCCTTAGAGTACCTCACTGCCCTTTGGGGCTGCAGCTTCAGAGTCCTGAATTCTCATTTCTGGCTGCCAGCAAATACATCTGAAAGTTACTGGTAGTTCCTTAGCCACCTGCAGTGCTGCACTTGGGAACTGCATGTAGGGAGAGATCTGCAAGGTGTCCCTAAAAGCCCTAAGCCCTGCCCATAGCCCAAGATGTATCCACAGAGTATTAAGGCTTGGATTACTTCTTCTGAATCCCATACAACACAGCAGAGAGTGTGGTTTGTGGTTGTCAGAGGTTTGTGGCTGATAGTTGACACACCACTGTTACCAAGTGGACAGGGCAAAACATCAGTGGCCCCACGTGTCCTGTAACTGCTCCCCAAGGCAGCAGAGAAATGGGCTGTTGGAATGTCAGTTCCTCATTACTGCAGTGCCTAATCACAAGGCCGTTTGGCACAGCTCGGCTGTGTCATTACAAAATCACTGCCTCCATGTGCGTTGTGGTCTCGTGCCACCAGCTTCTCAAGTTACTGGTTTTCCATGTCATTTTAGGTGGCCATAAAGAAAATACATCTAAAAGGACTGAAGAGGAAGCAACTAACCTTTAATGAAATCATGATCATGAAGAGGTATAGGAGTCCCAGTGTTGTGAATTATTTAGACAGGTGAGAGGTCATGGTTTTATCCCATGAATGTGTGTTTCTATATGGCAAACATGAGAGGTTAAAAACCCACACTGGTCACTGGCAGGAAGTAGAGGTGTTAATTATTACTTACTAGTATTTCTCAACTCGTCTCAAATGGATGAGAAGAGAGTGCATCTTGTCTGCATGAGTCTTCTCTGGCACACATACTTAAAAAATTATTCAAAAAATTTTCAAAACCTGGATCAGCTGTCTCTTACTAAGTCAATATCCTCAAAGTTCACTTCCTCCACGTTTTTTTGGGATTGATTTTTTAAAGTTTCTTCAATGCTGATGAACCATCCTGAAGTGGATTTCCCTTCGATCCTTGGCCCTCTTTACCATTGCTATGCATGCCAGGAAGAGTAGGTACTTATTTCCAGAAGCACCATGCCTGACAGGTTTTTTGTCTGGGCTGTTACTAAACTGCACTTTTTGCTTGCTGGCCATCTAAGACATCTCCTTTTTCACAGCTGTGCCTTTCTCCTTCAGACTGCAGAGACTGCAAACAATGCAGAGCGGAGAGGGAATGTCTATTCCTTTGATTCTGTCCTCCTCACAAAGGGACTTGGAAACAAGAAACCCAGAAGGAAAATATCAACCTAGCCATGCATGTTTATCTCCACGCCCTTGTTTCCTTCTTTCAGCTACCTTCTGGGTGAGGAACTCTGGCTGGTTATGGAGTACATGGATGGAGGTGCCCTGAGCGATGTCATCAGCAAGAGCTACCTGTCTGAAGACGAGATGGCAG
>NW_024529379.1:0-787 GCF_017590135.1 Pyrgilauda ruficollis
TGACACACCCAGTGACACCAGGGACACCGCCAGGGCCACGCCCAGGGCCACCAGGGACACGCCCAGTGACATCAGTGACACGCCCAGGGCCACCAGGGCCAGCAGCCAGTGGTCCTGGGGGGACAGTGGGGACAGTGACACCCCCAGGGCCGCCCCTGGGACCCCCCAAGACCCCCAGAGCCCCCCCACAAAATGACCCCAAAGTCTGGGGGTCCCTGGGGGCTTCTGGGGGGATTTTGGGGCGATTTCAGGGCATTTTGGGGGATTTTTGGGTTATTTTCAGGCTATTTTTGGGATGGTTTTGGGGCTTTTTTTGGGGTGATTTTTTGGGTATTTTGGGGGTGATTTTGGGGGGATTTGAGGTTATCTTGAGGCTATTTTGGGGTCTTTTGGGAGTGATTTTCGGGCACTTTTTGGGGATATTTCAAGGATATTTTGAGGCTATTTTTGGAATGGTTTTGGGGGGATTTTTGGGCAGTTTTTGGAGTTATTTTGAGGATATTTTTGGGATGATTTTGGGGTGTTTCTGGGGGATTTTTAGGGCAGTTTTTGGGGTGATTTTGGGGTTATTTTGAGGATATTTTGAGACTGGTTTTGGGATGATTTTGGGGTGTTTTTGGGGGATTTTGGGGCACCTGGATCTCGTTGAAGGCCAGCAGGACGGCAAAGCTCGTCAGGTGATTTTGGGGGATTTTTGGGGCAGTTTTTGGGGTTATTTTGGGGTATTTTTGGGGTTATTTTGAGGCTATTTTTGGGGATGTTTTCAGGCTATTTTTGGGGTGATTTC
>NW_024529380.1:0-786 GCF_017590135.1 Pyrgilauda ruficollis
AATGGGGGAAAATGGGGGAAAATGGCAAAAGAATGGGAAAAATTGGGAAAAGAATGGGAAAAATGGGGAAAATGGGGAAAAAATAGGAAAAAAAATGGGAAAAATGGGAAAATGGGGGGGAAATGGGAAGGAATGGGAAAGAATGGGAAAAAATGGGAAAAAAAGGGGAAAAAATATGAAAAAAATGGGGAAAAATGGGAAAAAGAATGGGAAAAATTTGGAAAAAATGGGGAACAAATGGGGAAAAAATGGGGAAAAATGGGAGAAAATGGGAAAAGATTGGGAAAGAATGGGAAAAATGGGAAAAACATGGGAAAAAGGGAGAAAAGCAGGAAAAAAGTAGGGGAAAAAGGGGAAAAAGAAATGGGGAAAATGGGAGAAAAGGGAGAAAAAGGGGAAAAAGGGGAAAGGGGAAAAAGAAATGGGGGAAAATGGGGAAAAATGGGGAAAAAAGGAAAAATGGGAGAGGAAAAAAGGGAAAAATGGAAAAGAAATGGGGGAAAAAGGGAAAATGGGGAAAAGAAATGGGGGAATTGGGAA
Source organism: Pyrgilauda ruficollis (assembly GCF_017590135.1). Lineage (NCBI taxonomy): Eukaryota > Metazoa > Chordata > Aves > Passeriformes > Passeridae > Pyrgilauda > Pyrgilauda ruficollis. The sequence continues at coordinate 541 of NW_024529380.1, forward strand.
AAAAGGGGGAAAGAGAGAAAATGGAAAAAAGGGGGAAAAAGGGGAAAAGAAATGGGGAAAAAAGGGAAAAAGAAAAATGGGGGAAAGGGGGAAAATGGGGAAAAGGGGAAAAGAGAAAAATGGGAAAAAAGGGAAAAATGGGAAAAGAGTGGGAAAGAATGGGAAAAAAAAAGGGAAAAAAATGGGAAAAAGAGAGAAAAGCAGAAAAAAAATGGGGGCAAAAGGGGAAAAAGAAATGGGGAAAAT
>NW_024529381.1:0-786 GCF_017590135.1 Pyrgilauda ruficollis
AAAATCACCTCAAAATACCCCCAAAAATATCCCTAAAAACGTCTAAAAATACACCAAAAATATTGCTAAAATATTGTAAAAATATCCTTAAAATACCCTAAAAATATCCTTACAATAACCCAAAAATATCCTTAAAATACCCCAAAAGTATCCTTAAAATACCCCAAAAATATCCTTAAAATACCCCAAAAGTATCCTTAAAATACCCTAAAAATGTCCTTAAAATACCCCAAAAAATCCTTAAAATTCCCTTAAAATATCCTTAAAATACCCCAAAAATGTCCTTAAAATACCCCAAAAATATCCTTAAAATACCCTAAAAATATACTTAGAATACCCAAAAAGTGTCTTTAAAATACCCCAAAAATATTTCTAAAAAGCCCTAAAAATATTCCTAAAAAACCCCAAAAATATTCTTAAACTACCCCAAACCCCCCCCAAAAACACCACTAAAAAAGCACAAAAACCTCCAAAAAAATGCAAAAAACACCAAAAGAACCCCAAAAAACACCCAAAAAACCCAAGAAAACCACCCAAAAAACTCAAGAAAACCTCCAAAAACCACCCAAAAAATCCCCCCAAAAAAACTCAAAAAAACACCCAAAAAGCCCCCAAAAAACACCCAAAAAGATCCCCAAAACATCAAAAAAAACCCAAAAAAACACCCAAAAATTCGTCTGAAAGTGCCCCCAAAAAACCCCGATAAACCACACCAAAAAAAACCCAAAAATCGCCAAAAAACTCCCCAAAAAACTCCCCAAAAAACCACCAAAAAAACCCAAAAAA
>NW_024529382.1:0-786 GCF_017590135.1 Pyrgilauda ruficollis
CCCATAAAATCCCAAAAATTCCCAAAACTCCCCTCAAAAATCCAAAGTATTTCCAAAAAAGACCCAAAAATTCCTTAAGAAACCACCAAAATTCCTAAAAAAACTCCAAAAATTCCCAAAAATCCCTGAAAAATCAAAAAAAGCCCCCCAAATTCCCAAAAAAAACCCTGAAAATTCCCAAAAATCTCCCCTAAAACCCCAAAAATCCCTCTCAAAAGTCAAAAAAATTCCCAAAAATCTCTCCCAAAACCCCAAAAATTCCCAAAACTTCCCCAAAATCTCGCCCAGAAATCCCCCAAAAACCCTGTCAAAAATCCAAAATATTCCCAAAAATCCCCTCAAAAATGCAAACTATCCCCCAAAATTCCCGAAAATACCCCCAAATTCCCAAGAAAAACCGCCAAAATTCCCAAAAATCCCCTCATAAATCCAAAAATTCCCAAAAATTCCCCAGAAATTCCCCAAAAATTCCCACAAACCCTCCTCGAAAATCCAAAATATCCCCAAAATTCCCCAAAAATCTCCCTGAAAACCCCCCAAAATTCCCCAAAACTTCCCGAAAGCCCCCGAAATTGGGGAAACCCCGGGAATTGTGGGAGTTCCCACCTGGAGGAAGCGCTGCAGCTTCCTGCCGATCAGTTTGTTGTTGAGGATGCTCCGCGCCACCACCAGCGACGCGCGCTTGGACTGCTCCAGCATGGCCTGCGGAACGCCGGGAATGCCGGGAATGCCGGGGGGCGCCAGGGAATGCCGGGAACACCGGGAATGCCGGGGGGTGCCAGGGAA
>NW_024529383.1:0-786 GCF_017590135.1 Pyrgilauda ruficollis
AAAAAATCCCAATTTTTTCCCAAAAATTCCCCCAAACCCCCCAAAATGCCCCAGATTCCCAAAAATCCCCAAAAAACCCCCCAAAATCCCGATTTTTTTCCCAAAATCTCCCCAAAATCTCCCATTAAAACCTCATCAAATTCCCAAAATTCCCCAGAAATTAAAAAAAACCCCAAAAATTCCCCAAAAAATCCCCCAAAATCCCAATTCTTTTCCAAAAATCACCCCCAAAAATCCCAAAATTTCCAAAATTCCCCAAAAATTCCCCAAATCCCCCCAAAATCCCAAATTTTCCTAAAATATTCCCAAAAATCATCCCAAAATTTCCCAGAAATCCCAAATTTTTTTCCAAAAATCTCCCAAAATTTCATAAAAAAACTCACAAAATTCCCCAAAAATTCCCAAAATTCCCCAATTTTTTCCAAAAATCTCCCCAAAACTCTCTCAAACACCCCCTAAACTCCCCCAAAAATCCCAAAATTCCCCAAAAATTCCCAAAATTCCCCAATTTTTTCCAAAAATCTCCCCAAAACTCTCTCAAACACCCCCTAAACTCCCCCAAAAATCCCAAAATTCCCCAAAAATTCCCAAAATTCCCCAGAATTTTTTTAAATCCCCCCGAAAAAAACCCTAAATCCTCATTTTTTTTCCAAAATTCTCCCCAAAATCCCCCAAACTCCTCCAAAAATCCCGCAAAATCCCCAAAATCTCCCCAAACCCCCCGAAAATCCTCATTTTTTTCCAAAAATCACCCCAAACTCCCCCAAATTTCCCAAAAAATCCCTC
>NW_024529384.1:0-786 GCF_017590135.1 Pyrgilauda ruficollis
GTGGGTGCTGGTGCCTCCTGTCACTCTAAGCTGCCCTCCCTTGCACAGACCTTGCTGGGTTGTGGGGCTCCCTCTGTTCCCTGGGGGAAGCAGCAGGACATTCAAGTGTGGGCTGACAGTGTTCATCTCTGCTCATGGGCCACATTGGGCCAAAACCAAAGCAGCTCTGCTGGCTGTAATGGGCAGATGTGTTGTCTTAGAAAGTGCTACGTGTCTCCTGAAGGGTCCCACGATCCACAGCGTTACATGATCCAGTGTGAAGCTGCCCTCTTCAAGGGAGGAACCTCGGCATCCCCACCTGAAATTGAGTGATTATAAACCACGTAGATTTGATGTTCTGTAGATTTTCCCAGGGATTTTCACCCACCACTTCTTTGAGACTTCCCCCTACCACCTGACAGGTCCAGCCTGTGACCACTTTGACCAAGACTGTGCAGCAACCAAGTCTCCTCACAGACCCTATGGCTGCAGAGATCTTCACTATCTTGTCCTTTATCTCTCTTCCTTCCTTTTGCCTTGTGCATGTCCCTGGGTGATGTGGTTGCATTTTAATCTTGCAATGCTTTCATGTGGTATTGCTTTAGAGAATAAGAGCCAAAATGCCTACAGATGTGTTTCCCAGTCCAATCCCATTGCTACAATAATTCTTCTATGTATATTTACAAGCAAAAATTAATCAGTGTTGGTTCTGTCTAATCAATCACAGGGGATGCATTAATAAGAACCTGGGTTACCCCTCACCTTCTGCAGTGGGCCATAAAACAGCCACGTGGAGAAGGACAAAAA
>NW_024529385.1:0-786 GCF_017590135.1 Pyrgilauda ruficollis
TTGGGAATTTTTTGCAGGATTTTTGGGAAATGTTTCGGGAATTTTTTGCAGGATTTTTGGGGATTTTTTTGGGGATTTTTTGGGGATTTTTAAGAAGATTTTGGGGAATTTTTGGGGGAATTCTTTTGAGATTTTTGGGTTTTTTTGGGGAATTTTTTGGGAATTTTTGCAGAATTTTACGATTATTTTTAGACTGGAATTGGGGAATTTTTGCGGGTGAAATTTTGGGGAATTTGGGGGTGAAATTTTGGGGGTTTTGGTGGAATTTTTAAAAAAATTTCGGGGTTTTTGGGGAGATTTTTGGGGTTTTTTAAGGATTTTTTGGGTATTTTGGGGGGATTTTTTGGGGAATTTTTGGGAATTTTTTGGGAAATTTTTTAGGAATTTTTTGGGGAATTTTTTGTTAATTTTATTCCTTTTTGGGGATTTTTTTGAGCCATTTTAGGGAATTTTTTGGGAACGAAATTGAGGAAATTTTAGGGAATTTTTGCAGGATTTTGGGGAATTTTTTGGATTTTTGGGGGAAAATTTTGGGTGGGGTTTTAGGGATTTTTTTTGGGATTTTAAAAATAATTTTTGGGAGACTTTGGGGGAACTTCAGAGCTTTTTTTAAATTTTTTGACAATTTTTGGGGACGACTTTTTGGGATTTTTTTAGGATTTTTTTTAGGATTATTAGCGAATTTTGGGGGATTTTTTTGGGGCTTTTGGAGAATTTTTTGAATTCTTTGGGATTTTTTGGAAATTTTTTTTAATTTTAGGGATTTTTTTTAATTTTGGGATTTTT
>NW_024529386.1:0-786 GCF_017590135.1 Pyrgilauda ruficollis
TTTTTTCTCCACCCAAAAAGGCAAAAGCAGAACCCTTCCCTCACTGTGGCAATGAGCTTGATGTCAGGTGAAAGCCACACCAGATCACTTTTTGCAGCGGAAACCATCACCAGCCCACAGGGCAGGAGAAATCCATGTTGTCCAAAAGCAGATCTAGTCTCATTATTCTCCTGGGGCTGCTGCTAATGATGGCTGGAAATGGAGCATGTGGTTCCTGCAGCCCTCAGGACAAGATATGGGATAGGTTTACTGGGGAGGAAGGAGGATGTAGCACACCCTTGTCCGCAGGCTTTGGACCTGTAGCTCCCACTTCAGGAGAACTCCTGGCCCAAAAGCCAGGAAAGAAACACCTTGGTGCAGTTTCTGACCAAGGTCTTGGTGATATTCTGGCCTGGAGCTCCCTTTATTGAGGACACAGTATCAAAGTTTTGATCCCTTGCCTAATGTCCCCTGGTCAGGCCCAGAGGAACAAGCAGGTCACTATTACCTCTTTTCACTGGCATAAGGTGCTTTGCCTCCCAGAGCTTCCCAGAACTCTGCAGGCTCCTGTCCTTCCAGAATGGTGTGTTTGTCCCGTCTGGAAACGATGTCAGCCACCATTTTTGCCATCTCCCGCTCATCTCCGCTGCATCCCTGTGTCCAGGATAAAAGATAGAGTTGCAGTTAGGGGCAGACTGGCAAAAATTATCCATGGGGAAAAGCTGGCTAGATCCTCTGGAGAGCTTCAGACCTGCTTGAGTGCTCTCGAGCTGATCACTCAGAGTCCATTTCTAGTCCTTGAAGGAA
>NW_024529387.1:0-786 GCF_017590135.1 Pyrgilauda ruficollis
AAAAAAAAAAAGACAAATTTCTTCTAGACAGTTGCTGGATGCACCATTATTTTCCAACACAATTTGTTTCTGTAATTGATCCTAGGCAAAAGATCCCAAGCCATAAGTGCCCCAACGGAAGAGGTGAGAATTAGTTAAAAATTCTATTCAATGTGCCACGTGCTGTCAAATCACAGTAAAGAAGAAAGCTACAGGTATTTTAAAAGTTTTGAAAGAATCTAGAATTTGAAAACACTTATACAGCTCAAAATGGAGCTGCTAATCCTGTCCTTCCAACTGTACAAAACTATAAAGTTAACTTATAGGAAAATATTTATAAGCACCCTTTAAAAAAGTCCAGTAGAACAAATATGCATTATTCCTTTTTCAGGATGCTGTTTCTGCATTAGTGAAAAAGAAAAAAAAATTTTTTTCATGGCACAGGTATTAAGAGCAAAAGGAACATGTGTAATTAAAATGTTTGCTTGTTTCTCATTTGTTTTTCAACTGAAGTTAACTGGTACTCACCATCTACCCTATGAGACATAAAGAATTCTGTTACTTCTGTGTGCAACTGAAAATGAGGGAGACATTTCTCCCAAACTTCTCCCTAGAGAAGATCAAATGATGCTCTAATCAAGGACTACTATTTTTTAAAAATATGCTGGACAGACACCTTTTTTTATGTAGCAGTGCCCAGAAATCTCAAAAACAGAACATATGAAATGGCACACATTTGTCCCCAGAAGTATGAAAGCAATTCAACAGCCACCTACAGATCAAAATACCTGCCAGACAGCAAAAGAC
>NW_024529388.1:0-790 GCF_017590135.1 Pyrgilauda ruficollis
AAAAAAAAAAAAAGGTAATGATCTGAGGATAGTCAATATCCTATGCTACATATTGTCAGTTATCCAGACATCCCAGAAAGTGGTCCACACCTCAGGAGAAAACAAAAAAGTATTGATAAACTTTATCAGTCCTGTTAGGAGAAAATGTTCCTTCTGGACTATAAAAGTGGTGCTATTAATGTCAGCTTGTGAGCAAAACATGACAGGACCATGGCGAGCTTTTCATGGGGTGTCAAGATGGCCTAATCTATGCCAGCTCACACAGTGGGCATCCTCCAGTTCTTCTTACAGACCTCATACTGGAGAAAGACTCCAGAGGATACTGTTCCCCTGTTACTTGTATCATGATTTCTACACAGGCGAAACACTGACCTGCAACCCAGATGTGAATAGGACAAAAATGTCCCACAAAAGTGTTAGTCTGGATAAGCAGGAGACTAGGACCTCTAAACTGTCATGGCATAAATTCATGGCAACACAGTAACTCCAGGCACAGTCCAGAACCAAATTCCATTCTGATACCACCATCTACTCAGAGTTTGTGCTTTGGCAAGGCCAAAACTTCAAAGAAGGACAGTTCTTCTGCTTCCCTACCACCACTACTGAAAAACAGTCCATCCTGGAAGAAGAACTCCTCTGTGGCTTCTGTCCATGGAAAGCCAGAAGTGTAAAGATGGATATTCTTTTATCAGCTAATGAATGGCAACTAAATCTCTTTTCAGCTTCCTCCAAAAAATCAAACACCTCAGGCATCTCAACACCTGAAGCCTCTCTATTTTTTAATGTTTTT
>NW_024529389.1:0-18841 GCF_017590135.1 Pyrgilauda ruficollis
GCAGGGGGGAATTGGGGGGGATTGGGGGTTTGGGGTGAGTGGAAACGCTGAAATCTTGGGATCAGTTCCCTCCCAATGCCCTAAAACCCTGAAATGCTGGATCAGATCCCTCACAACGCCCCAAAATCCTCAGGATGAGATCCTGCCAAATGCCCCAAAATCCTCAGGATCAGATCCTGCCCAATGCCCCAAAACCTTTGGGATCAGTTCCCTCCAAATGCTCCAAAACCCTTGGGACTGGATCCCTCCCAATGCCATAAACTCCTGAAATCCTGGATCAGATCCCTCCCAACACCTCAAAACCCTTGGGACTGGATCCCTCTCAATGCCATAAAACCCTGAAATCCTGAATCAGTTCTCTCCCAATGCCCCAAAACCCTTGGGATCAGATCTCTCCCAATGCCCTAAAATCCTGAAATCCTGGATCAGTTCTCTCCCAATGCCCCAAAACCCTCAGAATCAAATCCTTCCCAATGCCCCAAAACCCTCAGGATCAGATCCTGCCCAATGCCCTAAACTCCTGAAATCCTGATCAGATCCCTCCTAACACCCCAAAACCCTTGGGACTGGATCCCTCTCAATGCCGTAAAACCCTGAAATCCTGATCAGATCCCTCCCAATACCCCAAACCCCTCAGGATCAAACCCCAAACCCCTCGGGATCAGATCCCAACACCCCAAAACCCTTAGGATCAGATACCTCCCAACACCCCAAACCCCTCAGGGTCAGATCCCAGCACCCCAAACCCCTCGGGATCAGATCCCAACACCCCAAAACCCTTAGGATCAGATACCTCCCAACACCCCAAACCCCTCAGGGTCAGATCCCAGCACCCCAAACCCCTCGGGATCAGATCCCAACACCCCAAACCCCTCAGGATCAGATACCTCCCAACACCCCAAACCCCTCAGGGTCAGATCCCAGCACCCCAAACCACTCAGGATCAAACCCCCAAACCCCAAACCCCTCAGGGTCAGATCCCAACACCCCAAACCCCCTGGGATCAACCCCCCAAACCCCAAAAACTCCTTGGGATCAAACCCCAAACTGCTCGGGATCAGATCCCAACACCCCAAACCACTCAGGATCAAACCCCCAAACCCCAAACCCCTCAGGGTCAGATCCCAACACCCCAAACCCCCTGGGATCAACCCCCCAAACCCCAAAAACCCCTTGGGATCAAACTCCAAACCCCTCGGGATCAGATCCCAACACCCCAAACCCCTCGGGATCAGATCCCAACACCCCAAACCACTCAGGATCAAACCCCCAAACCCCAAACCCCTCAGGGTCAGATCCCAACACCCCAAACCCCCTGGGATCAACCCCCCAAACCCCAAAAACCCCTTGGGATCAAACTCCAAACCCCTCGGGATCAGATCCCAACACCCCAAACCCCTCGGGATCAACCCCCCAAACCCCTCGGGATCAGATCCCAACACCCCAAACCCCCTGGGATCAACCCCCCAAACCCCAAAAACCCCTTGGGATCAAACTCCAAACCCCTCGGGATCAGATCCCAACACCCCAAACCCCCTGGGATCAACCCCCCAAACCCCAAAAACTCCTTGGGATCAAACCCCAAACCCCAAACCCTTTGGGATCAAACCCCAAACCCCTCGGGATCAGATCCCAACACCCCAAACCACTCAGGATCAAACCCCCAAACCCCAAACCCCTCAGGGTCAGATCCCAACACCCCAAACCCCTCGGGATCAACCCCCCAAACCCCAAAAACTCCTTGGGATCAAACCCCAAACTGCTCGGGATCAGATCCCAACACCCCAAACCCCTCGGGATCAGATCCCAACACCCCAAACCACTCAGGATCAAACCCCCAAACCCCAAACCCCTCAGGGTCAGATCCCAACACCCCAAACCCCCTGGGATCAACCCCCCAAACCCCAAAAACCCCTTGGGATCAAACTCCAAACCCCTCGGGATCAGATCCCAACACCCCAAACCCCTCGGGATCAGATCCCAACACCCCAAACCACTCAGGATCAAACCCCCAAACCCCAAACCCCTCAGGGTCAGATCCCAACACCCCAAACCCCCTGGGATCAACCCCCCAAACCCCAAAAACCCCTTGGGATCAAACTCCAAACCCCTCGGGATCAGATCCCAACACCCCAAACCCCTCGGGATCAACCCCCCAAACCCCTCGGGATCAGATCCCAACACCCCAAACCCCCTGGGATCAACCCCCCAAACCCCAAAAACCCCTTGGGATCAAACTCCAAACCCCTCGGGATCAGATCCCAACACCCCAAACCCCCTGGGATCAACCCCCCAAACCCCAAAAACTCCTTGGGATCAAACCCCAAACCCCAAACCCTTTGGGATCAAACCCCAAACCCCTCGGGATCAGATCCCAACACCCCAAACCACTCAGGATCAAACCCCCAAACCCCAAACCCCTCAGGGTCAGATCCCAACACCCCAAACCCCTCGGGATCAACCCCCCAAACCCCAAAAACTCCTTGGGATCAAACCCCAAACTGCTCGGGATCAGATCCCAACACCCCAAACCCCTCGGGATCAGATCCCAACACCCCAAACCACTCAGGATCAAACCCCCAAACCCCAAACCCCTCAGGGTCAGATCCCAACACCCCAAACCCCCTGGGATCAACCCCCCAAACCCCAAAAACCCCTTGGGATCAAACTCCAAACCCCTCGGGATCAGATCCCAACACCCCAAACCCCTCGGGATCAGATCCCAACACCCCAAACCACTCAGGATCAAACCCCCAAACCCCAAACCCCTCAGGGTCAGATCCCAACACCCCAAACCCCCTGGGATCAACCCCCCAAACCCCAAAAACCCCTTGGGATCAAACTCCAAACCCCTCGGGATCAGATCCCAACACCCCAAACCCCTCGGGATCAACCCCCCAAACCCCTCGGGATCAGATCCCAACACCCCAAACCCCCTGGGATCAACCCCCCAAACCCCAAAAACCCCTTGGGATCAAACTCCAAACCCCTCGGGATCAGATCCCAACACCCCAAACCCCCTGGGATCAACCCCCCAAACCCCAAAAACTCCTTGGGATCAAACCCCAAACCCCAAACCCTTTGGGATCAAACCCCAAACCCCTCGGGATCAGATCCCAACACCCCAAACCACTCAGGATCAAACCCCCAAACCCCAAACCCCTCAGGGTCAGATCCCAACACCCCAAACCCCTCGGGATCAACCCCCCAAACCCCAAAAACTCCTTGGGATCAAACCCCAAACTGCTCGGGATCAGATCCCAACACCCCAAACCCCTCGGGATCAGATCCCAACACCCCAAACCACTCAGGATCAAACCCCCAAACCCCAAACCCCTCAGGGTCAGATCCCAACACCCCAAACCCCCTGGGATCAACCCCCCAAACCCCAAAAACCCCTTGGGATCAAACTCCAAACCCCTCGGGATCAGATCCCAACACCCCAAACCCCTCGGGATCAGATCCCAACACCCCAAACCACTCAGGATCAAACCCCCAAACCCCAAACCCCTCAGGGTCAGATCCCAACACCCCAAACCCCCTAGTCTGTGGTACTGCTGTAATGTGTGACCTACACTGCTTCCCCAAATCCTACAGACTTTTACCATTGATGGAAGCCTTTTATTTGGTCTGTGGTATTGTAAGTGTGTGGTCTACACTGCTCCCCTAAATCCTACAAACTTTTACCATTGATGGATGCCTTTTCCTTGGAAGGGACAAACGACTTTCCAACGTGCAAGACACACAAACACACACACAAAATTTAAGAAGGAGTAAATAATGCAATACAATCATTATAAAAGGATTGGCCAATAGCAGAACTTAAAATCACACTGCAGAATCTCTGCTGGTTTTTGCTTTTCCAGCTTGGCTGTTGTCCATCACAGAAGCAATAAACAGAGGCATCTTCAGGTCACTTCATTCTCTTTGCCACATCCAAATAAGCGTATTCAATCTCCTGGTCAGCAGGGCACGTGTTTGTGAATTCATCTCTTGCATATGCATTTTTCAAGTATCTGGAAATCCCTGTCATTTCAGGTGGGAAGTGAAAATTTCGGTATTTTTTTGCAACGACCTTTCGTTAAAAGAAAAAAGGATAAAGAAGAAAAACATCATTACACACACAATCTGCAAAAAAACCCAAACGTCCCAAGCCTACTCTTTATGCCCATTTTTCATTTCCAGCATGTGAGTCTGGTGTTGTTGGTGACTAAGGGGAAAGAAGAGGCAAAGACATAAAAAGAAGATATGGGGTGGAGAAAGTTGCTGAACTCCCTATAAAGGATTTGTTTTGTGCCTGTATCTCTATTTCTGTCTGTATCTTGCTAAAGATGTGCAAAGCCATGTGGACCAGTAAAACAAACTGGAAGAGGTACAGGTTAACCCAGCAAACTTAAGCCAGAATGAACAAAATAAACCTGCAGAAATAAACTGGCCCACACTTGAAAACCTTCACAGAAACAGAAAAAATATTAATTAAAAGCCTTAATTTCAAATGATCAGGGAAGACAACTCTTGGCTGAGCCCTGATGCCTGCCTGCAGACAGCAGGGGTGATGTGGCAGTGTGACATTGCTCCTGTGTCCCTCTCCAGACATGCCCCTGACCCGAGGGGATTCTCCCCCGTGCTGGCCCTGGCTGCCTCCCAGGGTTTGCCATGCCTGAGTGTGGGAGAGGGCTCATCCCTGGCTCATCCCTGGCTGCTGTCTGCAGTGGGATCAGCCAGGAGATGGCCGGGCAAAGTTCTCACTTGTGGAGGTGTTGGAAAGAGATTGGATCCCCTCTTCCTGTGACAGAGCAGGAGTCTAACAGGAAACTTCCTGAAGTGACCTTGTTGTTTGAAAACCAGTGAAATTCCAGTGTGGTCATTTCTCTTCCAGAGCTTTGCAGAGTAGAATCACGGAATCACAGAATGGTTTGGGTTGGAAGGGACCTTAAAGATTCTCGTGTTCCACCCCTGCCATGGCAGGGACACCTTCCCCTGTCCCAGGCTGCTCCAGCCCCAGTGTCCAACCTGGCCTTGGGCACTGCCAGGGATCCAAGGCAGCCCCAGCTGCTCTGGGCACCCTGTGCCAGGGAGGAACTCCTTCCCAATACCTTATTTAACCCTTCTCTCCTTCAACTCAAGGCCATTTCCCCTTGTCATGTCACGCCATGTCCTTGTGGAAAACCCCTCTCCAGCCTTCTGGGCTGTGACAACACCAGTCCCAGGCCACTGGAGCTGTTCAGATGTGTGTGGATGCTCCACAGTCCTGCAAGAGGAGGCTGGGAGCCTTGCCTGGGAGGCACTGGGTGGAGGCCACCCTGTCAGAATTGGAAATTAAATACAGGAGAGACAAAAATTGGGATGGACAATACGAGGTAACCTTCCTTGGCTGTGGTCATGCGCACTTTGCTTGTGAAACTCAGATGAGAACTGCCCTGAATCCAGCACTCATCTCATCCCTGTGGCTGGGAGAAGCTCAGCCACTGCAGTCACAGCACAGATACGGAACAGCTCTTCCAGACCTGCAGCCATCAAACTGAGGATCACCCTGGCTGTGCTGTAAGGAAACGGCCTCAGTGTCCCTGGCCGTGCCCCCAGAAGGATCCCTCTGCCATCTAGTGTTGGAAGCCAGAGCACAGGGAATATCCTCTGCCTGTCCTGAGAAGTCCTGACCCCCAGGAGAACACTGCTTTTAATCTTCCTGCATGGAGAAAGCTTCCAAGACTCTGGGATGAATTGGAAGCTGTGTGTGTGAAATAGACAGTAGGAGAGTTTATCACAGGGTGAAACACTCAGAGGTTTGGGGTTTTAGGATGGAGGTGGATGGGAGACAAGTTGGAGGATTTGGGGCATTGTCTGATCTGCTTCTTGTTCTTCATCTGCTCCATTTTCTGCAGTGTTGGAGGCACAGGGTGGTTGGTTAGAAAGAGCCACAATCAGATGTTGTGTGAACAGACAAATAATTCGTTATTGGTAGAAAGGTAGAAATAAAATATGTTCTAAAAGTTAACTGAACAAAATAGGTTTAAAAGACCTTCAAGCTCTGTGTCTTGTGACTTTTGGTGTCTTCCTCTTTGTAATCTAAGTCTGAGATGCAGAGGTGTACTAAACTATTGATAAAAGAAAAATAAACAACAACCTGAAGATCCAAAAGTCCTGTCCATCTCTCAATCCTAGCACAAAACTTTTTAAGGTTCTTTTTAAGGTTCTCCCCTCCAAGGGAATTTTTTGATGGGGGGTTTCTACAATCTAGAAAAGGATTTCAGCTGCTTCTCTCCAGGAGGCTAAAAAAGCAAATGCAAACCTTGATAATGTGGAGCTTTGGTAGGAGGTTGCAATCTGCTAAAGTGAGCTCATCTCCATCCAGGAATTTCCGGCTGGAAGCAGTGATCTCCTCCGTGCTGTAAGCATCGATTTCATCAGGCAAGGGGCTATTTAAATAGTTGTCCAGCTTCTTCAGGGCTTTAAGCAAAGATTTTTCCAAATCTGGGTTAAGACAATAAAAAGATCATTCAAGCCTGTACCAAGGTCCCTGTGACACCAAGCGACTCCTGCATCCTGTCTCCTGGCACCAGCCCAGACATCTGGCTGTGCCAGCTCCTGCAATTCCTTGATCCTAGGCTTAAACCTTAATGCTGGGATAAGGGCTCTAAGGAGCTAAAGGGAGTTCTGGGAAAAACCATCCTGGGGCTGTGTTACCAGGAATGGCTCCTCAAACCCCTCTGTGGGGCGGGGTTTGGCACCATGGCCAGGCCCTGACTTCACACTGACTCCTGCCCTGGGGCCAGTGCTTGCCCAAGGCAGGCAGCACAGCTGGAGTGACAACAGCAGGACCCTGGGATGCCACTTTGGGGTGTTCAAAGCCAGGCAGGGCAGCACAGCTGGAGTGACAACAGCAGGACCCTGGGATGCCACTTTGGGGTGTTCAAAGCCAACCCAAGGAACAGAGAGCTGAAGGACAGAGACAGAATCCTGGAATGGTTTGGGGTGGGAGGAACCTCAAAGCCCATCCAGGGCCACCCCTGCCATGGCAGGGACACCTTCCACTGTCCCAGGCTGCTCCAAGCCCCATCCAGCCCGGACTTGGGCACTGCCAGGGATGGGGAGACCACAACCAACCTGTGCCAGGGCCTCACCACCCTCACAGGAAAGGATTTTTCCCCAATATTTCATCTCACCCTGCCTTCCTCCAGCCTAGGGCCATTCATGGTGGTCATGAGGGTTCTGCTTTAGGGATGTGCCAATGGCTGGAGTCCTCTTAATTTATGGAAAGAGGGAATCCCTCCCTTCCAGCGGGCTGGGCTTTTGGCAGAGCTGTGGGGAAGGTGCAGCCTCACAGACCCCAGATCTGAAGGAGTGAGGAGAGGCTGGAACTGGTGTATCTGTATCAGTATCTGCTTTCACCAACTCTTGGAATCCTCCACTAAAGAAGGATTTCCACAGATTTCCAAAGCTTTAACCCTCTGGAATATCACTTCAACCTGAGCTGGAAATGGGACATCTCCAGCAGTGTCCTACAACTGCACAGGTCTGGTTCCTCCCTCCCAGGGCTGATGACAGCACTGCAGCACCTACTTTCATTTGCATCTTTTCTCGGGTTCTTTATAAATGCAGAGAATTTTGCAAAGACGTCATTTCCTGCAGAGTTCGACTCGGGGTGCTTCGGTGCAAGTTTGGGATACCTGAGAAGTTCAGAGAAACAAAAAGAAGTGACCCAATTATCCTTTATTTTTGTCTCCACTAATTAATACACTTTTATTTGTAGGGTGACCACATAGAGCCACACAGGACTCAAAGGGAACTTAAACTAAATCCTAAACTGAAAATCACTTATTTTAAATGCTACCTAAATAATCTTTTCCTGATTTTTATTGCTGCAAGCACTGCCCAAACACCCCAGGGTGTCTCCCAGGCTTTCTCCTCCAGAGGTGAGGCTGCCTGGTAGGTGGATCCTGCCATAAGGAGGAGTGCAGGGAAAATCCCCACTCTCAGGAGCTGCTGTTCCTCTCGGGCTCCTGGCCCAGCCCACTGAGGCCATCAGCAGCTGGCAGCAGCCATTCCAGGAGCTGGAGCTGCCAGGGATGGAGAAAAATGGAAAAAAAGTGCAGGCAAGCAGCTGCTTCCCTGGTTTAAGTTAAGTTTGGCTGCTTGAGAAGGGAGCACAGGGAGAGGACTGATACCCCAGAGGAGAAAAGGTCTCTGGGGTAGGGGACACAGTGCTGGGACAACGGAGGGACAGAGGGGTTTGGGTGAGGTGGGAAGAGCTGCTGGGGTGGGGGAGGACAAATCCAAAACTCAGACCCTCATGTGGACCCCCGTGGACACTCAAAGAGCCCCAGCACTGAGGTGTTCACTGCCCTCAGCTTCACAGAATCCCAGAATCACCAGGTTGGAAAACACCTTCAGACCATCCAGTGCCACCATCCCCACCCCAAACCATGTCCCCAGGGCCACATCCAGATGACTGGAACCCTTCCAGAGATGATGATCCACTCTGGGCAACTTATTCCAATGCCTGACCACTCTTGAATGGAAAACATCTTTCCAATCTCCAATCTGAACCTCCCTTGGCATAACTTGAGGCCATTTCCTCAAGGACATGACCTGGGCCGTGGCAGAAGAGCCCGACCCCACCTCACAGCAGTGTCCTTCAGGTGGTTTTAGAGAGCAGCAAGGTCACCCTGAGCTTCCACCTGCCTGCACCCGGGAAGCACAATGATCTGTGTGGTGTGAAGAGGGGGGAGCCTCAGACGAGGCCAGGTCAGAGCAGGGAACAGGTCAGGTTTCCCCAGGATGGATTCCATGCCCCGGGAATGACCCAGCAGCGAGCTCGGGATGAAGGACAGCAGTGGGAACAGCACAGCCGTGACCTGGGGACAGCCTGGGGACACCCCAGTGACATTCCAGCTCTGATTCAGAGTCCCCCTGAGCTGGAGCAGCCCCTGGGATCCCCCCTGCAGCCCTGAGGGGTCGGGAATGCGGTACCGGGGCGGCGCCAGCTTCTCCTCCAGGAACTCCTCGATCTTGTTGACATCGGTCTTCACCTCCCCATCAAAGGTCATGAACGGGGGGTTGGTGCCCGGGGCCAGGTTCTGCAGGTCTGCAGGTTTTCTGGAAAAGAAAAAGCCATAAAAAGTCCCTCTCCCTCCTTTTTAGGAGGCACTAGAAGGGGCTTTAAGGTCTCCTCAGAGCTGCTTCTTCTCCAGGCTGGACACACTCAGCTCTCCCAGCCTGGCAGAAAAGAGTCACCATTTAAAATCCCTGTTTTGGGAAAGTGGTGCTACACAGTTAAAAGGTCAGAATTAAAAATGACAATCTCACCTTTTCAGATCCACGGTCGTGACATTAAAAATGACACCTTTGAGCCACAGGATCATAAAGAGGCGCTGAGAGAACGGGCAGTTCCCAATACTTTCCCCATCACTGCCGGCCTACAATTGGAAAAATTATAAATTATAAACACATTTGTGTGTAAATCACAGCAGTCCCTCCAGAGGAAACAGCCTCCACCTCATTTGTCTATGTGTTCATAAATCTGCACGAGTCACTGCAAGATTAAAATGAGTTAAATCAGTTTATGGCCACAGGAAAGGAACAGGGAAATAATTACCAGCCTAAACAGAGATATGATGTCTAAAGCACTGAAGGGAACAAGCAGAATAAATCAATTAATTTTGAATTTCAACCTGAAGGGCTCTGGGAGCCCTGGAGAAGGTGGCCATGGAAGTGCTGCTCTCAGGTAATTTATGTTGCAATTTATTAAGAGGCTTTGTTAAAAGGAGGAAAAGTCTTGCAGAGGTGCTGCTGAGTGAGACTTGGTGTCACACTGCAAGAGATCAGGGGTCTCATTTTTAAGCCCTTCACATGATTCTCCTAAAGCACAGCTTTAAAATTGAGATTAAATCAGGGGCAGAAGTATTAAAACCCAAGTGTCTCACAGTTAATAGGTTAATTCATTAGGATTTGCAGTCCTTATAACCCAACAAGACACACAAATCAAACCAGTTCTGTTTGTCCTTTTCCCCTCGCTCAGTGCTATCAAACAAATCTCAAATACATCAAAAACTCCTCCATAAACACACACTGCACAGTGCCCACCTTCACAAAGAGCTCAGTGCTATCAAACCTCAAATATATCAAAAACTCCTCCATAAACAACCACACACTGCACAGTGCTCACCTTCACAAAGAGCTCAGTGCTATCAAACCTCAAATATATCAAAAACTCCTCCATAAACAACCACACACTGCACAGTGCTCACCTTCACAAAGAGCTCAGTGCTATCAAACAAATCCAAATGTATCAAAAACTCCTCCATAAACACACACTGCACAGTGCTCACCTTCACAAAGAGCTCAGTGCTATCAAACAAATCTCAAATACAGCAAAAAGTCCTCCTGAATTTTGGTTTTGTTTTTTTTTTTTTTTTTTTTTTTTTTTTTTTTTTTTTTAACAAACACTGCCCAGTGCTCACCTTCACGAAGAGCTCGATGGCTGGAAGAAAGGGCCTGGCCTGGGGCAGGCAGGAGCTGGAGGGATGCATGGCAAGGGCTGGATAAATTGTCTGGTTCTCCCTGTGAACCTGAGGAACCTCCCTGGACAAATCCCTGTGTTCTCTTCCCCACAACCACTGGGAAAAGCAGGAGTGCCTCCAGCACTGCCAGGGGGTGAGAATTCTCAAAAATGCTGGGCCAGCTGCACTGCTGGCTTAGAAAAGCCTTGTTTGTGTCAGGAAAGCCTTGTTTTGTAGGTGGCAAAGCTGAGAGCTGCTCAAAAGTTGCCATTGTGGTTTTCCTCCCACTCTGAGCAGCGCTCTGCAGTGCTGAGCAGCTGCCAGCAGCCAGGAGACACAAAACTGCTGTGGATCTTGGAAAACGGAGCCTGAAATGCTGCCAGCAGGGCTCTAGAATGGTGGATGTGCATTTAAATGTGCATTTTAATGCACAACAGCTCCATCTGGTCTCATCCTGCCGCTGGTGCCAGGTGTTACCCACCCCGAAGGGAAAAGGAGGGGAAGAGTCTCATGGTGACCCCTCGGTGCTGGGAATGGGCACCCCCACCCTGTGCCAGGCTGTGCCCAGGGCAGGAGCAGAGCCTGGGACACTGCTGGGGACAGGCCCTGTGGGGAGGAGCAGGCAGGGACATCTGAGATGAGCTGGATGCCACCAGCTCCTTCCTGCTGGAACCCTGGCTGCTGAGAATTCCAGACTCTCTGTGCTGCCAGGCACTGACCCCCAGGAGAACACTGCACTGACCTGAGGGCCTGGAGAAGCTTCCAAAATTCAATAATAAAACTGAGATTATGGGTGTGTAGTTTGAACAGAAGTGTGTGATATCACAGGGTGGGAAACTCAGAGTTGAAGGGTTTAGAATGCAGTAACAGATATAAAGCAAGATGGAGGGTTTAGGGTGGAGGCTGCTCCTTCTTCTTCACCTTCTTCTCCATGGCTTTGGGTGGTTTTGTGTCATTGGATAAAAAAGTCCCCATTGCGGGCACGGGTGGTTGGGTATTGGGTTAAAAGTGAAAATAATTGAGGTGTCATTTCTTAATTGGACAGTTTATCCTTCAAAGGCCTTGCAGAGAGAGGTAGTGAGCCATTTTGTAGCTTGTTAGTAGAACGCTGTAGAACTCACACTTTACAATCCAGATAAGAACTAATAAACACCTGAGTCTGAACACAAAATGCCTGGAGCACTTCAATCCTGACCCTGACAGAGGCAGACAAGGAGCCAAGAACCAGCTCCTTCCCAGATGGATCTCTGGAGGTGCAGGAGCTGCCACAACCCTGCTGCCCTTGCCCAGCTGTGCTGCCAGCTGTGCACCCAACCCCATCCCAGACTGGTTTGGGCAGGGAGGGACCTCAAAGCCTCCAGTGCCACCCCAGCCATGGCAGGGACACCTTCCACTGTGCCAGGCTGCTCCAAACTCCATCCAACCTGGCCTTGGGCACTGCCAGGGGTGGAGAATCCACAACCTCAGTGGGCAGCCGGTGCCAGGGCCTGGCAGGCTGTGCTGGGTACGCTGCTCCCTGAGGGTCCTCTGAGCTGGAGGGTGAAGAAAATCAGAGGAACTTTGGGCAGCTGGCCCAGCCCTGGCAGAGCTGGGGTGACCGAGGGTCCTCCTGAGGATGCAGGGAGATGTTTGTCCTGTGGAGCAGCAGGATCCTGCTGCGGTGGCACCTGGAGCGCCTTGGGCACCACCAGGCACCAGCTGTGCCCAGGGTGAGCTCGGGGACAGGGAGGGGACAGGGAGGGGACAGGGACAGGGCCTGGAGCTCCGTGACACCCACAGGGCTGGGAGCTCTGCAGGGAGAACCTGAGCGGGTTTGGCTGATACCAGCACAGGAGCTCAGGCTGATCCCAGAATCACAATCCCAGAATTCAGGCTCAGGAGCTCAGGCTGACCCCAGAATCCCAGAATTCAGCCTCAGGAGCTCAGGCTGATCCCAGAATTCAGGCTCAGGAGCTCAGGCTGACCCCACAATCCCAGAATTCAGGCTCAGGAGCTCAGACTGATCCCAGAATTCAGGCTCAGGAGGTCAGGCTGATCCCAGAATTCAGGCTCAGGAGCTCAAGTTGACCCCACAATCCCAGATTTCCAGAGGTGGGAAGAACCTTTCAGCACCATCCAGCCCCAGCAGCATCACCCCAAAGCCTGTCCCCAAGGCCACATCCAGACTCCTCTGGGACAATCCCAGTGACTCCAAAGCTCCCTGGGCAGCTCAGCCCAAGGCCTGACCACTTTTGTGGTATAAATTATATTACTTTATATAAAATTATATATAATTAATAATTAATATAATAATTAGTCAATAGTTAATTTTCTATAAATTTACCTAAATTTTATATAAATTAAATATATATTTACTATAAATGTTATATTAAACTTTATATATATATTATATATAAACTTTATATAAAATTTAGATAAATTGATATAATTTTATAAAGTATATAAATTTATGTAATTAATATAATTAAGCAATCATAATTTAATATAAATTTACCTAAATTTTCTATAAATTTTATTAAAAAATTATATTTTTAATAAATTTTGTATATAATTTTATATACATTTATATAAATTTTATATACATTTACATTTATATAAAATTTAGATACATGTCTATAAATTGTAAAAAGTATATAAATGTATGTCAATTTATATAATAATTCATCGTAATTCTATATAAATTTGCCTAATTTTGTATAAAATTTATGATTTTATATAAACTTTATATTAAAATATATATAATTTTATCTAAATTGTATATAAATTTTAGATAAATTTACACACATTCCATAAAGTATATATATTTCTATTTAGACTTTTTTATTTATATAGAAATTCCTGCTGCTGTCCCAGCTGAGCCTGCCCTGGCCCAGCCTGAGGCCGCCTTCCCAGCTCCCTCATCCCCTCCTGCTGTTTTCCACACCCTCCATGTCTATTTTCCAGTTGTGTTCTGGCACTGTGCTGTGACAGATACCTTCTTTTAACTAAAAAAAATTATGAAATCTAAGGTTTAATTTTAATTTTTTTCTGTGATTTAAAGGTTGCTCAATGCCCCCCTCCATCCCTGGAGGTGCCCAAGGCCAGGCTGGAGCAGCCTGGGACAGTGCAAGGTGTCCCTGCCGGGGGTGGCACTGGCTGATCCCCAAGGTCCCTCCCTTAGGAACCACTCTGATTCCATGAACGAAACATCCCATCTACTCCTGGAGGACACCAAGTGGTTTTTAAACTTCTGCACAGTGTTTCTGCAGATTTCTACATTATTAAAGCACTGAAAACGCCACCAAATTTACTTCTGTTTCAGCAACATTAAAAAAACACATATTAAATATACTAAAATTATATAGTGGCTGTATAAAACGTTTTAAAATTCAAAATGACTTCTGTCTGGCAACAGTACCACTGTTAAAAAATGCCATAAAAATTAAAATGATAATTAATTTCTGTTCACTCAATGCAACTCTAATGCACTTTTTAACATTTCAGATTATATTTGGGTCAGATCACATCCAGTCCAAAGCTTTTTGTCAGGAAGGGATCACCTGGAATTTTTTCTTTTTTTATTCCATGGGCTGGAGGACAAACACCCAAAAACTGAATTCTACAGAACCCTTGTGATGCCACCTACGGGGCTTGAAATGTTGCACTTCATTGTAATTCCAGGCTAAATTTTAAGATACAGCAGCTGCAATTAAAAATACATTTTCAGGGAGAAAGTCCCAATTTTGCCACTTATTATTCCAATTGCTTTTCAACAGCCCCAGAGCTCTGCCAACCCAGTAACACCCAGCATTAAAATCAGATATTTCAGCTGCTGTTTATTTTCTCAGCCAAATAGCAAGAAAAAAAATGTTTAAATGAAAACGTGGCTGGTGATTTTTTGCAGATAAATTGTATTTTTGGCACTTCCAGGGCTGATTCTCGCTGTGTGTGACATCCCCAAAGGGAAGTTCAACAAGAGAGGTGTGAAAACAGCAGCTGGACACTCCTTCAGGTAAAGAAAAAGGGATTTTCCCTTCATTTTTTTCAATTAATAAGCACTTTCCACTATCCCAGGTTGCTTCAATTAAGTTATTATTATTTATTTATAAGTTATTATTTATAAGTTATTATTCTTTATAAGTTATTATTATTTATTTATAAGTTGTTTCCCTCCTTCTCAGAGACTCAGGGGAAAAAAACCTTCAGAGCAGCATCCAGGCACTGTGAACTCAGTACAGAACAAAAAAGGAATGAAAAATCTGCTCCTCACTTAAAATCAAACAGAAATTCTATTCACACACCATGGGCAGGGCTGAGGGAATGCCAGAGGATTTTTGGAAGTGTTTTTATAAAAGCCTGGGGGGATTAAAGGCTTTTGGCCAAAGCTGGGCCTAAAGGAGACAGCAGGGGAGGGGATGGAAGGAACTGGGAGCAGGTGAAGGTGAGGAAAGGAATGAACTTCACACCTGCACAGAAATAAATTAACTTTACACCTGCACAGAAATAAATTAACTTTACACTGAAGGTGAAGAAATTAATGAACTTTACACCTGCACAGAAGGGAATTAACTTTACACTGAAGGTGAAGAAATTAATGAACTTTACACCTGCACAGAAGGGAATTAACTTTACACTGAAGGTGAAGAATGGAATTAACTTTACACCTGCACAGAAATAAATTAACTTTACACTGGAGATGAAGGAAGGAAATAACTTTACACCTGCACAGAAAGGAATTAACTTTACACTGGAGGTGAAGAAATTCATTAACTGTACACTGAAGGTGAAGAAAGGAAATAACTTTACACCTGCATAGAAAGGAATTAACTTTACACTGCACAGAAAGAAATTAACTTTACACCTGCCAGAAAGGAATTTACTTTATACTGGAGATGAAGAAAGGAAATAACTTTACACCTGCACAGATAGGAATTAACTTTACACTGCACAGAAACAAATTAACTTTACACCTGCACAGAAAGGAATTTACTTTACACTGGAGATGAAGAAAGGAAATAACTTTACACCTATACAGAAAGGAATTAACTTTACACTGCAGGTGAAGAAAGGATTAACTTTACACCTGTACAGAAAGGAATGAACTTTACACTGCAGGTGAAGAAAGGATTAACTTTACACCTGGACAGAAAGGAATTCACTTTACATTAGAGGCAAAGAAAGGAATTATCTTTACACTGGAGGTGAAGAAAGGACTAACGTTACACCTGCACAGAAAGGAATTCACTTTACACCTGCACAGAAAGGAATTCACTTTACACCTGCACAGAAAGGAATTCATTTTACACCTGCACAGAAAGGAATTATCTTTACACTGGAGAAGAAAGGGGTTAACTTTATACCTGCATAGAAGGGAATTAAGTTTACACCTGCACAGAAAGGAATTAACTTTACACTGAAGCTGAAAAAAGGAATTAATTTTACACCTGCTCAGAAATGAATTACCTTTACACTGAAGCTGAAAAAAGGAATTACCTTTACACCTGCTCAGAAAGGAATTACCTTTACACCTGCTCAGAAAGGAATTACCTTTACACCTGCACAGCCTCAGGAGCACAGGACACCCCTGAGCTGCTGGTGGTGATCAGGAATCAGAGAATTGGCTCAAGGCTGAGTTTATCTCCAGCAGGGCATCAGCTGAGACAGGGCAGGGCTGCTCTGATCTTAATCCAGGCTCTGGGCTGGGATCCCACCCGCAGAAATGAGGAAACTCTTCCTTCCTCACATTTTCAACCTTGAGCAGGTTTGTCCTTGACATGGATGATCTCCTAACAGCCAACAATTCCATTTTTAAGTCTTCCCGTTCTGATTTGGTTTCTGGGATTTGATATTCTTGCTTTCATGCAGTGTTGGAGTCAATCTCCTCCATTATTTTATTTCAGGTTTCATTATTTGTGTGCTCAATAAAATTCTCAGCTGGAAATTGCTCTTTGAATGCTCCTGGCGACGTCCAGGATTAAAAAGGTTGGATATTTATGGGATATATTTAACATATTATTTATGTGATGGGATTTTAAAAACATTTTATTTATGGGATATTTATGGCTTTTAAGTTATTTATGTTATGGGATATTTATTATTTATTTATGGGATATTATTTATGTTATGGGATATTTTAATGTTATTTATGTTATGGGATATTTTTAACATATTTATTTATTTATGGGATATTTATGACTTTAAGTTATGTTATGGGATGTTTATTATTTATTTATGGGATATTATTTATGTTATGGGATATTTTTGACATATTATTTTTAGCATATTATTGATGTTGGATTTTTATGGGCTCTCTCCCTCAGCCCTGTTTTTATGTACTGAGCAGTGCTCACAGCTCCAGGGGGTGACATCCCCCTGGAAATTCCAATTCTCTCCAGACAACTGAGAGGACAGTGAGGCTGAAGCTGTAATTTCATAGAGTTATGGAATGGTTTGGGTTGGAAAGGACCCTAAAATTCATCCATCCCTGGGCAGGGACAACGTCCCCTGTGCCAGGCTGCTCCAGCCCCAGTGTCCAGCCTGGCCTTGGGCACTGCCAGGGATCCAGGGGCAGCCCCAGATTTTTGGGAATTCCATCCCAGGACCTCCCCACCCTGCCAGGGCAGGATTTTCCCTCTGGATCCAGCTCCCTGTCTCCCCTGTGTGCCTCAGGACAGAGGAAGGCTCTTTTCTCCTCTCCCTGCTTTATTGACTGCCCATGGGCTGCTGGGCAAGTAATTACTGCAGAAATTAATTGCTTTGTAAGTCATTACATGTTTTTGATGCAGAGGGAGAAATTCTCCTTCACTAAGAAGCAATTTTGTGGCACTCAGCTTTTTACCTGTGGCCAGTTGCTTTATAAATAATGAGAAACAAAAGGCCCAAACTCAGTCCTGCTGCTTAATCAAATGACCATTTAAATTTGATTTTGATATTAAAACCTGCCCAGTATTTCTACACCCTTCCAGTTCTGATAAAGGTGATAAATAAATGAACTATTAAATGAGAATTCTGTAAAGGGAGCAAAAACCAAGGGAGTGCAGGTGAAAATTAAAATGTGAAATGTCTTGTATTTCATTTTTAGAGGCTGTGGTTTACTAATATTCACCTTATTTACAATTAAGAAATTAAAGATTAAGTTTATGTGTGAAGGCACTCTTTACGAAAGAGGAAAATGAACAAATTCTGTGATTTTACACAGAATTTGATTTTTTCTGGTGTTGCCTTGAGCCAGACCCCTCATGGTGTCACAGGAATTTCCAGCCACAGCCATGGCTCTCTATGGGTCTTTAAAAAAAAAAAATCCCTAAAATCCAATGAAATTACAAAGGCAAAATGCAAATTGCAGCTTTCTTTTCTCAAATGTGTCTCCCTACACCAGACCTGCATTAAAAAACACTGCAGCAGCTACAGGATTTAGCAGAGCATGGGAAAATTAAATGGGAAATTAAATTATGGACTGAAAGTCTGAAAAACTTGAGCTGCCCTTCAGCAGAGCTGGAATTAATCTTGCCCAATTTGGGAGCATCCTTCTCCCGCAGGAGTAATTGCCATTTTGCAATTTTGGTTTGCATTTTGAGTTGTCCTTGGTTTGTATCTCACTCAGATTGGAGTCATCACCATTTGGGTTTTTTTTTTATTATCAGCAGATGATTATAATTAATTTTTGTCTTCTTTTAGGAGGGAATTCCTCCCTGTGAGAGTGGGGAGGCTGCCCCATCCCTGGGAGTATCCACAGCCTGCTCCGATCACTCCCTTTAATCCTTCCCCAGTCTCATTTCAATTTTCAAGTTTATTTTCCATCCTTTGCAGCAGTGGAAGAAAACCCAGAACCCTTTAAGCAAAGCCAGGTGCAATCAGTTCCAGCTCAGTGGTTTGGATCTGCCAGCAGCAATTCCCAACCTTCCCTGTGCTGGGAATTCTGCAGGGCTCTGTTTGTATCCAGGTGTTTGTTCTCCAGCCCAAAGCCATGGAATAAAACCAGAAAAAAAATTCCAGGTGATCCCTTCCTGACAAAAACGAACATTCCCAGGTCACAAGCACAGCCCAAAGGCTCTTAACCCTTTATCCTGCTCCAGAACTCGGGTTTATCCCTCCCTGCTGCTCCTAATCCCCAGCTCAGCCTGGGCACAAAGCACCTCACATCCCTGGGGAATTCTGGCAGGAATTACTGCAACAAAAGGGGTTTGTGTTCCTGAGGAGAACAGGGGAAGGGATTACGGGGGATTTCTGGGAGACATCCTGCTCTGCACTGACCCTGGCACGCAGGAACGCAAACACTGCATTAAAAATGGTATCAAAACTACCTGTATCAGCTAAAGTAATAAAAACTGTCAATGATGTTTATAAATTGATATGCATATCAA
>NW_024529390.1:0-786 GCF_017590135.1 Pyrgilauda ruficollis
ATGGAAAGCTCTGATCAATAAACACTGAATAAAGAGAATTTTGCATCTGATGGAATCTTTGGCATTAAGTGAAAGGATTAGCAGTGCTGTTCAGTGATTGTAACTACTGTATTAGAAACCTATAATGAAAACAGAATTTCACCTTTAGAAGTTTTCTTGTTTAACAGGTCTCTGGAAGATTCTGGTGGAAGGATGGTTCTGAGTTAAATGTGTGAAAGCAGCAAGAGCAGAAAGTGATAGACATTGAACTTTGTGGTATTTGTTGTGATTACAGGTAGACTTGGTTGGCATTGCAGATATAGTCCATTTGCTGTTGTTTGGGGAGCATATCCAGGTCTATCAGGAGAATTCCATCTGGAAAATCAGCCAAAACTTTTCAAAGTAAGTCCTTTTGCAGAGGGGGGCTGCTGAGAAAGAAGCGACATCAAATTTCATTTTCTTCATAGTGATACTGTCTTCAGAGCTTAGACTGTACTGTCTTCAGAGCTTGGATTGTACAACAACTTGGGGCTGTTTTTGCCAAAAAGTGTTAGTTTTGTGGGGCTGGAAATTGTGAAGTTGTTGGACTTCTTCACTGGTGGCCTCAGTGCTGCATAGGAGACAATTTTAAGTTGAATATGAATAAACGAGATGAGATGATTTTGCTTTTTGATTCTTTCAGGTGAGGCACAGTCAGCACCTTACAGCTTGGAGAAGTTTGTAAGTGGGTGGGGGGTGAGGGGGGCAAAGATCACATGGGCTTGTTGCCTCAGAGATGGATTAGTTTGGCTTTCTGCTTTTTTTTTT
>NW_024529391.1:0-785 GCF_017590135.1 Pyrgilauda ruficollis
TTTTCTCCAATTTTCCCCCCATTTTTCTGCCAAATTTTTCTCATTTTTTCCTCAATTTTTGCCCAATTTTTCCCATTTTTTTCCTGTTTTTCCCCAATTTTTCCCCAATTTTCCCCCAATTTTTTTCCCTTCCAATTTTTTTTGGTTTTTTCCCCAATTTTTTCCCAAAAAATTCCCCATTTTTCTCCGATTTTTCCCCAAGTTTTCCCAATTTTTCCCCAATTTTTCCCATTTTTTCCCTATTTTTTCTCCAATTTCCCCCATTTTTTCCCCAAAAAATTTCATTTCTTCCCCATTTTTCACCCAATTTTCTCCAATTTTTCCCCATTTTCCCCCATTTTTCACCGAATTTTCTCCAAATTTTTTCCCAAGTTTTCCCCCACTTTTACCCATTTTTTCTCCAAAAAATTTCATTTTTGGTCCACTTCTCACCCAATTTTCCCCCAATTTTTCCTCCATTTTTTCTCCATTTTCCCAATTTTTCCCCCATTTTCCCCCCAATTTTCCCCATTTTTCCTCTCAAAAATTCCAATTTTTTCCCAAAAAAATTCCATTTTCTCCCCATTTTTTCCCCAATTTTCTCCAAATTTTTTCCCAATTTTCCCCCATTTTTCCCCCAATTTCCCCAATTTTTCTCCATTTTTCCTCTCAAAAATTCCAATTTTTTCCCCAAAAAATTCCATTTTCTCTCCCATTTTTCCCCCGATTTTCTCCAAATTTTTTCCCATTTTTCCCCCAATTTTTCCCCATTTTATGCCCATTTTTCCTCCATTTTTCACCCAATT
>NW_024529392.1:0-785 GCF_017590135.1 Pyrgilauda ruficollis
TATATATATATATATGTATATATGTAAGGAATTGTATATTAAAACAAGAATATGAAACAACACGCCTTATATACAATCTCTAATCTCACTCTAGACTCTAAACCAGAATAGTTAGCTGCAAGTTATAACTTCTACGTATGGTACTTTCGTATGTATGGTTTGATAAGAATTGTGTTTTGCTGTTTAATATTTATTAATCTAGTGAAAATTTTTCTGTCAATAAGATAGTACTGGACACAAAAGGAATATGTTTCTCCTTTTTGTTAAATAAGTCTTTGACTTACACACAGTTACAAGAATTCTCTCTCTCTGATGTAAATAAACCCAGAGAGGTTTCAAGGAAGGTATTGTAAGAACTCCACATTGAACTTTGTGTAGTCATTTGGGGAATGAATTGAGATGATTTCTTCCCCCTAAAAGCAGCTTCTGGTACTTCTATCTGCTTCTGGAAAAGACTGTGTAGTGGTATGGATTTGATTAGCTCATCTCTTTTCTTTTGAGTGAGAGACAGGGGAAATAATGAATGACTAATCACTTCAGGTTACTGTTTTTTACACTGAGACTATTACAAAATCAATTTAAAAAGTCATACAGAAAGCTATAGAGATGTGATTAGGTTATAATGCAGGCAATTGTGTATAGATAATTATTCTGCAGTACAGATAATTCCAACAAAGACTAATCAGAAGATGTATCAAACACCTAACAATCACAATTTTGTCTGAATTCCTTTCAAAGGTTCATTTTAAAAGCTGCAGATATATTGTGACTTTTTTAAAAAAAAA
>NW_024529393.1:0-785 GCF_017590135.1 Pyrgilauda ruficollis
AAAAATCCGGGAATTCAGCCCAAAAATGCTGGGAATTCAGTCCAAAAGTGCTGGGAATTCAGCCCAAAAATCCCTACGAATTCAGCCCAAAAATTCCGGGAATTCAGCCCAAAACTCCTGGGAATGGTTCCCAGGATCACCAGGATCCCAGATTTGGGATCTGATCCCGGAATCCCCCCAGATTTGGGATCTGATCCCGGAATCCCCCCAGATTTGGGATCTGCCCCCAGAATTCCCCCGAAATCTGGGATCTGAGCCCAAAATCTCCCCCAGGTTTGGGATCTGGCCCTGAAATCCCCCCCAGATCCAATCCCAGATTTCCCGCCCAATCCTGGATCCAATCCCAGATCCCAGATTTGATCCCAATCCCGGATCCAATCCCAGATCCCAGATTTGATCCCAATCCCAGATCTGATCCCAAATCCCAGATTTGATCCCAGATCCCAGATCCCAGATTTGATCCCAAATCCCAAATCCCGGCTGACCATCAGGGTGTCCTTGGGGAAGAGGTTCCGGCTGGGGCTGCGGGGCTGATCCCGGCTCTGATCCCAGCCCCAGTTTCTGATCCCAGATCCAATCCCAAATCCCCAATCCCAAACCCCAAATCCCAAATCCTGATCCCAAATCCCTAATCCCAGCTCTGACCATCAGGGTGTCCTTGGGGAAGAGGTTCCAGCTGGGGCTGCGGGGCTGATCCCGGCCCTGATCCTGGCTGTGATCCCAATCCCAGATCCAATCCCAAATCCCAGATTTTCCCCGTGGATCCCAAATCCCAAATCCCAAAT
>NW_024529394.1:0-785 GCF_017590135.1 Pyrgilauda ruficollis
CCCCTTTAGGCCCTGGAAAGGGCTCTGGGCTCTCCCTGGAGCCCCTTTTCCCCACCTCAATGACAGATTTTCTTCCACCACAATATCCAGCCCCTCCATAGGGTTCAAAGTCAGCAGCTGCTCCTCCCTGGCTCAGCCTGTGCTCTCCTGCAGCCCAGACCATTGACCCATGTGTGGCTGTCATCTCCTCCCTGCGCTGGGAAGATGAAGTCAAATTCCACCTCCCAAATTCTGGCCATCTCGTGCCACCCTTGCCAGTCAATCAATCCCTCCCAGCCTCACCCTGTGCTTTGCAGCTCTGGGATCAGGCCCGAGCTCTCCTGGCCATGGCCCCCTCCTCTGTCACACACTGCTCTGAAACACCGGCAGCCTTTCACCTGCTTTTACTTATTTATCCAACAGGAAAGGAGAGAGGAAAACACCCCCTGGCCAGCCTGTGTCAGCAATTAGGAGCATGAAATATCTGGCAGGAACAGCTTTATAACCAGAGCTGTGCCCTGTCCTTCTCCTGTGCCCCTGGCACACAGAAACCCCAGAGGATGAGCCTTGGGGTCAGCCAGGGAGGCAGGGCTGGCTCCAGGGACAGCAAGACAGCAGGGACCAGCAGCAGTTCTGTCCCATGGGATCTCTTTTGGCCGGCCCAAAGCTTTTCACCCCTCCAGGCTGCTGTTCCAATCCTCAGACTCACAGGCCCTAAGGCAGCAGAGCCATCTCTCAATTACTCACAGACCCACTGCCCTCAGCCTCTGATCTTGTGGCACCAGGCACCACATATCCCCCCCAAA
>NW_024529395.1:0-785 GCF_017590135.1 Pyrgilauda ruficollis
ATCCCAAAATCCCACAAAAAAACCCCACAAAATCCCACAAAAAAAAAAAATCCCAAAATCCCACCAAAAAAATCCCAAAATCCCACCTAAAAAAATCCCAAAATCCCAGCAAAAAAACCCCAAAATCCCACAAAAAAAATCCCAAAATCCCACAAAAAAATCCCAAAATCCCACCAAAAAAATCCCAAAATCCCACAAAAAAAAAATCCCAAAAATCCCAGCAAAAAATACCCCAAAATCCCACAAAAAAACCCCAAAATTCAACAAAATAAACCAAAAATCCCACAAAAAAACTCCCAAAATCCCACAAAAATCCCCAAAAAAACCCCAAAATCCCAGAAAAACCCCCCAAAATTCTACCAAATAAACCCAAAAATCCCACAAAAAACCCCCAAAATTCTACAAATAATCCCAAAATTCTACCAAAAACCACAAAAAAGTCTACAAAAAAACCCAAAATCCCACAAAAAACCCCAAAATCCTAAAAAAACCCCCAGAATCCTAGAAAAAAAAAACCCCAAAATTCTACCAATAGTGCCAAAATTCTACCAAAAACCCCCAAAATTCTACAAAATAAACCCAAAATCCGACAAACCCCCCCCCAAATCTCACAAAAAAATCCCAAAATCCCACCTAAAAAATCCCAAAATCCTACAAAAACCCCAGAATCCCAGAAAAAAACCCCAAAATTCTACCAAAAAACGCCAAAATTCTACAAAAAAACCCCCAAAATTCAACAAAATAAACTGAAAATCCCACAAAAAACCCCAAAATCCCACAAAAAA
>NW_024529396.1:0-791 GCF_017590135.1 Pyrgilauda ruficollis
AAATCAATTAATGCAAAACCAGCACAATATCCAATCCAAAGCATCACTGTTCTTATATATCACTACATTTCTTACTCTTCCTCATTTTAAACACTCCAGTTCTTACTTTCATTGAGTTACAAATGTACAGGAAATGGTCACATTTGCTCTGGAGCATAATGGCATGCCCCTATTAAGCCTTTTGTCTTAACCAACTCCTTTGTAAAATCAATAAAGATTTTATTTCAAGTATAGACTGTTTATTCTACAGAGTATATAAGATGTCATCTGCTTCCATCTGCAACTGCCTTTCTCTGCCTTACACCATAAACACAGGAACAGATGGAGTAGCCACTGATTAAGACCTACAAGGATCAATCTCCCATTTTGCTTATCAGCAAGAAGTATGAGAGCAATACTTCTGATCACATGTAACCTGTTGACTCTCTGGAATTTCTGAGACTAATCAAAACTGCAATCTCCCATGAGTAATGGGGTCACAGAGTCCTTTGTGCCAGTTGCTGATTATCCTGGGAAGTCAGAGGACTGGGAGTTCTTACATAAGAACAGGCAAACACCTACTCTTTCTATCTCCTGACAGCATTAGTAGCCACTGATTAAACACCCTGTTTATGTTGTGTTGAACAGACCTCACCTTGACACATATCCAGAGTTCTTGGCATCACTCCAGCTGTTGTCTTTAATGTCTCCACAAGTGGGCTCATACTTACAATCAGTCTGACACTGTGTTTCAGACTCCTTCCGCAGCTAACAAGGATTTCCAAAACAAGAACAAAACAAACAAACAAACA
>NW_024529397.1:0-785 GCF_017590135.1 Pyrgilauda ruficollis
GCTGGGATGGACCGGGATACACCGGGATAGAGGCGGAGATAGACCAGGATGAGCACCGGAAAAGAGCGGGATGGAGCGTGGCTGAGGCTGGGTGGGCAGCGGGGATGCCCCGGTCCGGGGGCGTGCACGGACACGGGCACCGGGGCAGGATACCCCGGGATACATCGGGATGGAGGCAGCGATGGGCGCTGGGAGCACCGAGGAGATGCTCTGGGGGTGCACTGGCAGAAGAGGATCCCCCCAGATTTCTGCCGGGTTAAAATCTGCCTCGAGCATTATCGGGAGTTACCTCCGTAGGAGCAGCCTCATCTTCTGCTGAAGGGCTCCGACTTTGATTCACATTCTTTCCCCCTGCTACTTTTCGTTGTGTCAGCGTTTTATTCCGCTGCCTTTCCTTGCTCTGCATCCCTCCTGCAGCGTGGCCATGAACAGGATCCGGATTCACGTGTTACCCACGAGCCGAGGCCGCCTCACCCCCGTGCCACGGCCTCAGGAGCCCCTGGCCTGCTCCTTCGCCCCCCGGCCCTGCTCCCA
The DNA here is from genome assembly GCF_017590135.1 of Pyrgilauda ruficollis. Lineage (NCBI taxonomy): Eukaryota > Metazoa > Chordata > Aves > Passeriformes > Passeridae > Pyrgilauda > Pyrgilauda ruficollis. The sequence goes on from NW_024529397.1 coordinate 535, forward strand.
GCCCCGCCTGGAAGGGCAGGAATTCTGCATCAAGCACATCCTTGAGGACAGGAATGCTCCCTTCAAACAGTGCAGCTATGTGTCCACGAAGAACGGGAAGCGTTGTCCCAATGCTGCTCCCAAACCTGAGAAGAAGGATGGGTGAGTGGCTCTTCCTCCTGCTTTTCCAGTTCCAAACTCTTTGGAATTAAAACAGGCAGGGGGAGGTTTTTCTTGTTGTCTTCCCTTTTGAAGGAAAGGCTGGAGCTCTG
>NW_024529398.1:0-755 GCF_017590135.1 Pyrgilauda ruficollis
TTTTGGGGGATTTTGGGGCCATTTTGGTGAATTTTTGGGTTATTTTGGGACATTTTGGAATCTCGGGAATTTTTTGGGATTTTTTTGGGAATTTTTGGGGCCATTTTGGGGAATTTTTGGGTAATTTTGGGTCATTTTGGAATCTCAGGAATTTTTTGGGATTTTTTTGGGAATTTTTGGGGCCGTTTTTGGGGATTTTGGGTCCCCCCTCCCCCCCCAATCAGCCGCAGCCGCCGTTGCTGACTCAGCGTTTATTGACACGCCCCCCCGGGGGCGTGGCCAACGCAAACCACGCCCTGAACAAGCCACGCCCACGACCGAGCAAGCCCCACCCACATCCCCGCACAAACCCCGCCCACTCCACGCCGGGGGCGGGGCCTAAGCCGTGCCGGAGGGGGCGGGGCTGTGGCGTCTCTGGTGCCGCCTTAGCCCCGCCCCCGAGGCGAAGCCCCGCCCACAGAGGGGGCAGGAAAAGGGGCGGGGCCCCGACGCCATCTTGGATCCGGTGGCCATGTTGGATTTGGCAGCCATGTTGGATTCGGCAGCCATGTTGATGGCGGCCATATTGCCGGCAGCCATATTTGCGTCGGCCATTTTGTTCTCCAGAACTGCGGCCATATTGTTTTCCCCCACGGCAGCCATTTTGGTATCGGCCATATTGCTCCCCCCAACGGCAGCCATATTACCACCCGCCATGTTACTTTTCCCCACGGCAGCCATATTGGCGTCAGCCATATTGGTGCTGGCAGCCATAT
>NW_024529399.1:0-793 GCF_017590135.1 Pyrgilauda ruficollis
TCCTTTTCCTTTTCCTTTTCCTTTTCGAGTTTGTGCTCACTGTTACTGTTTATGTTACAGTTTGACAAAACCTTGCAGTAACTTACAGCACCTAAATACTGGACAGATCCTTGGATTGTTATGATCTTGGCTAATCAGTTTTAAAATAGCCTGAATACAGATGTCATGGTTCTGTGACATATTACAAGCCCAGCCCTCGGGTTCCAGGACAGAAGAGTTTTATTTGGTGAAAAAGAAGTGGGCATCTTCTCACTCTGTAGTCAAAGGCTGTTTCAGCGCTGTGTAAGAGATGTATGGAGCTGTTTGAGAGTCAGGAAAACCTATTTCCATTGTGTGGCCTTCCAGAACAGGTAAATAGATGCGGCTTACGGCGATTGTGTCCTTCAGGTGTCCTCACAGACCAGCCACACTGGCCCTGTGTTGTGGCAAGTTTCATGTGTGTGTAGGGTACCCTCTTAGCCAGCTGGCATCTTTGTTCCCCAGAGAGACAAAAGGCTACTGATGCAGCAGACACATTTAAATACCGGGCCTTGTGCTAGGAGTGGTGTACAAAGCTCTGATGTCAGCTGTTACATAGTGGCATCTTTTGTGTTTCTGAAGTAGAAAATATATCTTGGCTGCATTTTCAAAATTTGCTTAAATTCTTCTCATACTCCCTTTCTTGTGGGTGGGATGGGAAGGGGAATAGAAGATGCACAAAACACTGATGGACAAAGTTAACAAGGCATTGAATATAAATTAATAATAATAAAAAATACTGCATCCATCCTATAATAATTTGGTCCCTTCTGTA
>NW_024529400.1:0-15928 GCF_017590135.1 Pyrgilauda ruficollis
GTGAGTTCTCCACGGAGCGGGGCCTGGCCGGGACCTTCCCGTGCTCCTGGGGGGATTCCAAGGGTTGGGGATCTTGGGGGTCTTTTCCAGCCTGAATGATCCCGTGGTTCCAGGATTTCATTATCCTGATGTTCCCATGATTCCGTTATCCCAATAATAGCTCATGACTCAGTGATTCTATTGTCCCATCATTCCAAGATTCCAGAATTCCTTTGTTCCAGGATTCCCAAAGGTTGGTCTCAATGGTCTTGGAGGTCTTCTCCAATCTTAATGATCCCTTGATTCCATGATTTCATTATCCCAATATTCCCATGTTCCCATGATTCTGTTATCCCAATAGTTCATGACTCAGTGATTCCGTGATCCCAAAATTCCATGATCCCAGGATTCTCAAAGGCCAAACTTGACAATCTTGGAAGTGTTTTCCAACTCTCAGTGATCCCATAATTCCAGGATTTCATTATCCCAACAGTCCCATGATCCCATCATCCCAACATCTTATGATTCAACGATTCCATCATTCCATAAATTCAAGATCCCGTAATTCTTTAATTTCAGGTTTCCCAAAGGTTGGGCTCGATGGTCTTGAGGATTTTTTCCAACCTGAATGATCCATTGATTCCAAGATTTCTTTATCTCAATGTTCCCATGATCCTGTGATTCAATGATTCCATTATGCCATAATTTCATGATCCCGTAATTCCTTTTTCCATGATTCCCAAGGTTTGGGCTCGATAGTCTTGGAGATCTTTTCCAACCTTAATGATCCTAGGTTCCCATGATCCCATTATCCCAATAGTCCATGACTCCATCATTCCATAACTCTATGATTTTGTACCTCCATGATCCCATAATCCCTTGTTTCCAGGATTCCCAAAGGTTGGACTTGATGATCTTGAAGTCTTTTCCAACTTCAGTGGCTCCATGACCTCATAACTCCATGATCCCATAATTTCATGACTGCCTGATCCCAGAATCCCAATATCCCAGGATTCGACAATTCCATAACTCCACGATCCCAAGACCCCATAACTCCACAATGCCACAATTCCCTGGCTCCATGACCCCATAATTCCATGACTTACAAAGGTACAACTTGATGTTCTCGGAGATCCTTCCCAACCCAAGTCATTCTCCGCGCCGAGTCCCGGGATCCCGACGGATTTACGAGGAGCCCATGGATGGCGAACGTTTGGCAGCGGCCACCGCGGAGATTTCCCAGCTGCTGGCGAATTCCGGGAGGACCGACCTCGTCTGGACTTACAATCCCTATGGCCACGGAACCCTGGACTACTTCTCCTTGTGATTTGGGAAAAGCTCGGAGCCTCCATCGCGGAAAAGCGCCGCCGCCTCCTTCCCAAAATCCGGGCGTTCTCTGCCTCATCCCGGTGCTTTTCCGCCTCATTCCAGTGGTTTTTTTCCCCTTTATTTCGGTGCTTTTCCACCTGTTCTCAGTATTTTTCCAGCTCATCCCGCTTTTTTTCCTACCCATCCCAAGTTTTTCCCCTGATTTTGTAGCTTTTCTGCCACAGTTTGAGTTTGTTCCTCCCCATCCCGATAGTTTTCCCCTCATCCCGGCATTTTTCCACCTCATCCCTGTATTTTTCCTCCCATTTCATTATTTTTCTGCCTCATCCCAGTGTTTTTCCTCCCATTTCATGCTTTTTCCAGCCCATCCCGGTGTTTTTCCATCAGGATTGGCTTTGCATGGCCAAATTCCGGGAGGCTCCGGGGCTGGATTCCATGGGAAGTTTCCGGAAGCTTCTCCCGTGTCCGACCGATCCCGTCGAGAACGGCGGTGGCGCCTCTGGAATAAGAATTAAGTGGGAAGAAACCAATCCAGGCACAGATGGAATTCCAGAGTGGGAATTTTGCAAAGGCACAACTCTGGAGATGATTGCATGGTGCTGGAGTGGAAATTCCCAAAATTCCGTGGCGCATCCAATGGGAAGCTCATCCTGGAGCTGGATCTTGGCAGGGACCTGCGGATCCGTGGAAAAAGGAGCAGATTCCTGGGAGGAATCCCATGGAGGAAAAAACCCTTTGGAGCAGGATATTCCTGAAGGATTGACCCCTTGGAAAAATCCATGAAGAATTGTCTTCCGTGGGAGCGACGCGTTGGAGAAATCCGTGGAAAACTCTTGCCGTGGGATGGATTTGCGTTAGAAAATGCATGGAAAACTTACCTTGGGATGGATTCACCTTGGAGAAATCCATGGAAAACTTTCCCATAGCTGAAAAATCCATGGAAAACTCGCTGTGGGATGGATTCACCTTGGAGAAATCCATGGAAAACTTTCCCATAGCTGAAAAATCCATGGAAAACTCGCTGTGGGATGGATTCACCTTGGAGAAATCCATGGAAAACTTTCCCATAGCTGAAAAATCCATGGAAAACTCGCTGTGGGATGGATTCACCTTGGAGAAATCCATGGAAAACTCGCTGTGGGATGCATTCACCTTGGAGAAATCCATGGAAAACTCTCCTGGGATGGCCTCCAGCGCTGCTGGAAGGATTGAGGGAAAGCCAGGAACGAGGGAATTGGGGGAGGGAAAAGTTGGATTTGGGGTCTTGTTATCCTGCTCTGATTCCGTTGGAAATAAACTCATCCTATCCCAGATCCCGAGTTTGTCGTTCCCGGATGGGATTTCCTGAGGGATCTCTCCTGATCCTTACGCTGATCCAAGAATCCTCCATTATTTCCAAAATGCATGGAAAACTTACCTTGGGATGGATTCACCTTGGAGAAATCCATGGAAAACTTTCCCATAGCTGAAAAATCCATGGAAAACTCGCTGTGGGATGGATTCACCTTGGAGAAATCCATGGAAAACTTTCCCATAGCTGAAAAATCCACGGAAAACTCGCTGTGGGATGGATTCACCTTGGAGAAAACCATGGAAAACTTTCCCATAGCTGAAAAATCCACGGAAAACTCGCTGTGGGATGGATTCACCTTGGAGAAATCCATGGAAAACTTTCCCATAGCTGAAAAATCCATGGAAAACTCGCTGTGGGATGGATTCACCTTGGAGAAATCCATGGAAAACTTTCCCATAGCTGAAAAATCCATGGAAAACTCGCTGTGGGATGGATTCACCTTGGAGAAATCCATGGAAAACTCGCTGTGGGATGCATTCACCTTGGAGAAATCCATGGAAAACTCTCCTGGGATGGCCTCCAGCGCTGCTGGAAGGATTGAGGGAAAGCCAGGAACGAGGGAATTGGGGGAGGGAAAAGTTGGATTTGGGGTCTTGTTATCCTGCTCTGATTCCGTTGGAAATAAACTCATCCTATCCCACATCCCGAGTTTGTCGTTCCCGGGTGGGATTTCCTGAGGGATCTCTCCTGATCCTTACGCTGATCCAAGAATCCTCCATTATTTCCTTCATTTCCACCTCATTTTGATGGTTTTCCACCTCATCCCAGGTTTTTTTTTTTCACGTTATACCGGTGTTTTTCCACCTCATTTTGATGGGTTTTTCCCATTTTTCCACTTTTCCCCAATATTTTTCCACCTTTTCCCAGTTTTTCCCCTCATCCTTGTGGTTTTCAGCCTCATTTTTGTATTTTCCTCCCTCACCCCAGTGGTTTTCCACCTCATTTCTCCGGTTTCTGCCTCATTTTGCTGCTTTTCCACTCATTTTGGTATTTTCCCCCTCATCCCAATGTTTTTCTCCCTTATTTTGATTTTTTTCCACCTAAATTTGGGGGTTTTTTTACCTTATCCAAACATTTCCCCCCTCATCCTGGTGGGTTTCCCTCCCTTATTTTTTTTTTGTTTGTTTTTCACCTAAATTTTGTATTTTCCCCCATATCTCAGTGGTTTTCCCCTCATCCCGGTGTTTTCCCCCTTCATCCCGACATTTCCCCGCCTCATTTTGTTGTTTTCCCCGAACATTTTCCACATTTCCCCCCTCATTTTCCACTTTTCCCCTCATGCCGCTATTTCTCCACCCCATCCCAGTTGGTTTTCTACCTCATCCCGATGCTTTTTCCCTCATCCCGAGATTTTTCAGCCTCATTTTCCAACTTTTCCCCTCATCCCGGAGCTTTTCCCGGCGCCTGTGGGGCCCTGAGGGCCCTGAGGGGAAAATGGCGGGAAGCTGAGGGGGGGGCGCATCTATGAGGGCGCGCAGCGCCAGGAGGGGCCTATAGCCGATTTTTATGGTGTCGCTGAGGCTCTGTAGTCCTCTGAACCCGTATAGAGAAAATCTGGGGGGTTTTAGAGGAATTCTATAGGATCTGGAGATCTATACGGTCCCCTATAGCAGCGGGACCGCAACCGGCCCTTCTCCTTGCACTTCCGCTTCCCGCCGGAACCTTTTCAGCGCCGCACCACGGGAGGTGCCCGCGCATTGCGGTCCCCCAGGCGGCCGCTTCCGGGTGGCGCCGGTGGCGCGGCCGTCGCTGTCGTCTGTCGCGACAGGGAGGCGGCCCGGCCGTGTCGGGGGTCGCCGGTCGCTGTCGCGATGAGGGCGGGGGCGGTGCTGCGGCTCTGCTCGCGCCCGGGGCTCCGGTACCAGCAGGGGCAGCGGCCGGGGCCTGGAACCCGCGAGTATTTTTATTACGTCGATCACCAGGGGCAGGTGAGGGGGGATCGATAAGGGATCGATAAGGGATCGATGGGAGTTGGAGGGTCGGGAGGGGGTTCTGGGGAATGGATCCCGCCTGAATTCTGGGCAGATCCCGAAAAAAATCGCAAGGAGGATCCGGGCGGATCAAAGATGGATCCCGGATAAAAGCCGGGAGGATCCCGGTCAGATCCCAAAATAATTCCGAAATAAACCCGGGTTAATCCCGGATTAAACTCAGATAAATCCCAAACACATCCCAGATGGATCCTGGCCAGATCCCAGACAAATCCCAAATTCCAAAGCCATTTCCAAACTCAGATTCCAAAGGAAACCCAAAAAACCTTTCCATGGACTCAGAGGAGATCCCAAAAAAAATCCCAAAAATCCCGGGCAAATCCCAGCTGGATCCCCTAAAAAAACCCCGAAAGGATCCAGGACCGATCCCAAAGCCATCCCAGAGAAAAATCCCGGGTTTTTTTTGGGAAAACTCGAGCGTTTTGAGGCTTTTTCCCGCTTTTTCCGCAGCTTTTCCTGGACGACACCAAAGTCAAGAACTTCGTCACCTGCTTCAAAGGTACCGCCCTAATTAACCCAATTAATTATTCCTCTTGTTAATTGGGAGCCGAATATTGATTAGGAGTTGGTTATTAATTGGGATTGGAGCCGTAATTAGGATTTAATCCTTAATTGGGGGCATTGAGCCTTGGGAAGGGGGGGGGAGTGGGAGCTCCTAATTTGCATATTAACATCTCATTAATTAATCGTTCCCTGATTAATTAATCATTTTCTTAGAGGTTAAATTCTCTAATTATTAAATCCCAAACTAATTAAGAAATCCTCTAAGTAGTTAATTAAGAAATCAGTTTGAAATTTTTAAAAAAAGCAGAAAAGTGTCAGAAAAACGACCAAACGAACCCAAAAAAAACCCCAAAACCTCCACAAAAAAAACCCCTCAAAAAAACAAAATAAAAATTTCAAAAAAGTGCAGAAATGCACAGCAAAAAAAAATCCTCGAAGAAAAACATCAAAAATACCCCAAAAAAACTGAAAAAACAAAAAAACAAAACAAAACAAAAAAACCAACCAAAAATACAAAAAAAAAACCACTGGAAAAAAAACCCAAAAAATCTCCACAAAAATCACCAAGAAAACTCAAAAAAACACCACAAATACATTGGAAAAAGCCCAAAATGCCACTAAAAAAAAAAAAAAAACAAAAAAAAAAGCCCAAAAACTCCCAGAAACCATCAAAAAAACCACCAAAAATCTCAAATAAAACCCTCCCAAAAAACTCAAAAAAATTCCTGGAAACCACCAAAAAAACCCCCAAAAGACTCCCAAAAAGACCTGGAAGAAATCCCAAAGAAACCCCAAAAAACCAGTGGCAGAAACCCCCAAAAACCCCCAAAGAAACTGAAAAAAACCCAAAAAAAAACCCCCCAAAAAAAAACCCAAAATACACCAAAAGAATTATTGGGAAACCTCCAGAAAATGCCACAAAAACTCCACAAAAACCTCAAAAAAATCCCCAAAAAAAACGAATGAAAGGAACTCCACAAAAACCACCAAAAATCCAAAAAGAACCACAGGAAAACCCTGGAAAAACCTGGAAAAAAAACCCTAAAAATTTCACCAGAAAAAAAAAATCTAAAAACCATGAAAATCCCCTCAAGAAAGGTCAAAAAAACCCCAAAATTCACCAAAAAAGCACTGGAAAACCCCAAAAAGTAACCAGAAAAACCTCCAAAAAGACCGTGGAAAAAACACTAAAATCCACCACAAAACCCTAAAAAAAATCCCTCAAAAGACCCCAAAAAGACACTGGGAAAAGCCCAAAGAAACCTCAAAATACCACTTGAAAAACCCAAAAGAAACTGGAAAATAATCCCAAAACCACCAGAAAAAACCCCCAAAATACTTTGGGAAAAAGCCTCAAAACCGCCACAAAAACCCCAAAAAAACCACCAAAAAAAAACCCCATTAAGCCCCAAAAGAAACTCCATAAAAACTTCAAAAAAAACTCCAAAGATCACTGGAAAAACCCAAAAAAATAAACAACAAAAGCCGCCAAAAAACCCCAAAAACCCTAAAAAAAATCCCCAAAAGATTCACGGGAAAAACTCCAAAGAAACCCCAAAATATCACAGGAAAAACCCCGAAAAACATCCAAAAAAATCCTGGAAAACAACCTAAAAATCACTGAAGAAGGTCCATAAAAACCACCAAAAACACCCCAAGAAATCTCCACGAAAATCCCCAAAAAAAAGGCAAAAAAACCGTCCAAAACCTGCCAAAAATCTGACAAAACCACCACAAAAACCACAAAGAAAAACCTCAAATAAGAATGGAAAAAAACCCAGGAAACACCCCGAAAAAGCCCAAAAAATCTCCACAAAAACCCCAAAAAAACCTATGGAAAAACCCATAAAAACCACAAAAAAACCCAAAAAAAACAAACAGACACCGGAAAAACCCCAAAGAAACCCAAAATACCACTAGAAAAACCCCAAAAAACTGGAAAGCAACCCAAAAAAACTCTAAAAAACTCCACAAAATCCCTAACAAATGAAAAACAAACCACAAAAAAAAACCCCAAAAGCACCTCAAAAATCTCCACGGAAACCCCAAAAAATGGCAAATCCATCCAAAACCCCAAAAAACCACCAAAAAAACCACCAAAACTACCCCAAAAACCATCCAAAATTTCCTAGAAATCACCGGAGAAACCCCCAAAAAAACCACCAAAAATCAACCAGAAAATCCCCCAAAAAATCCCTGAAAAACCACCAAGAAAACCCCATAAACTACCACAAAACCACCAAAAAAACCCCCAAAAAACACTGAAAAAAAAACCCAAAAAAGCCCAAAAAAACCACCATGAAAAACCCAAAAAATACTGCAAAAAACCATCAAAATCACCTCAAAAAACCGCCACAAACCACGCGAAAACCCCAAAAGAACCCCAAAAGTCCTTCATAAAAAGCTCAGTAAAAACCTCAAAAAGCCCCTGCAGAACCCCAAAAAAACCCAGGAAACCCCAAAGTAACGACCAGAAAAACCCAAAAAACCCACCAAAAAACCCAACAAAACCACCACAAAAACCACCTCAGAAACCTCAAATAAGACCGGAAAAAACCCAAAAACCGCCAGAAGAATGACCAAAAAAACCCCAAAAAACACGGAAAACAGCCAAAAAAACCACCAGAAAACACTGAAAACACCCCAAAAAACCACCAGAAATCCATCAAAAATCTCCATGAAAACCCCAAAAAAGCTGCCAAAATCTGTCTAAAAACCGGCAAAAAAAGCCCAAAAAACCACCAAAAACCCCAATAATCACCCAAAAAATCCCACAAAAACCACAGCGGGCGCTACCAGGCTCAATTCTCGTTCTTCTTTCCCTTCATCTCTAAAATTTCCAGAAAACCCCAAAAAACCTCCACCAAAACCACCAGAAAAACCACCAAAAAAATCTCAATATACCCCAAAAAACCTATGAAAAAACACCCATAAAAACCTCAAAAAAAACCCTCAAAAAGACACCGGAAAAACCCCAAAGAAACCCCACAACACCATTGGAAAACCACCCAAAAAAATACCCAAAAAGCCTGGAAAACAACCCAAAAAACCCTAAAAAAACTCCACAAAACCCCCAAAAAATGAAAACAAACCACCAAAAAAACTCCGCAAAAACCACCAAAAACCTCCATAAAAACCCCAAAAAAAAATCAAGAAACCACCCAAAAAAACTGCCAAAAAACCCTACAAACCCACCACAGAAACCACCAGAAAAACCCCCCAAATAAGAATGGAAAAACCCCAAAATAAACCCAAAACCACGGAAAACACCCCAAAAAAAACCCAAAAAAGCCCAAAAAAACCACCATGAAAAACCCAAAAAATACTGCAAAAAACCATCAAAATCACCTCAAAAAACCACCACAAACCACGCGAAAACCCCAAAATAAACCCAAAACCACGGAAAACACCCCAAAAAAAACCCAAAAAACCACCAGGAAACCATCAAAAATCTCCACGAAAACCCCAAAAAAGCCGTTAAAATCCATCTGAAAACCCCAAAAGAACCCCAAAAACCACCCAAAGTCCTTCATAAAAAGCTCAGTAAAATCCTCAAAAAGCCCCTGCAGAACCCAAAAAAACCCAGGAAACCCCAAAATAACTACCAGAAAAACCCCAAAAACCCGCCAAAAAACCCTACAAAACCACCACAAAAACCACCTCAGAAACCTCAAATAAGACCGGAAAAAACCCAAAAACCGCCTCAAGAATGACCAAAAAAAACCCCAAAAAACACTGAAAACACCCAAAAAAAACACCAGAAAACCATCAAAAATCTCCATGAAAACCCCAAAAAAGCTGCCAAAATCCGTCTAAAAACCCACAAAAAAAGCCCAAAAAACCACCAAAAACCCCAATAATCACCCAAAAATCCCCAAAAATCCCCAAAATCCCCATTATCCAACCCCCAATCCCCTCGCTGACCCCAGCTGTCCCCCCAGACGTCGCGTTCCTCTCCTTCTTCTTCCGGCGCCTGGAGCGGAACCGCAGCGGGCGCTACCAGGCGCAATTCCCGTTCCTGTCCCGCTGCGGCCGCGAGCGCAATTTCCTTCGCTGCTCCGACCTTCCCGTGGTTTTCACCCAAATCCTGCCCGGCTCCCGTGGGAATTCCCTGCTGTCCTACTGCGGGGGCGGCTCCGAGCTCACCGTGCCCTTCCAGCCGGGAATGCTCGCGGTATTCCCGGAAAACGGGCGCCTTTACCACCCGGCGCCGGAAAAAGTCGGCGGGGTTGGCTTGGTGCGTTCGGCGTTGGCCGAAGAGTTGAGCTCGGAATTTCGATTCGAGGACGGGCCCGAAAAGCCCCCGACGCATTTTTGGTGGGAAGGGAAGAAGTATCGGCTCTCCGGGGAAATTTTGGGAATTCTACGGGCGGAAAAATCGGGATTGGAGGTTGAAGCTGCGATTTCGGCGTCTTAAATGCCTAAAATGCCCGGGAAATCCTAATGAAATCCTAATAAATTAATTCCATCGTTCATTAAGTTCACTCATTAATTAATTAAGGACTCTATTTTTGATTTAAATCATGAATTTCAGGAAGCGTTTCCCCTTTTCTTTTTCCTCATCCCTAAAATTCACAGAAAATCACAAAAAATTCATTCCTTCTTTAAATCCCGCATGGAATGAGGTGAAATTCCCAATTATTCCCTGGAAAAATGGGAATTCCTGAGGTATTCCCAAGGGGTTGGAGCATCCCAAAATTCCTGGCAGGTGAACACCGCGGTTTTCCCGTGAAATTCCCAAAAAAAAGAGTGGAAGTTGCTCTGTCGATCGCTCACTGCGGGTGAAGGATTTGGGATGAAGGGTTTCAGAATTTGGGATGAAGGATTTGGGGATTTGGGATGAAGGAATTGGGGATTTGGGATAAAGGATTTGAGGATTTGGGATAAAGGATTTGAGAATTTGGGATGAAGGGTTTGGGGATTTGGGATGAAGGGTTTGGGAATTTAGGATGAAGGGTTTGGGAATTTGGGATGAAGGGTTTGGGAATTTGGGATGGAGGATTTGGGAATTTGGGATGAAGGGTTTGGGATGAAGTGTTCGGGAGTTTGGGATAAAGGGTTTGGGGATTTGGGATAAAGGATTTGATGATTTGGGATAAAGGGTTTGGGATGAAGGATTTGGGGATTTGGGATAAAGGATTTGGAATGAAAAATTTGAGGATTTGGGATAAAGGATTTGAGAATTTTGGGATGAAGGATTTGGGAACTTTAGACCAAGGATTTGGGATGAAGGGTTTGGGAACTGCGGATGAAGGATTTTGGAATTTGGGATGAATGATTTGGGGATCTGGGATAAAAGGTTTGGGAACTTTGGATCAAGGATTTGAGGATTTGGGATGGAGGATTTGGGATGGCGAATTTGGGATGAAGGATTTGGGGATTTGGAATGAAGGAATTCGGGATTTGGGATCAAAGATTTGGAATTAAGGATTTAGGATGAAGGGTTTGGGGATTTGGGATTAAGGGTTTGGGTGCTTTGGATCAAGGATTTGGGAACTTTGGGATTTGGGATGAAGGATTTGGGAATTTGGATTGAAGCATTTGGGAATTTGGAATGAAGGATTTGGGTGATTCGGGTGGTGGCGGCTTATTAATTAATAATTAATGATCCATAATTAATTAACATTTATTTTAAAATTAATTAATGTCCCATATGAATTAAGGGCATTCAAGGGCTTTTTCCCTATGGACATGGCAATAAAAGTTCCGGGAAAAACTTCGGGGTTGAGGTGGGAAAACACCAAAATTGGACGGTAAAATATCGGGATGAGGGGGAAAATATCGGGATGGAAAAATCCTAAAATAAGACACAAAACTTGAGGATGGAAAAAATAGAAAAACCAGGCAGAAAAGCACCAAAATGAAAGGAAAAAAGCACCGGGATGAGGCGGAAAAGCACCGGGATGAGGCAGAGAACGCCCGGATTTTGGGAAGGAGGCGGCGGCGCTTTTCCGCGATGGAGGCTCCGAGCTTTTCCCAAATCACAAGGAGAAGTTGTCCAAGGGTTTTCCCAAATCACAAGGAGAAGTAGTCCAGGGTTCCGTGGCCATAGGGATTGTAAGTCCAGACGAGGTCGGTCCTCCCGGAATTCACCAACATTTGGGAAAACTCAGCGTTGACCGCCGCCAAAAGTTCCTCGTCCACGGGTTCCTCAAAATTCCACCCGGATTCCGACGGCGGCTCCGGCTTGTAGCAATCCACGGGGAAGGGATACACGACCAGGTGGAGATCGGGCAGCTCCAAGGTTTTCTGGAGCAGATCCTTGAGCGCGGCCGTGGACAGGGAATTGCCGTAGAGTCCCAGGAAGCGCAGGCGGGAGCAGCGCCGCAGCGTGGGCAGCAGCGCGTCCAGGTGGGAGTCGGCCATGCGGCATTCCATGAGATCCAGGTGCAGCAGCGAGGCCGAGGTTTCCTCCAGGAGCAGCCGCAGCGGCTCCAGGAGGCCTTGGGAGAAGTCGTGGCCGCTCAGATCCAACCTCTTGAGGGCCGGAGCGTGGAAGCTTTGGGAGAGGAAGGCGAGGTCGGCGGGAACGAGGGAGCAGAAGGCCAATTCCAAGCTTTCCAACGGAGCCTGGAGGTCGCTGGCGGGAGGGAAAAGGGAGAGGTGAGGCTCAAGGGAGGATTTGTGGGGGTTCGTGGGGAATGAGAGCTGGGATTGCATCCATGGGATCATGGGGTTGTGGGATGGCTGAGGTTGGGAAAGGTCTCCAAGAACATCAAGGTCAAGGTTTGAGAATCATGGAATTATGGCGTCATGGAATTGTGGAATCAAATAGTGGAATTATGGAGTGGCTGAGGTTGGCAAAGGTCTCCAAGACCATCAAGTTCAAGGATTGAAAGTCATGGAATTATGGGATCACGGAGACTTGGAATTGTGGAAGGAGTTGGGAAAGAGCTCCAAGAACATCAAGTTGGACCTCTGAAAATCACGGGATTTTGGAATTATGGGATCATGGAATTACTCATGTTGGGAGAGGTCTCCAAGAACATCAAGTTTGACAGGTGAGGAGCGTGGGATCAAGGAGTTATGGAGTTATGGATCCATGAGACTATGGGGTCATGGAGTGGTGTGGTCATGGAATCGTGGAATTATGGAATGGCTGAGACTGGGGGAAATCTCCAGGAACATCAAGTTCAAGCTTTGAAAATCATGGAATTATGATGGGATCATGGAGTTCTGGGATCCCAGAATGCTGGGATCCAGAGTTCTGGAGTCATGGAGAGACTCTTTGGGAGAGGAAGGCGAGGTCGGCGGGAACGAGGGAGCAGAAGGCCAATTCCAAGCTTTCCAACGGAGCCTGGAGGTCGCTGGCGGGAGGGAAAAGGGAGAGGTGAGGCCCGAGGGAGGATGTGTTGGGATTTGTGGGGAATGAGAGCTGGGATTGCATCCATGGGATCATGGGATTGTGGGATGGCTGAGGTTGGGAAAGGTCTCCAAGAATGTCAAGCTCAAGGTTTGAGAATCATGGAATTACGGGATCATGGCATCATGGAATTGTGGAATCAAATAGTGGAATTATGGAAGGGCTGAGGTTGGGAAAGGTCTCCAAGAACATTGAGTTTGATCTCTGAAAATCCTGGGATTTTGGAATGATGGGGTCATGGAATCACAGAGTAACAGAATCGCTGAGGTCGGGTAAAGTTGCCAGGATCATCAAGTTCAATGTTTGAGAATCATGGAATTGTGGGATCATGGAGCCATGGAATTGTGGAAGGACTGAAATTGGGAAAGATCTCCAACACCATCAAGTTTGACCTCTGAAATTCTGGGATTCTGGAATGATGGGACATGGCGTCATGGAATTGTGGAATCAAATAGTGGAATTATGGAAGGGCTGAGGTTGGGAAAGGTCTCCAAGAACATTGAGTTTGATCTCTGAAAATCCTGGGATTTTGGAATGATGGGGTCATGGAATCACAGAGTAACAGAATCGCTGAGGTCGGGTAAAGTTGCCAGGATCATCAAGTTCAATGTTTGAGAATCATGGAATTGTGGGATCATGGAGCCATGGAATTGTGGAAGGACTGAAATTGGGAAAGATCTCCAACACCATCAAGTTTGACCTCTGAAATTCTGGGATTCTGGAATGATGGGATCATGGAGTTACGGAATGGTTGAGGTTGGGAAAGTTCTCCAAGTACATCAAGGTCAAGGTTTGAGAATCATGGAATTATGGGATCATGGAATTGTGGAATCAGATCATGGAATGACTGAGGTTGGGAAAGAGCTCCAAGAACATCAAGTTTGACCCCTGAAAATCCCGGGATTTTAGAATTATGTGGTCATCGAATCATGGAATTGCTCAGGTTGGGAAAGGTGTCCAAGACCATCAGGTTTGACGTTTGAGGATCAAGGGATTGTGGAGATAGGGAATTATGGATCCATGAGATTATGGGGTGATGGTGTGGTGTGGTGTGGTCATGGAATCATGGAATTATGGAATGGCAGAGATTGGGGGAAATCTCCCAAGACCATCAAGTTCAAGCTTTGAAATTCATGGAATTAGGGAATGATGGGATCATGGAATTGTGGAATCAAATAATGGAGTTATGGAATTGCTGAGGTTGGGGAAGACTCCAAGAACATCAAGTCTGATGTTAGAGGAACATGGAATTATGGGATGAAGGAATCATGGAATTTGGGAATCATAGGTCATGGAATTATGGAATGACTGACGTTGGGAAAGATCTCCAAAAACATCAAGTTTGACCTCTGAAAATCCTGGGATTACGGGATCATGGAGCCAAGGAATTGTGGAAGTGAAATAACGGGATCATGGAGTCCTGGAATTATGGAGTTACAGAATTATGGAGTTACAGAATTACGAATCACGGAGTTATGAGGTCATGGAGCCATTGAGTTGGAAAAGGCTTTAAGATCATCAAGTCCAACCTTTGGGAATCCTGGAAACAAGGGATTATGGGATCATGGAGGTACAAAATCATAGAGTTATGGAATGATGGAGTCATGGACTATTGGGATAATGGGATCATGGGAACGTGGGATCGTGAAGGTTGGAAAAGATCTCCAAGACCATCGAGCCCAAAACTTGGGAATCATGGAAAAAGGAATTACGGGATCATGAAATTACGGGATGATGGAATCGAGTTGTAGACTTTTGGGAGAACGGATTCATGGGATTATGGGAACATTGAGATAAAGAAATCCTGGAATCAATGGATCATTCAGGTTGGAAAAAATCCTCAAGACCATCGAGCCCAACCTTTGAGAATTTTGGAATTAAGGAATTATGGGATCTTGAATTTATGGGATGATGGAATTGTTGAATCATAAGATGTTGGGATGGTGGGAATGTTGGGATAATGAAATCCTGGAATTATGGGATCACTGAGAGTTGGAAAACACTTCCAAGATTGTCAAGTTTGGCCTTTGAGAATCACTGAATTTTGGGATCATGGAATGATGGGACAACAGAATCACTGAGTCATGAACTATTGGGATAACAGAATCATGGGAACATGGGAATATTGGGATAATGAAATCATGGAATCAAGGGATCATTAAGATTGGAGAAGACCTCCAAGACCATTGAGACCAACCTTTGGGAATCCTGGAACAAAGGAATTCTGGAATCTTGGAATGATGGGACAATAGAATCACTGAGTCATGAGCTATTATTGGGATAACGGAATCATGGGAACATCAGGATAATGAAATCCTGGAACCACAGGATCACTCAGGCTGGCAAAGACCCCCAACCCTTGGGAATCCCCCTGGGAGTGTGGGAATGGCTCTATCAAAAATGGAAGGAAACAATCAAAAACGGGAAGGAAACCATCAAAAAATGGGTAGAAACACTCAAAAACAGGAAGGAAACATCAAATGCAAGAAAAAACCATCAAAACCAAAAAGAAACCATGAAAAACTGAAGGTGACCATCAGAAATGGGAAGAAACCATCAAAACCAAGGAGAAACCATCAAAAACAGGAAGATGCCATCAAAAATGGGAAGAAACCGTAAAGGAAGGAACCATCTAAATCGGTAAGAATGCATCAAAAATGAGAAGGAACTGTCAAAAATGAGAAGGAACCATGAAAAACAAGAAGAAACCATGAAATACAGGAGGAAACCATCAAAAATGGGAAGGAACCGTCAAGGAAGGAACCATCACAAATGGCAAGAAAGCATCAAAAATGGGAAGAAACCGTCAAAAATGAAAGGGAACCATCAAATAGAAGAAGAAACCATGAAAAACTGGAGGAAACCATCCAAAATGGGATGGAACCATCAAGGAAGGAACCATCAAAACCAAGAAGAAACCATCAAGGAAGGCACCATCTAAAATGGCAAGAAAGCATCAAAAATGGGAAGGAACCATGAAAAACAAGAAGAAACACCATCAAATACAAGAAGAAACCATCACAATCAAGAAGCAAACAATCAAAACCGAGAAGGAACCACGAAAACGGATGGAGGAAACGAGGAACGGAGGCGGCGACCACGCCACGCTTCCCCAGAACCCACCTGGCGTCGTGTCCGGGCTCTTCCAGCTGCCGCCGGAGCTGCGCCACCACGGCCAGGATGACGGCCTGGACGCAGAGCTTGCAGGGATGGTCCCGGAGCAGCTCCCGGCGCCCCACGAGCCGCTGGAAGTTGAGCACCGGGAAAGGCCAAGCGGCCACCAAATCCCGCAGGACCAGGGGTCTCCCGTCCAGGAACGCCGCTTGGAAGAGGATGGGGTAGAGGTGGGCGGGAAGGGCGGGCAGGATGGGCAGGGGGTGGTGGGCGACGATGCGGCGGGCGCAGAGG
>NW_024529400.1:15997-18773 GCF_017590135.1 Pyrgilauda ruficollis
CTAAAATGGCAAGAAAGCATCAAAAATGGGAAGGAACCATGAAATACAGGAGGAAATCATCAAAAAACAGGAGGAAAGAAACCATCAAAAATGGGAAGGAACCTCAAGGAAGGAACCACCTAAAGCATGAAGAACGGGAGGAACCATCAAAAACAAGAAGAAACCGTAAAAACAGGAAGAAACCATGAAAAATGGGAAGGAACCATGAAATACAAGAAGAAACCATCAAAACCAGGAGGAAACCATCAAAAACAAGAAGAAACCATGAAATACAGGAGGAAACCATCAAAAATGGGAAGGAACCATCAAATACAAGAAGAAACCATCAAATACAGGAGGAAACCATCAAAAATGGGAAGGAACCATCAAGGAAGGAACCACCCAAAGCATGAAGAACGGGAGGAGCCATCAAAAACAAGAAACCGTAAAAACAGGAAGAAACCATCAAAAATGGGAAGGAGACATCAAATACAAGAAGAAACCATCAAAAATGGGATGGAACCATCAAGGAAGGAACCACCCAAAGCATGAAGAACGGGAGGAGCCATCAAAAACAAGAAACCGTAAAAACAGGAAGAAACCATCAAAAATGGGAAGGAGACATCAAATACAAGAAGAAACTATCAAAAACGGGATGGAACCATCAAGGAAGGAACCATCTAAAGTGGCAAGAAACCATCAAAACCAGCAAGAAACCATCAAAACCAGCAAGGAACCATCAAAGACAGAAACCATCAAATACAAGAAGAAACCATCACAATCAAGAAGCAAACAATCAAAACCGAGAAGGAACCACGAAAACGGATGGAGGAAACGAGGAACGGAGGCGGCGACCACGCCACGCTTCCCCAGAACCCACCTGGCGTCGTGTCCGGGCTCTTCCAGCTGCCGCCGGAGCTGCGCCACCACGGCCAGGATGACGGCCTGGACGCAGAGCTTGCAGGGATGGTCCCGGAGCAGCTCCCGGCGCCCCACGAGCCGCTGGAAGTTGAGCACCGGGAAAGGCCAAGCGGCCACCAAATCCCGCAGGACCAGGGGTCTCCCGTCCAGGAACGCCGCTTGGAAGAGGACGGGCTGGAGATCGGCGGGAAGGGCGGGGAGAGGGCGGTGGGCGACGATGCGGCGGGCGCAGAGGAAGAGGAGGGAATCCATGGAGTTTTGGTTGGGGGCTGTGGGGATTTAGGGACCTTTTGGATGGTGGAGAATCAAAAAAATCCCCAAATGTGAGGATATCGTGAAGAAAAGTCGGGATTTTGGGCGGGCTGTGGGGATTTGGGGAGCTTTTGGATGGTGGAGAACCAAAAAATCCACAAATCCGAAGATATCCCGAAGCCGGGATAAGATGGCGGCGGTTGTGAGGGGACCCCTCAGCGCCGCTCCCCAAAACGGGGGTCCCGGAGTGCCCCAACCCAACCGGGACACCCCAAAATCCCACAGGGATCACAAACCCCTCCCGGGGATCTGGAAATTCCCACAGGGATGCCAAATTCCACCCTCCGGGGATCTGGAAATTCCCACAGGGATCCCCAAATTATTCCCAAGTGCCCTCAGGGATCCTCCAAAAGCGGCGCCGCCGTGCCCCGCAACATGGCGCCCTCCGGTCACTGCCTGCCTGCCCCCTGCCCGTACGGAACCTTCACTTCCGTGTCTGCGCGTTGTGGTAACCAATCAGCTATCTAAACCCGCCTTGGGGGCGGATTCTTTACTTTTAATTGGTTCTGACAGCTGTCTGTCAGTCTTTTATTTAATTCTCATTGGCTCAAGGCGTGATGGGCGGGTGCTTCTAAATCTCCCTAACTATTGGCTCATTTCCGCTATCAATAAGTAATCCCAGCCTTCCTATTGGCTGGCTCGTGGCGGGAGCGGGAGGTTCGCTCTGAGGCGACTCTGGTGTCTCCGGCGGAGCTTCCCTCGATCCCCCATCCCAATCCCGGTCCGAATCGCGATCCCAGACCCCAATCCCGGACTCAATTCCGATCCCCGATCCACATGGCGCCACCCACTCACAGCCTGCCCACAACCCCCTCTGGCCCCCAGCCCGTACAGAAGGTTTACTTCCGTGTCTGCACGTGGCGGTGACCAATCAGCGAGCTAAACGGGCCTTGGGGGCGGACTCCTTACGCTTAATTGGTTCCTAGAGCTGTCTGTCAATGTTTTATTAAATTCTCATTGGTCCAAGGCGAGACGGGCGGGCACTCTTACTGCGCCTTCCCATTGGCTCATTTCGCTGTCAATCACTAATCCATGCCTTTCTATTGGCTGGCGCTTGGAAGTAGCGGGAGCTTCGCTCTGAGATGGCTCTGGGGTCTTCGGCGGAGCCTCCCTCGATCCCCGATCCCAGTCCCGGTGCGAATCCCCATCCCAGACCTCAGTCCCGGTCTCAATCCCCATCCCCGATCCACATGGCGCTTCCCACTCACCCCCGCCCGCAGCCCCCGCTGGCCCCAGCCCGTACGGAAGGTTTACTTCCGTGTCTGCTCGTTGTGACAACCAATCAGCAGACAAAACCCGCCTTGGGGCGAAGTCTTTACCTTTTATTGGTTCTTAGAGTTGTCTATCAATGCTTATTAAAGTCTCATTGGTCCAAGGCGAGATGGGCGGGCACTTCCAAATCCGCCTTTCCATTGGCTCACCTCGCTATCAATCACTAATCCTTGCCTTCCTATTGGCTGGCGCTTGGCGGGAACGGGAGGTTCGCACTGAGGCGGCTCAGGGGTCCCGCTGGAGCCTCCCTCGATCCCCGATCCCAATTCCCGGTCCCCGACCCCAATTCCCG
>NW_024529401.1:0-785 GCF_017590135.1 Pyrgilauda ruficollis
GTCTCTGGAAGTGTTATAGAAACAGCTGGACACAGCACCTAGTGCTATGGTTTAGCAGGCAAGGTGGAGCTCAGCCAAAGACTGGGCTTGACAGGCTTGGTGGTCTTTTCCATCCTCCTTTATTCTATACCATAAGGTACCAGATGACATCTCTTCAGCCACAAACATGATCATTCTTCCATGATGTATAAGACACAGTAACAAATCAGAATTTCTTCCTCCTCAAGGTATGCAAGAGCCAGCATATCAAAAGGATAACAAAACTGTGGAATGAAGATCATGTGAACATTTTGCTTCTTTGAGATAATGAACTTCTAGAGAAAGGTTACCAGCTACCTTGTGCTGGACAATGACCACCAATGACATGTCTGGCCCTCACAGACTTTTTTGGAAGATATTATTATCCTTTCTTCATATAATTAATTTCTTGTCTGTCCACTCTACTAAGCAGAATGGCTTATATATTTAATTATTTATTTATTTACTTTCACAAGAAAGTCTGCCAATATAGATCAACTTTTTGAAGGAGAAATTGTAAGCGGCATTAGTTAGAAGAAAGGACTTTCCAGTCCATACCACTTTCTAGGCCATAGGCAATTTGTATTATAGTTTATATGGTCTATATCAAATAAAAAGATTATATATCTGTTGTTGTGAATCATTTAAATAATGTATTTTCACTGCTGGGGAGGATTTTATCTTTGATGCTATTCACTGGTGGGGATTTAGCCTTCCTTTTGTCATGTTTTCCTACCAGCTGTTATCTAAACTCCAAACTCACAGCC
>NW_024529402.1:0-785 GCF_017590135.1 Pyrgilauda ruficollis
GGTAATGAGAAACAAGCTGGACTTAATACACAATGAAGGACTTTATTTGAAAGATGTGGTCACCAGTTGATCTGTGTCAGCACTAAATCCCCAAAATCATCTCTAAAAGGAGATGTGAGGGAAGAATTGCAGCAGGGTCTGCCTTGGGCAGCAGCTTGGATCCTCTGTTCTTGATTGAAGAAAGGTAAGGTTTTCAGGCCTTGATATTGCCACCACAGTAATTCAGATTCACAAGTTTGAGGGCATCAAGTGAGATACATGATCCCTGATTCACTTGGGGTCCTATACAAACATCAAAAATAGAAAAAAAAAGGGGGAAAAAAAAGAGGCACTGGCTTAGATGATTTTAAGTGCTCTGTGCATTCACTGGCAGCCCTTAAACCTGGCACATTGCACGTGCCTTTTCAATCCCATTGAGCCCTTTCAGCTGCCAAAGCAAGCCTAAAGCAAAGCAAGCAGTGAGTACGTGGAACTACTGCTAAGGCAGGATGCAACAGCTGGAGCCTGAGCCATAGAGTGCTTTCCAAGAGAGAGCTGGAGACATCAGCTTGGAGAAAGGCTCAGAATACTTGGATGATGCCTCAGGATTAACTCCTCTGAGTAAAAGAATTACTTGAATATATTTCAAAAGAATAGTTTTTGACCTCAATAGAAGAACCTCTGTGATTAAGAAACTGAAACTGATTCAGTAGATTTATACACATCTCATAACAACAGCTGCTCTTCTATGAGGATGCACGTTTGTTGCTTGTGTCAATCTCAAGGTGGAAGAGCAGCAATTGTGC
>NW_024529403.1:0-784 GCF_017590135.1 Pyrgilauda ruficollis
CCCCTCCTGCCCGTGACTGCTGCTGCACTGCTTGCCCTGGCTGCTTGCTGGGATTTTGGTGCCTGAGAGAGCTGGGAGCTGAGGCAGGCAGAGAGTGGGACAGAGAGGAAGAAAGTGGGAGCAGGATGGACGTGTTGAAGAAGGTGGACACAGGACCCTCACAAAACTCATACCTCAGCCACCTCTTTGCCACATGCCTGCTGTGCCTCTCGCCCCAGTGTGATACACCCAAGCCACAGGCTGCCAGGAGAGCTGCCATTTCCCCAGCTGTCCTCCCACCCTGCTGAAAAGCACATTTTATGGAGAAGTGAATTGGCAAATAGCCTGTCTCATTTTGATTCACAAAGCTCCCAGACTGGAGAGCTGCAGTGAAAGTGGATGGTTTAATCTGTCACTTGCTGGCAGGTGGGGGAGTGGGCTGACCCAGAGACAGGGAGGTCATCGGCTTTTGGGGGAATTGAAATAGGAAACCTTTTTTTTGTTCCATGTGTTGGGGAAAACACAACCTAAACATCTAAAATGTTACAGAAATGGCTCCTCTTGCTGCCTGTAAGGCAGAAGAAATAATTCCTTCCCCCTGCTCTTTGTCCATGCAGAGCAGGGGCAGGCAGGGCTCAGCTTTTATGCCAATATTGTCAGCCAGAAAAATGTGTTTTAGTTACAGCTGAATCTTGGAAGTGATGCTGAGCTGGGAATGCTCCCAGTGATGGCAGCTCAGAATGGAAATGGTTTAAAAGGACTGTTTCCCTCCTGCTCTCCCAGGAGCACTCAGTTGCACGTGCTG
>NW_024529404.1:0-778 GCF_017590135.1 Pyrgilauda ruficollis
TTTTCTCCCCCTCCCTCCCTCTTTTCAAGCTGCCTTTTGAAAACACGTTTTGCTTTTTTCCAGCAGCCCCTGCCAAGCTCCTCTCGACAAAGGGGGTGACTAAGAGAAGGCTCCACTGAAGGAAGGATTTTTTAACTTTTTTTTTCCAAGAAAGGGCAAAGTGAGCAGATGATCTCACCTTTCGGATGAGGATTCTGTTCCTCAGCCCCATTCCCTGCCCAGAGCTGGGCTGGGGATGCAGGGCCAGCAGGGGACCACAGTGCTGCTACAAAACCCTTCCAGCACCATCCGTGCAGGGCCGGCCCTGCTGCAGCACAGGCAGTTCAGCATCGGGGGCTACATGGACATTTAAAAGCTCCAGGTTTCCTTCACCACAGTCACACCCCACAGAGAGCTTGAACATCCCCAAAATCGGGCAGAAAATGTACTCCTGAGGGAGTACAGGGTGTTCACATCACCTGAACCAGCATCACCTGCTCTCATCAGATAACCCCTCTCCTCCTGGGTCTCCACCCTCGGTGGGCTCAGCCTGAACCCCTTCTGCTTCCCCGGGATTTAAGTGCCCCCACCGCAGCAAACCCCTCCTCTCTCCCTGCTTTGCTGGGAGCTGAGCGGCCCTGCGCTCCCCCACGCAGCCAAAAAATCCCAGAAAAAGCTTTTCTGCCTCTGCTCCTGCCTCCCCCTCCCCGAATCTCCCGGCTTGCCCTCCCCGCCTCCTGTTGCACTCCAAATATTTGCACCCAAACCCATCTCGCGGGAGAAAAAGCCCAAATTAAAA
>NW_024529405.1:0-784 GCF_017590135.1 Pyrgilauda ruficollis
GAATCTGGGGGATTTTGGGGTCTCTGGGATGGAGTTTGGGGCTTCTCAGTTGGATTTGGGGGGTCTCAGGCGGATTTTGGAGCCCTCGAGGAAAAGGCGCATCGGGATCGGCTCGAACGTGAGGGCAGGGCCGCGCTCCTGAGGGGATTTTGGAGAGATTTTGGGAATCTGGGGGATTTTGGGGTCTCTGGAATGGAATTTGGGGCTTCTCAGTAGGATTTGGGAGGTCTCAGGCAGGTTTTGGAGCCCTCGAGGAAAAGGTGAGTCGGGATCGGCTCGAACGTGAGGGCAGGGCCGCGCTCCTGAGGGGATTTTGGAGAGATTTTGGGAATCTGGGGGATTTTGGGGTCTCTGGAATGGAATTTGGGGCTTCTCAGGTGGATTTGAGAGGTCTCAGGCAGGTTTTGGAGCCCTCGAGGAAAAGGTGAGTCGGGATCGGCTCGAACGTGAGGGCAGGGCCGCGCTCCTGAGGGGATTTTGGGGAGATTTTGGGTCTCTAGGATGGGGTTTGGAGGGTCCCAGGGGTGAATTTTGGGGGTCTCAGTGTCTCACCCTGACCAGCGCCAGCTCCAGTGCCAGCGGCAGCAGCTCCTGGGAGCTCTCGGGGGTCCCAGGGGGTCCCGGGGGGGCTTCGACCGACACCACGTGGAGCTGGAGCCCCTCAGCCATGGCCTGGAACTGCTCCCGGGCCTGGGGCAGCACCCCCGAAACCTGCCCGAAAATATTCCTAAAATACCCCAAAACGTCCCCCAAAACGCTCTCCCAGTCCCTCCCAGTGCTCCCA
>NW_024529406.1:0-784 GCF_017590135.1 Pyrgilauda ruficollis
CTGTGGGCCACTGCTGGAGCTTGTTCAGCTCCCTCTGGACATTATGACTGATGAGAAGAGCAAACACAATTAGTAGAAGGCTCTTCTGATGTTTGGTTGGCAAGTTCTGTGTCCAAATATTTCTTTCAGGTTTGGAATTTTTGCGTCCTCGCCTGCGAGTTTTGCTGCAATATCCCGAATATTTCGTATGTGTTGCTGCTGAGCTTGGCTCCTGGCATGGGAAACTGTGACAAGCTCTTGCCTCAGCCACACATAGTCAGACAATTAGCAGGAAGGGAGAGGGAGGGGAAGGAATAGGTGTGCTGAGCCCTGGAGCTTTCCGTGCTGTGTCCTTCCCTTAGCAACAAGGAATTTACACACAGACAGCCCCTGCAATCACCCTGTGTTTGTAAAGGTATCACCTCTAGCAAAGGCTCGTCCCCTAAATTAACAATTTGCTGCTTTTTTATTTATTTTGTGCATGCCAAGGGCGTGAGTCAGCGCTGGGCAGTCAGGTCCCCTCGGCTGGGGCTGATTAGAGCCTGAGCGAGGGAGCAGAGCCTGGAGTGGCTCCAACTGGATTCCACCACGTCTGGACTTCAATGCAGTTAAAAATCCCAGACCCACTGGTTTCTTTTATTGCAGTGGACTCTCACCTTGGCTTTGGAGTTTCTATATCTCCCTAGCCAGGAAGAAAGTTGGAGGCCAGATTTCCCCATGCCTTTGCTAATACATACTTAAAGTCAAATTAATTACTGTGATTCATTTCAGAGTTAACTGCATTATATATAATATTATATCCATG
>NW_024529407.1:0-784 GCF_017590135.1 Pyrgilauda ruficollis
ATGCAATGACTTCCTAGTGCCATGCTGCATTAATAATTTCTTTCACCATTGTTTACCGTAGGCTCACCAGTTGTGATGATAAATCATTGCTAATACCAGGACAGATGGAGATGGGAGCATCAACCTGCTCTTAGGCTGAGTGAAGGGATGGGAGTGAGGGGCTGGGGGGTAGAGCTCTTGTAGCCCAAGGCTCATATCAGGATGGGATTGTTCAAATACTTCTTGTCCAGGGGTATGCCTAAAACACTAAGCACTACAGTTTTTTTTTTTTTTGCTTGTTTTTTTTTTTTTTTTTTTTTTTTTTGTTTTTGTTTACTGTAATTCTACCAGTAATTCATGCACATTTTGAAGTATTTTATAGATATTAAACTTCTATTTCTGCCTCAGAAGATAAACACTAAGGTGTTTGACTACAAATTAGCTGGAACATCTCTGATAGCAGATAGTGCTGAAAGATTTCTTAACTTACTCAGAGTATTAGAGTTGGGTGAGGCAATGGCTAATTTGAAGCAGATGAAGAAAATGTGCTTCCCCAGTTTAAATAATCCAGCTTTTCTCTTTTCTTTTGAACTATCCACACATATACAACAAAACATGAGACTTTTCAAACTCTCCTGTTTACCCCATGCAGGTCATGGTGATTGTCATGCTGTCTATGAATAATAATGTCCATTCAAGCTTGTAATGTGTTTGAATGTCAGAGAAATTTTCTACATGTAGATCTGGTTGATAATTAAAAATAACAAAAGTAAAATAGAAAACACCTTATC
This sequence comes from Pyrgilauda ruficollis, assembly GCF_017590135.1. NCBI lineage: Eukaryota > Metazoa > Chordata > Aves > Passeriformes > Passeridae > Pyrgilauda > Pyrgilauda ruficollis. The sequence continues at coordinate 771 of NW_024529407.1, forward strand.
TTTCATTAACTACC
>NW_024529408.1:0-764 GCF_017590135.1 Pyrgilauda ruficollis
CTTTTTTTTCCCTCTCACACTGTCTGGCATACTTTCAGCACAACTCTTCGAAGACTTTCTGAACTGCTGGGTATGGTCGTCTGATTATTATTTTTTTAACTGGGAACATGTTTAGTCCAGTGTTATTTAAACAAGCTTATCTCTTTGATCAAAGTCTACAATCTGAAATTTGAACGGTGTAGGGAGGGTGGCGGGGTGGGTGAGGAAATATATCAAGTACATAGTTATGCGTGTGCTGATGTCTCAGCTCTGTGCCTGCGAAGGTAAAAACATACATTGCTTCAGAATATTCTTGGAAATATAGAAAACTGGCTATTTTAGTAGAAGTTCTGAAAGCATTGCATTATTTCTAAAATAAAACTGGTTTTAGTAAACTTTTCTTGACACTTCTAGTGACCTGCATATTCAGTTTTTCAGTTTCTTGGGTTTTTTTGAAGGTTGAGCCAAGTAACTACGGAGTTGTTTAAGTATAGCTTAGGTTTTGCTAGTATTCAAATACACTAGCTGGAGCCCATATATTAATGAATTTAGGGTTGGCATTTCATTGACTGAGCCACAGACCACAGCAATGAAGCTGGAGAGCTTGAAGCAGTTTCTGGAGGTTTTCATTTAGCTCGCTCAGGAGAACTGGTTTGTGCGAAGTTAAAATTATATGGAATGAGATTGCAAGAAGAAGCATGCATGCCACACCTTTTCATTATGTTCTCTCTTTTCCTTTTTTTCCTTTCTAAATATAACTTTGAGAGGCGTGTCAGGTTTTTTTT
>NW_024529409.1:0-784 GCF_017590135.1 Pyrgilauda ruficollis
AACCCAAACCATTCTGTGATTTTATATCCAGTAGAGCATGGCCTAACCTTGATTGGACACCCTGAAATACACCCAGAGGGCACACTACACACACCTCACCTGATTGCATGAAATCAGCTGGGTTTTTAACTCTGCTCCCCATGACCAAGGAAGGCAAAGACAGTGTCTCCATGGAGGCTGAGGAGTTGGAGCTTGCACAAACAGGCTGGTAAGCAAGCAAAGCCAACACAAAGTTGTGTGAGCTCCCAAGTAATTACATGGGGGTTGCATGGAAGAGTGGGGAGGAAACTCCCTGTGTGCTGCTCTAGGCTCAGGAAGGCTTTTAAGCCAGATGCCAGCTGGGAAGAGGATAGAGGTGAAGCAGGGTGGCGTGGCCAGAGCTGTCTTTGGATTCCCCCAGCACTTCCCAAGTGCTTGGCATGGCAGATCCTTATCTCCTGTAGGCTTTGAATCGCAGCTGCAAGGGGCACTGCCTCCTCCTTGTGCAAGAAGCAACTGGGCCTTCAATCAGCCTAATTGCTGCCTCTCTTCTCAAGCAGAAGGGCTGGGGGACTGCTGAACACGATGTGTGTGCTGGAGAAACACCCACCTGCGCTCCTGCCTGTACATGCTGGCTCCTACCTGCTGCATTCCTCTTTGCTCTCCGTCACCCAAAAGCGTGCACCCCTTTGCAGGCCAGATCCCAGCTCTCTGTGTTAGGCTGCTGCCGCTCCATGCACAAGTTCCTGCCCTCCCTAAGAGCAGTACTATGAAAGTTCATTAAATTGGGGGGTTCTGGGAAAGG
>NW_024529410.1:0-784 GCF_017590135.1 Pyrgilauda ruficollis
GCGCACCTCGCCGTTCGCCCCCGAGTCCCGGTCCTGCACATGCAGTAGGGCGACCGTCGTCCCCAAAGGGGTGTCCTCAGAAATCTCACTTAGTGCCGACCTCACCGAAATCTCCGGCGCATTATCGTTTTTGTCTGTCACGGTGATCGTGACTTTGGTAGTGTCAAAAAGCTGTCCTCCGTCCCTTGCCTGCACGTCCAGCTCATAGTAGTTGCCTTCTTCGAAGTCCAGGCTTTCCATCAGAGTGATCGCTCCACTCTCAGAGTCCAGATGGAAGATATTCGATGCCATGTCGGATACTTTCTTCAAAGAGTATTTAACCTGTCCGTACAGCCCCTCATCAGCGTCGGTGGCGGTTACAGCAACAAGTGCAGAGCCCACGGGCACGTCCTCGGGCACACGCACCGTGTACTCCGCCTGGCTGAACACGGGCGCGTTGTCGTTCGCGTCCAGCACCGTCACGCGGATCCGAGCCGTGCCCGTCCGTGCCGGATCGCCGCCGTCGCTCGCCCTCAGCACCAGCTCGTGAAACGCCGCCTCCTCCCGGTCCAGCGCCTTGGCCAGCACCAGCTCGGGACGCTGATCGCCGCCGGGGCCCGCCTGCACGGCCAGCGAGAAGTGCTCGTCGCCGCTCAGATCGTAGCTCTGCAGGGAATTACGGCCCGAGTCAGGGTCCTGAGCTTCGGCCAGAGGAAAGCGCGACCCCGGCGCTGTCATCTCGCTCATTCTTTCTTCCAGCTCAGTTTCCTTGAAGCTGGGCGCGTTGTCGTTAATATCCGTGATT
>NW_024529411.1:0-13362 GCF_017590135.1 Pyrgilauda ruficollis
GCCGGTTGTTGTGTCGCGCCGGGCGGCACAAGAAAAGCCCGTTGTGGACCGTGCGCGCTGTGTCCGTGTCGTTTGTTACCGGGGGGGAACCGGGAGGGGCGACGGGAGGGGGGGGGGTCCCGGTGCCGCCGCCATGGCCGCGCCTGTTCCGCTTCCGGCGCCGCTTGGTGACGTCACGACAAAGCTCGCATCTCATTGGTCGATTCGCGCGTCGCGCCGGAAGCGGCTCCCGCCGTGGCCGTGGCGACCGGGACGCGGCGGGGCCGGACCCGGTACCGGGAGCTGCGGGGAGGGGGCGAGCGGGGGGAGCGGGAGCGGCGTCGGCTCGGCTCCCGGTACCGGGGAGAGCCACATGAGGAACCCCCGGCACCGGCGATTCGCGGCGGGCGGCGCCGCTTTGGGCGGATCCCGGTGCTACGGGGTGGGTGCGGGGGCAGCACCGGCGGCGTCCCGGTACCGCTGAGGGGAGGGGCGGAGCCGCAGCCGGCGATGGGCCCCCCGCGCCCGCCGCCGCTGCTCCCGCGGAGCCCCCGGGGCCGGCGGCGGGCGCGGGGGTCCCGGGGGGGCTCCTGGCGCTGCCACCGGAGCTGCTGCTGCGGATCTGCGGCTTCCTGCGGGCCCGGGACGTGCGGCGGGTGCTGCCCCGCGTCTGCCGCGCCCTGCGGGACCTGGCCCGGGACGCGGTGCTCTGGAGGCTGCGGCTGCAGCGCCGCGCCCGCCGCCCCCTGCCCGTGCTGCCAGGTGGGTCTGGGGGCGCCGCGACCCCCCCGGGACCCCTCCCTGACCCCAGGCCGCTCGGCCGCTGGGAGCCCTTTGGGTTCCCCCGTGATTTTGGGGGTCCCTTTCCACGATTTTAGGGGTGCCCCCCGTATTTTGAGGGTCCCCCCCGTGGTTTTGGCGCTCCCTCCATGATTCTGAGACCTCCCCCCCCAATGGTTTTGGGGGTCCCTTTCCGTGGCTTTGGGTCCCCCCCCCCGTGGTTTTGGGGGTCACTCTGTGGTTTTGGGGGACCCCCCGTGGTTTTGGGTCCCCCGACCATGATTTCAGGTCCCCCCATGGTTTTTGGGGTCTCCCCCATGGTTTTCGATTCCCTCCCTGGTTTTTGGGGCTCTCCCCGTGATTTTGGGGGTCCCCCCCGTGGTTTTGGGGTCCCCCCCATGGTTTTTGGGGTCTCCCCCGTGGTTTTCGATCCCCTCCCTGGTTTTTGGGGCTCTCCCCGTGTTTTTAGGGGTTCCTTTCCACGATTTTGGGGGTCCCCCCCGTGGTTTTGGGGTCCCCTTGACGCCCTCCATGCCCCCCTCAGTCACCCCAATCTTTGCGCCCCCTCAAACCTCACCTTGCTTTGCACTCACCCCTCTGTGTGGGGGTCCCTGAGACCCTCCCACGACCCCCCCCATAATTTGGGCCCCCCCAGAGGAGGGCTTCGATTGGGCGGCCGCCTGCGAGGACCTGGAGGAGCACCTGGAGCGCTGGGGGGCCGGGGGGGCCCCCATGGAGCACTTCTCCCTGGACGAGGGGCACTTCGCCTCCGTCGACTCCGTCCTGCTGCTGCAGGTGAGACCCCCCCGAGGGGGTGGTTGTGTTGTGGGGGGGGGTCTCCCGGGGGTCTCCCCAGCTGAGTTTTGCCCCCTCCTCGTTCCCAGGGGGGCTCCCTGTGCGTCTCGGGGGGCCGCGACCGCAACGTGAACCTGTGGGACCTGCGGGAGCTGGGCCGGGGCCCCCCCGGGAAGGTTCTGGTCAAGGCTCTGGGCTCGGGGCGCGGCGGCACACACAAGGTGGGCATCGAGCCGACCCCCACCCCATAAAAAACCCCCCCCCCTGGAGGGGGTCGCAGGGTGTGGCAGCCCCTCCGGGTGCCCCCCAGGGCTGGGTTTGGTGCTTGGCCTCGCGGGACTCGCGCGTCTGCTCCGGCTCCTGGGACAGCACCGTGAAGCTCTGGGACCTGGCGGCCGAGGGGCAGCAGTTCGGGGAGATCCGGTACGGCCCCCCGGTGGGGGGGCTCTGCGTGGGTGGGGAGGGGTCTCTGGGGGGTCCCGCTGAGCCCCCTCCCCTTCCCCAGGGAGAAGGCGGCCGTGCTGTGCCTCTCGTACCGCCCCGACGTCCTCGTCACCGGCACCTACGACAAGACGGTGACCGTGTACGACCCGCGAGGTACCGGAATGAGGGGGGGTCTGGGCAGGGTCGGGGGCGTTTGGGGATCCCCCTGACCCCTCCCCGCGCCCCCTCCCCAGCCGGGCAGGCCCAGGTGAGCAGCTACAAGCCCCACGCCAGCGCGGTGCTGTCGCTGGCGGCTGACGAGCGGCTGATCGTGTCGGGCAGCGAGGACCGGACCCTGGTGGTGTTCGACCGCCGCGCCGGCTCCGTGCTGCAGCGCCTGCAGGTGGGGGCTGGCACACGCGCCCCCCACCCCCCGGAGTGCCCCCTGAGGTGACATTCGGGCTGTGTCTTCCTCCTCCTCCTCTTCCTCAGCTGGACAATTACCTGCTCTCCATGTCCTACCGGGGCTCGCAGCTCTGGGCTGGGGACAACCAGGGCCGGGTGTACCTGTTCGGCAGCGGCGGCGGCGGCGGCTTCCAGCCGGCCCGGGTAGGGGTCCCGGGGGGTCCCGGGGGGTCTCGGGTGGCAGGACCGCCCCCCCCGGGGCTCACCAGGGGTTTCTGTCCCCCCTTTCCCTGCAGTATTTCGACGTGGGGCACCGGCTGCAGATCACGGGGCTCTGGCACTCGCTGGGCTCGCTCTACACCACGTCCACCGACAGGACGCTGCGGGTGGGGGTCCCCGCGGGGCTGGGCTGGGGGGGCCCTGGGGGGGGGTCCCCGGGGGGTTCCTGCTGACCCCCAGCTCTGCCTGTCCTGCAGATCCACGTGCCCACAGATCCACCCCGCACCATCTGCTCCTGGACGCACGACGATGTCCTCAACGGGGTGAGGAGCTGTCCCCAGCCCTTGCGCACGCGCAGCCCCCTCCCCGGGGTGCCCCCCCAGCCCCCCCTGGCCCTCCTCTGCTTCCCCCAGATCAGCGTGGATGGGGACGTGGTGGCCGCGGCCTCGGGGGGACTCTCGGTCGAGGTGTGGAGGCTCCGGACCTGACGCCGGCGGGCTCGGGGGGCTCCGGCCGCGCCCCGCGGGGTCCCCCCAGCGCCCCCCACTCAGGGGGGGCCGGGCCCGGATCCGGGACGTGGGTGGGGCTGGAAGCTGCCGCCTGTTGATGGCTATTAAAGGATTGGACTGGAGCGGAGCTTGTGTCCCCCCGCGGGTTTGGGGTGAATTTGGGGGGTTTGGGGCGCTGCGGCCCTTTCGGGGCTCCCTCCGTGCAACGGCGCCTTTTCGCGTCCTCGACTTTCTCGTCCCTCCACGGCCACCGTCACGCCAAGATGGCGGCGCGCGACTGTACGGAAAAGCCAGACGGGAGCGCCGAGCAAGATGGCGGCGCGCAGCCTTACGGCGGGGAGAACGCGCAGCCGTACGGCGCGGGGGGCGTGGCCCAAGATGGCGGCGCCCTGAGCGGCACGGCCGAGCCATGGCGGCCCCGGGAGAGGCGCCGGGAGAGGCGCTCCGGGCCGTGCTCCGGCCCAGCGCGGCCCTCCCGGCCGAGGCCCTCCCGGTGCGCGGTTACGACTTCTCGGGCGGCGCGGACCACGCGGCGCTGCTCCGCTCCTTCCGCACCACCGGCTTCCAGGCCACGAGCTTCGCGCAGGCCGTGGCGGAGATCGAGCGGATGGTGAGGCCCCGGTGGCGGGGGGTGACACCGGCAGGGTGAGGGGGGGTCCGGGCCCGGTGTGAGCCCTCCCCGGTGTCCCCTCCCGCAGATCGCGGCCAAGCTGGAGCCGCTGAGCGCGGAGCAGCGGGAGCGAGCGGCCATGGCCGGGCCGCGGCCGCCCTCGGGCTGCACCATCTTCCTGGGCTTCACCTCCAACCTCGTCAGCTCCGGCGTCAGGGAGAGCATCCGCTACCTCGTGCAGCACGGCATGGTGACAGGGGACAGGGCACAGCGTGGGGACACCTGAGAATGGCACGGGGCTGGGTGGGGACAGTGACAATGGCAGTCACTCTGTCCTGCTGGCCCCATGGCCAGGAGGTCCTTGGGGTGTCCCCAGGTCCCTGTGAGGTTCAGGGGTCACTCCCGGTGTCCCTGAGGTGACCCCACCTGGACAGGGGGTCAGGGGGGTCAGGGGGTCACTCCCGGTGTCCCTGAGGTGCTGACCCCCCCTGGACAGGGGGTCACAGGGTCACTCCTGGTGTCCCTGAGGTGACCCCGCCCTGGACAGGGGGGGTCAGGGGGTCACTCCCGGTGTCCCTGAGGTGACCCCACCTGGACAGGGGGGGTCAGGGGGTCACTCCCGGTGTCCCTGAGGTGACCCTGCCCCGGACAGGGGTTCAGGGGGGGTCAGGGGGTCACTCCCGGTGTCCCTGAGGTGCTGACCCCCCCGGCAGGTGGACGTGCTGGTGACCACGGCCGGGGGGGTCGAGGAGGACCTGATCAAGTGCCTGGCGCCCACCTACATCGGGGACTTCCAGCTGCGGGGCCGGGACCTGCGGGAGAACGGCATCAACAGGTCCGGGGGGGGCCTGGGAGGCTGGGGACACCTCGGGGACACCTCGGGGGGACCTCGGGGTCACCTCGGGGTCACCTCGGGGTCACTCTGGGGTCCCTCAGGATCGGGAACCTGCTGGTGCCCAACGATAACTACTGCAAGTTCGAGGACTGGCTGATGCCCATCCTGGAGAGGATGGTGGACGAGCAGGACACGCAGGTGAGGGGGTGGGAGACCCCAACCCGGGACCCCACAGGGCTGGGAGAGGGTCCCTGCACACCTGGGGTGATCTGGGGTGGGGTTTGAGGGTCCCTAGACACCTGGGGTGGGGTTTGGGGGTCCCTAGACACCTGGGGTGGGGTTTGGTGGTCTCTAGACACCTGGGGTGGGGTTTGGGGGTCCCTGCACACCTGGCCCCCCCGTTCCTGACGGGTCCCCCCAGGGCGTGCGGTGGACGCCGTCCCGGATGATCGCCCGGCTGGGCAAGGAGATCAACAACCCCGAGTCCATCTGTTACTGGGCCCAGAAGGTACCGGGGGCACCGGGAGGGGGCACCGGGGGGTGTCACCGCGGGTGCCACCGGCTGTCACCGCGGGTGCCACCGGCTGTCACCGCGTCCCCCCGCCCCGCAGAACAACATCCCGGTGCTGAGCCCCGCGCTCACCGACGGCTCCCTGGGGGACATGATCTTCTTCCACTCCTACAAACGCCCGGGGCTCGTGCTGGACATCGTGGAGGGTGAGCCTGGGGTGCCCCCCGCGGCGCCCCCCGGGATTTGGGGTGCCCTGAGGTGACCCCCTCCCCGTGCCCGCAGATCTGCGCCTCATCAACACCCAGGCCATCTTCGCCCACAAGACCGGCATGATCATCCTGGGCGGGGGCCTGGTCAAGCACCACATCGCCAACGCCAACCTCATGGTGAGGGACCCCCGCGCTGGGGAGGGGGCTTGGGGACCCCCCCGAGGCGGGGAGGGGCTGGGGGCTCACCCCGGTGCGTGCCCCCGCAGAGGAACGGCGCCGATTTCTCCGTCTACGTCAACACGGCGCAGGAGTTCGACGGCTCCGACTCGGGCGCGCGGCCGGACGAGGCCGTGTCCTGGGGCAAGATCCGCGTGGACGCCACCCCCGTCAAGGTGGGGGGCCCTGGGGGGGCTCGGGGGGGATTTGGGGACCCCCGGAGTGGGGGTTTTTCCCGCTGACCCCGCTGCTCTGGGCCAGGTCTACGCCGACGCCTCGCTCGTGTTCCCGCTGCTCGTGGCCGAGACGTTCGCCCGGAGAGCCGACGCCTTCGCGGTGCCCGCGGGGACCCCCGAGGCATGAGGGACCCCCGAGGCCTGAGGGACCCCCGAGGCATGCGGGACCTCCGAGGCATGGGGGACCCCTGAGGGCTGACGGACCCCCGAGGCATGGGGGACCCCCGAGGCCTGAGGGACCCCCGAGGCATGGGGACCCCTGAAGCCTGGGGATCCTCCCTTGAGGGACCCCCAAAACCTGGTGATCCCCGAAGGACCCCCCCCCTCCAGGCTCAGCTTTGGGTGTGCTGTACCTCAAAGGTGGGGGACAGTGGGGCGAGTCCCCCTGGGGGGGACAGGGGCCCCCCACGCCTGCAGCCCCCTGTCCGTGTGTCCCCCCTGTCCCCCTCCCCTCAGTGCTGGTGTTTATTAATTCGAGCTCCCAATAAAGCACGGCAGGGTCTCCACTGGGGGTTTATTCCTCGTGTCACCGGGGTCCCCCCGGGCCCCCTCAGGTGTTGGGGTCCCCCCGGGCCCCCTCAGGTGTCGGGGTCCCCCTCGGGCTGGAAGGTGTCCTCGCGCCACAGCGTCACCTGGCCCTGGGTGGCCACCAGCAGGCAGGGCAGGCTGGGGTGGAAGGCCAGGGACTGCACCACGCCCTGGCCCACGGGCAGGCTGAGCGCCAGCGAACCCTGGGGGGACACGGGGGGGGTCAGGGGGGGTCGGGAGTGTCCCCAAACCCCCCCTCGGGACCCTCCCTCACCTCCACCAGGTCCCAGAAGTAGACGTGGCCGTCCTCGGAGGCGCAGCCCACGTGCGTGTCCAGCTCGTTCAGGACGCAGTCCAGCCTGTACGTGGTGCTGCGGTGCCCCGTGTACCTGGGGAGGGGACGGGGCTGAGCCGGGGGTCCCCCAAGACCCCCGGGGGGCGCAGGGACTCGGGGGGGGCCCGTACTCGCCCAGCAGCTCGCCGGTGTCCTTGTCCAGCAGCCGCAGCGTGGAGTCCAGGCTGGCGGCCAGCACGCACTGCCCGTCCTTGCTGAAGCACACGCTGGTGATGGGGCCTGGGGGGGCACACGGGGAGTTTGGGGGGTCCCGCGGGGTCCCCCCAAGCTTTGGGGGCCCTCCCGCAGGCCCCACTCACTGCCGATGTAGTCGGAGCTGAGCTGCCCCGTGCGGAGGTCGTAGCGCCGCACCCGCCCGTCCACGGAGCTGCGGGGAGGGAAGGGCAGGTTTAGGGGGTCCCCCCAATCCTGGGGGTGCCCCGGTGCCGGGGGGGCTCGTTCCTCACCCCGTCAGGATCTCGTGGGCTGAGAGCTTCACGCTGGAGATGCCGTCCTTGGCCTCGTCCAGCACCTGGATGGGGTCGGGGCGGCGGGAGCGGCAGTCCCAGCACCGCACCGTGGAGTCGATGGAGCCTGGGGGAAAAGGGGGGTTCAGGGGGGTGGAGGGAGCCGGGGGGAAAAGGGGGGTTCAGGGGGAAAAAAAGGGGGATCGGGGTGGGAAAAAGGGGTGCAGAGGGAAAAAAAAGGGGGGCCAGGGTGGGAAAAGGGGGTGCAGGGGTGTCCCGGGGCTTGCAGGGTGCCCCCCAAAGCACTCCCTCACCGGACACAATGACGGTGGCTTCCTCGTTGAACTGGACGCAGTTTACCTTCTGTGGGAGAAGCAGGCAATCAGGACCTCGATCTGCACGCAGAATCCCAAATCCCCCTCCCCAAATCCCACCCCCAGACCCTCAACTCCCCCCGCCGGCCCCTCCTCACCCCGGCGTGTCCCCGGTACTTGCGGACCACCTGCCCCGTGCTCACGTCCCAGAGCGCCACGGCCTTGTCGGCGCCGCCGGAGCAGATCTGGCTGTTGTCGAAGGATCTGCGGGGGGGTCCCGTGAGGCGGAGGGGGCTCCCCGCGGTGGGGAGGGGTCCCCGAAGCCCCTCCTTACCCCGCGGCGTCCAGCACCTCGTAGCCGTGGCCCTGGTAGGTGCGCAGGGCTGTGCCCTTGTGCGGGTTCCAGAGCTTCAGCGTCTTGTCGCTGCCGCACGTCAGGCAGTAATTCCCGTCCGCTGCGGGGGCGAACGGCCGTGACCACCGGGACCCCTGCCCGTGACACCGGGGGATCCCCGGGACCCCTGCCCGTAACACCGGGGGATCCCCGAGACCCCCTGCCTGTAACACCGGGGGATCCCCGGGACCTCCTGCCCGTAACACCGGGGAACCCCCTGCACCCCCTGCCCCTGATACAGGGTGACCACCGGGACCCCCTGCCCGGGATACCGGGGAATCCCCGGCATCCCCTGCCCGTAACACCGGGGGATCCCCAAGACCCCCTGCCCGTGACACGGAGAGATCCCCGGGACGCCCTGCCCCGGATCTGGGGGATCCCCGGGACCCCCTGCCCGTCAGGCAGTAATTCCCGTCCGCTGCGGGGGTGACACCGGGGGATCCCCGGGACCCCTGCCCGTGACACCGGGGGATCCCCGGGACCCCTGCCCGTGACACCGGGGGATCCCCGAGACCCCTTGCCCCTGATACAGGGTGATCCCTGGCACCTCCTGCCCTTGATACAGGGTGATCACCGGGACCCCCTGCCTGTAACACCGGGGGATCCCCGGGACCTCCTGCCCGTAACACCGGGGAACCCCCTGCACCCCCTGCCCCTGATACAGGGTGACCACCGGGACCCCCTGCCCGGGATACCGGGGAATCCCCGGCATCCCCTGCCCGTAACACCGGGGGATCCCCGGGACCTCCTGCCCGGGATACCGGGGGATCCCTGGGACCCCCTGCCCCTGACACCGGGGGATCCCCGAGACCCCCTGCCCGTGACACGGAGAGATCCCCGGGACGCCCTTCCCCGGACAGGGGGTGATCCCCGAGACCCCCTACCCGGATCTGGGGGGATCCTCGAGACCCTCACACCGAACACGGGCGGATCCCCGAACCCCCTGCCCCGGACACGGGGGATCCCCGGGACCCCCTGCCCGGGATACTGGGGAATCCCCGAGACCCCCTACCCGGATCTGGGGGGATCCTCGAGACCCTCACACCGAACACGGGCGGATCCCCGAACCCCCTGCCCCGGACACGGGGGATCCCCGGGACCCCCTGCCCGGGATACTGGGGAATCCCCGAGACCCCCTACCCGGATCTGGGGGGATCCTCGAGACCCTCACACCGAACACGGGCGGATCCCCGAACCCCCTGCCCCGGACACGGGGGATCCCCGGGACCCCCTGCCCGGGATACTGGGGAATCCCCGAGACCCCCTACCCGGATCTGGGGGGATCCTCGAGACCCTCACACCGAACACGGGCGGATCCCCGAACCCCCTGCCCCGGACACGGGGGATCCCCGGGACCCCCTGCCCGGGATACTGGGGAATCCCCGAGACCCCCTACCCGGATCTGGGGGGATCCTCGAGACCCTCACACCGAACACGGGCGGATCCCCGAACCCCCTGCCCCGGACACGGGGGATCCCCGGGACCCCCTGCCCGGGATACTGGGGAATCCCCGAGACCCCCTACCCGGATCTGGGGGGATCCTCGAGACCCTCACACCGAACACGGGCGGATCCCCGAACCCCCTGCCCCGGACACGGGGGATCCCCGGGACCCCCTGCCCGGGATACTGGGGAATCCCCGAGACCCCCTACCCGGATCTGGGGGGATCCTCGAGACCCTCACACCGAACACGGGCGGATCCCCGAACCCCCTGCCCCGGACACGGGGGATCCCCGGGACCCCCTGCCCGGGATACTGGGGAATCCCCGAGACCCCCTACCCGGATCTGGGGGGATCCTCGAGACCCTCACACCGAACACGGGCGGATCCCCGAACCCCCTGCCCCGGACACGGGGGATCCCCGGGACCCCCTGCCCGGGATACTGGGGAATCCCCGAGACCCCCTACCCGGATCTGGGGGGATCCTCGAGACCCTCACACCGAACACGGGCGGATCCCCGAACCCCCTGCCCCGGACACGGGGGATCCCCGGGACCCCCTGCCCGGGATACTGGGGAATCCCCGAGACCCCCTACCCGGATCTGGGGGGATCCTCGAGACCCTCACACCGAACACGGGCGGATCCCCGAACCCCCTGCCCCGGACACGGGGGATCCCCGGGACCCCCTGCCCGGGATACTGGGGAATCCCCGAGACCCCCTACCCGGATCTGGGGGGATCCTCGAGACCCTCACACCGAACACGGGCGGATCCCCGAACCCCCTGCCCCGGACACGGGGGATCCCCGGGACCCCCTGCCCGGGATACTGGGGAATCCCCGAGACCCCCTACCCGGATCTGGGGGGATCCTCGAGACCCTCACACCGAACACGGGCGGATCCCCGAACCCCCTGCCCCGGACACGGGGGATCCCCGGGACCCCCTGCCCGGGATACTGGGGAATCCCCGAGACCCCCTACCCGGATCTGGGGGGATCCTCGAGACCCTCACACCGAACACGGGCGGATCCCCGAACCCCCTGCCCCGGACACGGGGGATCCCCGGGACCCCCTGCCCGGGATACTGGGGAATCCCCGAGACCCCCTACCCGGATCTGGGGGGATCCTCGAGACCCTCACACCGAACACGGGCGGATCCCCGAACCCCCTGCCCCGGACACGGGGGATCCCCGGGACCCCCTGCCCGGGATACTGGGGAATCCCCGAGACCCCCTACCCGGATCTGGGGGGATCCTCGAGACCCTCACACCGAACACGGGCGGATCCCCGAACCCCCTGCCCCGGACACGGGGGATCCCCGGGACCCCCTGCCCGTGACACGGAGAGATCCCCGGGACGCCCTGCCCCGGATCTGGGGGATCCCCGGGACCCCCTGCCCGTGACACGGGGTGATCCCCGGACCCCCTGCCCCTGATACAGGGTGATCACCGGGACCCCCTGCCCGGGATACTGGGGAATCCCCGAGACCCCCTGCCCGTGACACCGGGGAACCCCCTGCACCTCCTGCCCCTGATACAGGGTGATCACCGGGACCCCCTGCCCGGGATACTGGGGAATCCCCGAGACCCCCTGCCCGTGACACCGGGGGATCCCCAGTACCCTCACACCGAACACGGGGGGATCCTCCGGACCCCCTGCCCCGGACACGGGGGATCCCCGGGACCCCCGCACCGGCACTCCCCGCCCGGTTCCCAACCTCCATCCCCGGCTCCTGCTCTCTTCCCCCCGGTCTCCCCGGTCTCACCGTTGAAGCGGGCGGCCCGCACCGCTCCCTGCCCGCACTGCAGGCTCTGCACCCGCTGCCGGGGCAGCTCGGGCCGGGCGGGCCGCGGCCTCGGGAACGCCATGGCGGGACCGGAGCCGGCACCGGGGGCGGAACCGGGGCGGGCAGCGGGGCCGGGCTCCTTCCGGCGGCGGCGGCGGAAGAGGCGGCGGTGGCGGCGGGGCCATGGCGGACCCGCGGAGACCCGGCAAGGTGGCCAGGTGGGACGGCGGGCAGCGGGACAGGAGGGAGCGGCAGAACCGGGCGGAGATCCGCGGGGCTCCCGGTGCCGCGGCCCGCCTGACGGAGCCCCGTTTTCCGCCAGGTACAAGCCCCCGGCCACCGAGACCAACCCGGCGCTGGAAGACCCGACCCCCGACTACATGAACCTGCTGGGGATGGTGTTCAGCATGTGCGGGCTCATGCTCAAGGTGGGGCACGGGGGGCACCGGGATGGGCCCCGGGATGGGCACCGGGATCGGTACCGGGATGGGCACCGGGATGGGCACGGGGATGGGCACCGGGATCGGCACCGGGATCGGTACCGGGATCGGTACCGGGATGGGCACCGGGATCGGTACCGGGATCGGTACCGGGATGGGCCCCGGGCGCTGTTCTGAGGGGAATTCGGGGGAGGGAGGATCAGAGAGAGCCCCTGAGGGGCTCGGGGCCATCCTCGGGGGTCTCTGGGCTCTCCGGGGGTCTCAGGCCTCATCCCTGCCAGTCCCTCGGGGGTCTCACGGCGCTGTCCCGGGGGTCCCCCGGGGGTCTCACGGCGCTGTCCCGGGGGTCCCCAGCTCAAGTGGTGCGCCTGGATCGCCGTTTACTGCTCCTTCATCAGCTTCGCCAACTCGCGCAGCTCCGAGGACACCAAGCAGATGATGAGCAGCTTCATGTGAGTGCCGGGGGGTCCCGGGGTGGGGGTCCCGGGCTGTGTTTGGGGGTCTCTGACCCCTGTGTGTGCCCCTCGCAGGCTCTCCATCTCGGCCGTGGTCATGTCCTACCTGCAGAACCCCCAGCCCATGTCCCCGCCGTGGTGACGGGGGTGGGGGGTCCTCGTGGGGGCAATAAAAGGGGGTCCTGGCACTGCTGCGGTTTGTTTGTACCTGAACAGGGCACGGGGGAGCCCCCCGCGAGAGGGGGGAACGGGGAGGGGGAGTCCTGGGGGGCTCCAGGGGGAGCCGGAGGGTCTGAGGGGACGCTGGGGGGAGTTGTGGGTGCTGAAGGGGTTCGGAGGGGGCTCGGGTGGTCTTAGGCGGCTCTGAGGGGGGGACTCGGGTGGTCTGAGGGACTCTAAGGGGGCTCTGAGCAGGCTTTGAGGGGATTCTGAGGGTCTGAGGGGACTGAGCAGGCTCTGAGGGTCTGACGGGGCTCTGAGGGGACTTGCAGTATCTGAGAGTCTCTGAGGGGGCTCAGAGGGTCTGAGGGGGACTCTGAGCAGGCTCTGAAGGAACTCGGAGGGTCTGAGGGGGATCTGAGGGGAGTCGGGAGGTCTGAAGGGGCTTTGAGGGGGTTCTGAAGGTCTGAGAGGACTCTGAGGGTCTGAGGGGGTTCTGAGTGGGCTCTGAGGGGACTTTGAGGGGATTCGAGAGGTCTGAGGGGGCTCTGAGGAGCTCTGAGCAGGGTCTGAAGGGGCTTTGAGGGGATTCAGGAGGTCTGAGGGGGCTCTGAGGAGCTCTGAGCATGGTCTGAAGGGACTTTGAGGGGATTCAGGAGCTCTGAGGGTCTGAGGGGGCTCTGAGGGGGACTCGTCGTGGGCGGGGCCTCGGGAGCCGCCACTCTTCATTGGCCACTGGTCGTTTCCCGCCGTTGCAAACGCCCCTCCCAGAGAGCTGTCAATCACGCGCTCTCCTCCTCCTCATTGGCTCCCGCTTGTTGTCGGTCCCGTTCTGCCCTCCTTGCGCTCCACCCCTTCGAGCAGCAACAGCGAATCAGAACGCGGGGCGTGGCATTAGCTCCTTTTCCCGGCCACCCATTGGCTGCGGCATACAAGGGGGCGGGGCGACCCCCGCCTGTCATGTGAGGGCGCGGTCACGTGAGCGCCGCTGTCATGGCGGTGCCCGGAGCGGCGGCGCTGCCGCTGCTGCTGCTCCTGAGCGGGGCGGCCGCGGGCTGCGGGGACCAGGGGGGACCGGGAGCCTCGGACAGACGGACTGGGAGCACTGGGATTGCCCGGGGACATTGGGGCGGGCGGTGGGGGCGGGATAACGGGAGCTGCGATAGGCTGGGGACACCGGGAAGGGCTGAGGGGGGCAGCGGGGCGGTGTGAGGGAACGGGAACTGGGAGCGCTGGGGGGGGGGGCCGGGGGGGTCCCCAGGGGGGTCTGGGGGTCCCCAGGGTGTCTCCAGGGTGTCCCCAGGGGGGTCCCCGGGATG
>NW_024529411.1:13900-17423 GCF_017590135.1 Pyrgilauda ruficollis
TCTGAGGGGGCTCGGAGGGGGCTCGGAGGGGACTCGGGGGGTCTGAGGGGGCTCTGAACAGGCTCTGAGGGGACTCTGAGGGGATTCGGGAGGTCTGAGGGGGCTCTGAGGGTCTGAGGGGGCTCTGAGGGGACTCTGAGGGGAGTCGGGAGGTCTGAGGGGGCTCTGAGAAGGTCTGAGGGGGCTCTGAGGGGACTTGGAGGCTCTGAAGGGACTTTGAGGGGATTTGGGAGGTCTGAGGGGGCACTGAGGGGATTCAGGAGGTCTGAAGGGGCTCTGAGAGGGTCTGAGGGGCCTCTGAGGAGCTCTGAGCAGGGTCTGAAGGGGCTTTGAGGGGATTCTGAAGGTCTGAGGGGGCTCTGAGGGGACTCGAAGGCTCTGAAGGGGCTTTGAGGGGATTCAGGAGGTCTGAGGGGGCTCTGAGGAGCTCTGAGCATGGTCTGAAGGGACTTTGAGGGGATTCAGGAGCTCTGAGGGTCTGAGGGGGCTCTGAGGGGGACTCGTCGTGGGCGGGGCCTCGGGAGCCGCCACTCTTCATTGGCCACTGGTCGTTTCCCGCCGTTGCAAACGCCCCTCCCAGAGAGCTGTCAATCACGCGCTCTCCTCCTCCTCATTGGCTCCCGGTTGTTGTCGGTCCCGTGCTGCCCTCCTTACACTCCTCCCCTTAGAGCAGCATCAGCGAATCAGAACGCGGGGCGTGGCCTCAACTCCTTTTCCCTGCCACCCATTGGCTGCGGCATACAAGGGGGCGGGGCGACCCCCGCCTGTCATGTGAGGGCGCGGTCACGTGAGCGCCGCTGTCATGGCGGTGCCCGGAGCGGCGGCGCTGCCGCTGCTGCTGCTCCTGAGCGGGGCGGCCGCGGGCTGCGGGTACCAGGTGGGACCGGGAGCCCCGGACAGACGGACTGGGAGCACTGGGATTGCCCGGGGACATTGGGGCGGGCGGTGGGGGCGGGATAACGGGAGCTGCGGTAGGCTGGGGACACCGGGAAGGGCTGAGGGGGGCAGCGGGGCGGTGTGAGGGAACGGGAACTGGGAGAGCTGTGGGGGGCTGAGGAGACGGGAACTGGGGGAACCGGCGGCACTGGGGACGCTGAGGAAACGGGAACTGCGAGCATTGCTTTGGCAACCGCGTCCGGAGCTCAACGGCCGCGCCGCGGGGGGGGCGGTCCCGGGGGGCCCGGCCCGGTCCGAGCCCCCCCCGAACCCCCCCAGTCGTGCCCCCCGACCCGGCCGGACATGCTGAACGTGCACCTGGTGCCGCACTCGCACGACGACGTGGGCTGGCTCAAGACGGTGGATCAGTACTACTATGGGGGTGCGTGGGGACACCGCGGGGGACGGGTGGTGTCACCTGAGCGAGGGACAGCTGTGGGGGGGGGTGGCGGTGACGTGGCAGGGGGGCACTGAGTGACACCTGTGGCTGCTCTTTGTCACTTTGGGTTTGTCACGTGGTACTTTGTGCGTGTCCCCTCCGGGGGCCAGCACCCCCCAGGGCCACCTACAGATGTCCCCAAGGTGCCACTGTGGCCTCACCCTGGGTTTTGGGGTCACCTGTGCCCCCCCATCTGGAGTATCCCCCAGCGCTGCCCCGGGGTTTTGGGGTCACCCGCTGTCCCCCGTGTCCCCATCCCGGTTTCGGGGTGACCCGGTGCCCCTGTATCCCCACCCCAGGGTTTTGGGGTCACCCGGTGCCCCCGTGTCCAAAAGATACCCCTGTGCCCTCACCCCCGGGTTTTTGGGGTGAACTAGTGCCCCCCTGCCCCCACCGTCGGATTTTGGGCTCACGCTATGCCCCCACCCCAGGGTTTTTGGGGTGATCCGGGGTCTTTGGGGTGACCCGGGTTTTGGGGTCACCCGGGTTCCGGGCTCATGCTGCCCCCCCCCCCCCCCCCCCGGGTGATCCGGGGTCTTTGGGGTGACCCGGGTTTTGGGGTCACCCGGGTTCCGGGCTCATGCTTCCCCCCCCCCCCCCCCCCTCCAGGGTTTTTGGGCTAACGGTGTCCCCATCCTGGGGTTTTTGGGGTCTCCCGGTGCCCCCCGTACCCCCACCCCGGAGTTTTGGGGTGACCCCGGTTTTTGGGTGCCCCGGGTTTCAGGGTGCCCCGTGTTCTGGGTTCACAGTGCCCCCCGTGCCCCCACCCCGGGGTTTTGGGGTGACCCCGGTTTCGGGGTTCCCCGGGTGTTTTGGGGTGACCCGGGTTTCGGGGTGCCCGGGGTTTTTGGGGTGCCCGGGGCTCGGGGCTCACGGTGCCCCTGTGTCCCCACCCCAGGGTTTTGGGGTGACCCGGGTTTTGGGCTCACCGGTGCCTCCGTGTCCCCATCCCGGGGTTTTTGGGGTGACCCGGGTTTCGGGGTGCCCCGGTTTCGGGGTGCCTGGGGCTCAGGGCTCACGGTGCCCCTCCATGGCCCCATCCCGGGGTTTTTGGAGTGCCCCGGTTTCGGGGTGCCCCGGTTTCGGGGTGCCCGGGGTTTCGGGGTGCCCGGGGTTTTTGGGGTGCCCCGGGGTTTTTGGGGCGCTCCGGTTTCGGGGTGCCCGGGGTTTCGGTGTGCCCCGGGGCTCACGGTGCCCCCCGTGCCCCCATCCCGGGGTTTTTGGGG
Source organism: Pyrgilauda ruficollis (assembly GCF_017590135.1). Classification (NCBI taxonomy): domain Eukaryota; kingdom Metazoa; phylum Chordata; class Aves; order Passeriformes; family Passeridae; genus Pyrgilauda; species Pyrgilauda ruficollis. The sequence continues at coordinate 16,502 of NW_024529411.1, forward strand.
TGCCCGGGGCTCGGGGCTCACGGTGCCCCCCGTGCCCCCATGCCGGGATTTTTGGGGTTTCCCAGTGCCCCCCGTGCCCCCATCCCGGGGTTTCGGGGTGCCCCGGTTTTTGGCGTGCCCTGGTTTCGGGGTGCCCTGGTTTCGGGTGCCCGGGGTTTCGGGGTGCCCGGTTTCGGGGTGCCCGGGGCTCGGGGCTCACGGTGCCCCCCGTGCCCCCATGCCGGGATTTTTGGGGTTTCCCGGTGCCCCCCGTGCCCCCATCCCGGCGTTTCGGGGTGCCCGGGGTTCCGGGGTGCCCGGGGTTTCGCGGTGCCCTGGTTTCGGGGTGCCTGGGGCTCACTGTGCCCCTGTGTCCCCACCCCAGGGTTTCGGGGTGCCCCGGTTTCGGGGTGCCTGGTTTCGGGTTGCCTGGGGCTCACTGTGCCCCTGTGTCCCCACCCCAGGGTTTCGGGGTGCCCCGGTTTCAGGGTGCCCTGGTTTCGGGGTGCCCAGGGTTTCGGGGTGCCCGGTTTCGGGGTGCCCCGGTTTCGGGGTGCCCCGGTTTCGGGGTGCCCAGGGTTTCGGGATGCCCTGGTTTCGGGGTGCCCGGGGTTTCGGGGTGCCCTGGTTTCGGGGTGCCCGGGGTTTCGGGGTGCCCGGTTTCGGGGTGCCCCGGGGCTCACGGTGCCCGTGCCCGCAGTGCGGAACCAGGAGCAGCACGCGGGCGTGCAGTACATCCTGGACTCGGTGGTGGCCCAGCTGGCCGCCGAGCCCTCGCGGCGCTTCGTCTACGCCGAGGTGGCGTTCCTGGCACGGTGGTGGCGGCAGCAGGGCCCGGCCACGCGCAGGCTGCTCAGGGAGCTGGTGCAGCAGGGTACGGGGCACTGGGAGGGGCACTGGGAGGGATTGGGGGCGCTGGGAGGGAGTGGGGGGGACATTGGGG
>NW_024529411.1:17429-19672 GCF_017590135.1 Pyrgilauda ruficollis
TGCAGCAGGGTACGGGGTTCCGGGGAGGGATTGGGGGCGCGGGGAGGGACTGGGGGGGACATTGGGGGCACTGGGAGGGGCATTGGGGGCACTGGGAGGGACTGGGAAGAACTTGGAGGCACTGGGAGGGGCACTGGGAGGGACTGGGAGGGGCATTGGGGGGACTGGGAGGGGCATTGGGGGCATTGGGGGGACTGGAAGAATTTGGGGGCACTGGGAGGAACTGGGGGTCATTGAAAGGGTCATTGGAGGTACTGGGAGGAAAATTGGTGGCACTGGGATTTTGGGGTGCTGTGGGTGCACTCACCCTTGAGGTGATTTTGGGGGCTCAGAATCCCCCCGTGTTTGGATTTTGGGGTGCTGTAGGTGTTCCCCTCGAGGTGATTTTGGGGTGCTGTGTCCCCCCCGATGGGGTTTTGGGGGTTCAGGGTTCCCCCTGATGGGATTTTGGGGTGCTGTAGGTGTCCCCCCCGAGGTGATTTTGGGGTGCTGTGTCCCCCAGGACGGCTGGAGCTGGTCGGGGGGGGGCTGGTGCATGAACGACTGCTCACTACGGGGGGGCCCTGCAGCAGCTGGAGGGATTTTGGGGTTCAGGGTCCCCCCCGAGGTGATTTTGGGGTGCTGTGTCCCCCCAGGACGGCTGGAGCTGGTCGGGGGGGGCTGGTGCATGAACGACGAGGCCGCGGCTCACTACGGGGGGGCCCTGCAGCAGCTGGCCCTGGGCCGGCGCTTCCTGCGCCGCCTCTTCGGGGGCTGCGGCACGCCGCGCGTGGCCTGGCAGATCGACCCCTTCGGGCACGCCCGCGAGCTGGCCGCCACCTTCGCCCAGGTGGGGCACCCCGGCACCCCGACCTGGGGAGCCCCGGGGCTTCCTGGGCATCCCCAGAGCTTCTCCTGCATCCCCAAACCTCCCCGGGCATCCTCAGAGCTTCCCAAACCTCCCCGGGCATCCCCAGAGCTTCCCAAACCTCCCCGGGCATCCTCAGAGGTTCCTGGGCATCCTCAGAGCTTCCTGAGCATCCCCAAACCTTCTCCTGCATCCCCAAACCTTCTCCTGCATCCCCGGAGCTTCCTGAGCATCCCCAGAGCTTCCCAAACCTCCCCGGGCATCCCCGGAGCTTCCTGGGCATCCCCAGAGCTTCTCCTGCATCCCCAAACCTTCTCGTGCATCCCCGGAGCTTCCTGAGCATCCCCAGAGCTTCCCAAACCTTCCCCTGCATCCCCAGAGCTTCCTGAGCATCCCCAAACCTCCCCAGGGTATCCCCAAACCTTCCCCTGCATCCCCAGAGCTTCCCAAACCTTCTCGTGCATCCCCGGAGCTTCCTGGGCATCCCCAGAGCTTCCCAAACCTTCTCCTGCATCCCCAAACCTCCCCAGAGCTTCCCAAACCTTCTCGTGCATCCCCGGAGCTTCCTGAGCATCCCCAGAACTTCCCAAACCTTCCCCTGCATCCCCGGAGCTTCCTGGGCATCCCCAGAGCTTCCCAAACCTCCCCGGGCATCCCCAGAGCTTCCCAAACCTTCTCCTGCATCCCTGGAGCTTCCTGAGCATCCCCAAACCTTTTCCTGCATCCCCAGAGCTTTCCAAACCTCCTCCTGCATCCCCAAACTTTCTCCTGCATCCCCAAACCTTTTCCTCCATCCCCGGAGTTTCCCAAATCTTCCCGTACACCCCAGGCCTTCTCCTGCATCCCCAAATCACCCTTGGGATCCCCAAACCCTCCCCTGCACCCCAAAACCTTCCCTGGCACTCCCAACCTTCTCAGCACCCCCAAACTCCACCTTCGCATTCCCAACGACCCCCTGTGCCCCCCAGATGGGCTGTGATGGGCCCTTTGTGGGGATTTGGGGACCCCCCTGACTCCAGTGCCCCCCGTGCCCCCCCGTTGGGCTCTTTGTGGGGCTTTGATTGCCCCCCGTGCCCCCCAGATGGGCTGTTCGTGGGGCTTTGGGGAACCCCCTGACCCCGTGCCCCCCGTGCCCCCCAGATGGGCTACGACGGGCTCTTCGTGGGCCGTGTGGACTACCAGGACAAGTGGGCGCGGCAGCAGCGCCGGGAGCTGGAGCTGCTCTGGAGGGGCAGCGAGAGCCTGGCCCCCCCCCCGGCTGGCATCTTCACCCGTGACCCCCCGGGACCCCAAAATGCCCCTGGGACCCCTGACAGGGACCCCCAAACTGTCCTTGTCCCCCTGGGACCCCTGACAGGGACCCCCAAACTGTCCTTGTCCCCCTGGGACCCCCAAA
>NW_024529411.1:19757-26036 GCF_017590135.1 Pyrgilauda ruficollis
AAGGAGGGCTCAAACTGTCCTTGTCCCCCTGGGACCCCCAAACTGGCCTGTCCCCCCCATGCCAGGACCCCCAAAAGTGCCCCTGTCCCCTCTGACAGTGACCCCTGGGACCCCCAAACTGCCCCTGTCCCCTCCCCTCCTGTCCCCTCCCTTCCCAAGGCTTTGTCCCTTGTCCCCTCCCAGGACTGACCCCAGCCCCTCTCACTTGTCCCCATCCCTGTCACTCCCAGTGTCCCCAACCCCTCCCATCCCTGTCACTCCCAGTGTCCCCATTGTGTCCCCAACCCCTCCTTCCTGTCCTCATCCATGTCACTCCCAGTGTCCCCAACCCTTCTGTCCTGTCCCCATGGGTGTCCCCTTCCCATTTCTCCCTTTTTGCCCCATCCCCAGCCCTGTCCCCAGCAGTGTCCCTAGCTGTGTCCCCTGTCCCCCCTGGCCATGTCAACCTTCCCCTGCATCCCCAGAGCTTCCTGAGCATCCCCAAACCTCCCCAGGGTATCCCCAAACCTTCCCCTGCATCCCCAGAGCTTCCCAAACCTTCTCGTGCATCCCCGGAGCTTCCTGGGCATCCCCAGAGCTTCCCAAACCTTCTCCTGCATCCCCAAACCTCCCCAGAGCTTCCCAAACCTTCTCGTGCATCCCCGGAGCTTCCTGAGCATCCCCAAACCTTCTCCTGCCTCCCCAAACCTTCTCCTGCCTCCCCAAAGCTTCCCAAACCTTCCCCTGCATCCCTGGAGTTTCCTGGGCATTCCAAACCTCCCCGGGACATCCCCAAACCTTCTCCTGCATCCCTGGAGCTTCCTGAGCATCCCCAAACCTTTTCCTGCATCCCCAGAGCTTTCCAAACCTCCTCCTGCATCCCCAAACTTTCTCCTGCATCCCCAAACCTTTTCCTCCATCCCCGGAGTTTCCCAAATCTTCCCGTACACCCCAGGCCTTCTCCTGCATCCCCAAATCACCCTTGGGATCCCCAAACCCTCCCCTGCACCCCAAAACCTTCCCTGGCACTCCCAACCTTCTCAGCACCCCCAAACTCCACCTTCGCATTCCCAACGACCCCCTGTGCCCCCCAGATGGGCTGTGATGGGCCCTTTGTGGGGATTTGGGGACCCCCCTGACTCCAGTGCCCCCCGTGCCCCCCCGTTGGGCTCTTTGTGGGGCTTTGGGGACCCCCTGACCCCCGTGCCCCCCAGTTGGGCTACGACGGGCTCTTTGTGGGGATTTGGGGACCCCTATGACCCCCGTGCCCCCCCATTGCCCCCCNCGCCCCCGTCCCCTCTGACAGGGCCCCCTGGGACCCCCGAACTGCCCCTGTCCCCTCCCCTCCTGTCCCCTCCCTTCCCAAGGCTTTGTCCCTTGTCCCCTCCCAGGACTGACCCCAGCCCCTCTCACTTGTCCCCATCCCTGTCACTCCCAGTGTCCCCAACCCCTCCCATCCCTGTCACTCCCAGTGTCCCCAACCCCTCCCATCCCTGTCACTCCCAGTGTCCCCATTGTGTCCCCAACCCCTCCTTCCTGTCCTCATCCATGTCACTCCCAGTGTCCCCAACCCTTCTGTCCTGTCCCCATGGGTGTCCCCTTCCCATTTCTCCCTTTTTGCCCCATCCCCAGCCCTGTCCCCAGCAGTGTCCCTAGCTGTGTCCCCTGTCCCCCCTGGCCATGTCCCCTGTCCCCAGCAGTGTCCCCTGTCCCCAGCCATGTCCCCAGCCGTGTCCCCTGTCCCCCCTGGCCGTGTCCCCTGTCCCCAGCTGTGTCCCCCGTCCCCAGCCATGTCCCCAGCCGTGTCCCCTGTCCCCCCTGGCCATGTCCCCCATCCCCAGCCGTGTCCCCAGCCGTGTTCCCTGTCCCCCCGCCCGTGGTGGCCGGGGAGGTGACAGCGCTGTCCCCAGGGATCCTGCCCAACATGTACAACCCCCCCGCGGGGCTGTGCTGGGACCAGCTCTGCACCGACCCCCCCGTGGTGGACGGGGACGGCCCCGAGCGCAACGTGGACGCCGTGGTCACCTCCTTCCTGCAGGCAGCGGCCACCCAGGTCCTGCCAGGGGGACAGGGGGGCTGGGACCCCCGGGGGGGGGTTCCCAAAGGTGCCTGTCCCACTGGGGTGGGGGTCCCGAGTGTCCCTGTCCCCCTGGGATGGGTGTCCTGGGTGTCCCTGTCCCCTGGGGTGGGATTCCTGGGGGTCCCTGTCCCCTGGGATGGGATTCCTGAGGGTCCCTGTCTGTCCTTGTCCCCTGGGATGGGATTTTTGAGTGTCCCTGTCCCCTAGGGTGGGGGTCCCGAGTGTCCCTGTCCCCCTGGGATGGGTGTCCTGGGTGTTGCTGTCCTCCTGGGATGGGATCCTGAGTGTCCCTGTCCCCTGGGGTGGGATTCCTGGGTGTCCCTGTCCCCTGGGATGGGATCCTGGGTTGGGGTGTCCCCCAGGCCCCTGAAGACGGACGATTTCTTCCCCTACTCGGATGGGCCCCATCAGTTCTGGACCGGCTACTTCAGCAGCCGCCCGGCCTTCAAGGGCTACGAGCGGCTCAGCAGCGGCTTCCTGCAGGTGGGGGACACCTGGGGGACCCCTCCAGGCCTCGGGGACCCCCCTGTCGAGCACCAGGGACCCCCCTCAAACACCGATTTCACCCCCCAGATCTGCAGCCAGCTGGAAGCCCTGGCCGGGCCCTCGGCACGGGACGGTCCCTACGGCCCTGGGGACAGCTCGGTGCTCCGTGAGTACCTGGTGGGGGACACCTGGAGGGGACCTGGGGACCCCCCAGACCCCTCTGAGACCCCCTTTTCTTTTCCCCTGGCCAAGGTGAGGCCGTGGCTGTGGCCCAGCACCACGACGCCGTGGCCGGCACCGAGAGGCAGCACGTGGCCGACGACTACGCCCGGCAGCTGGCCAAGGGCTGGGACAGCTGCCAGGTGAGCCCCACACCTGCCCGGGGGTCCAGGTGGGGTTTGGAGGACAAAGGTGGGGCTGGGGTGTCCCGGAGACCCCTCCCCTAAATTCCAACCACCCCTGGCAGGTGCTGGTGGCCAACGCCCTGTCCCTCCTGGGGGGCACCAAGGACCCCCTGGTGTTCTGCAACGCCCTCAACATCAGCGTGTGCCCCCTCAGCGAGACCACCCCTCACGTGAGCACCTGGGGAGGGGCTTTTTGGGGGTGTTCCGGGGGTCCCCAGGGCCTGACAGCACCGTGTGACCCCTCCCCAGTTCACCGTGATCCTCTACAACCCCCTGGCCTGGGGCGTGACCTGGCCCGTGCGGCTGCCGGTCAGGGCCACCTCGTACTCTGTCACCGACCCTCAGGGCCAGCCCGTGGCCAGCCAGGTGAGCCCCTCGCCCACCTGTACCCACCAAACCCCCTTGTCACCCTCTGTCACCCCTGACCTGCCCCTGTCACCCCCCCAGGTGGTCCCGGTGTCCGGCGTGACCCGGCGGCTGCGGGGCGGCGCCGGGAGGGCCCCGTGGGAGCTCCTGTTCCAGGCCTGGGCCCCCCCCTTGGGGTTCAGCACCTTTGAGGTGAAGCAGCTGAGCCCGGGAACCCTCTGGGACCCCTCCAGGTGGCCCTCGGGGACCCCCTGGGACCCTCCCAGGTGGCCCTCGGGGGACCCAGAGCCGCAGATTGAGAACGAGGTGAGGGGACATCGAGGTGAGGGGACATCGAGGTGAGGGGACATCGAGGTGAGGGGACATTGGGGAGGGACGTGGATTTGGGGGGGTGGCTGGGCAGGGGGCTGAGTGCCAGCTCCCAGTTAAACCAGTTAGGGGGTGACTGGGTGGCCTGGGGGGGTGGGGGTGACCCACCTGTGTCCCCCCTCCCCAGCACCTGCGGGTCCGGTTCGACCCCGTCACGGGGCACCTGCTGGAGATCCAGAACCTGGCCAAGGGCATCTCGCTGCCCGTCTTCCAGAGCTTCTACTGGTGAGTCTGGGGGCACCCCCGAGGATTCTGGGGAGGGGTCCCAGCTGGGGGGGATCCCCCTGAGCTCCCCTGGCCCCCCCAGGTACAACGCCAGCGCCGGGGACGGGCTCAGCCCCCAGGCCTCGGGTGCTTACATCTTCCGGCCCAACGCCTCCACGCCCATCCCCGTGGCCAAACGCGCGGCCACGCACCTGCTCAAGGTGGGCGGGGGTCCCGGGGGCGTCCCTCGGATTTGGGGAGGGGGTCTGCAGACGTCACTGAGCGTCCCTGTGCCCCCGCAGACGGCGCTGGTGCAGGAGGTGCAGCAGAACTTCTCGGCGTGGTGCTCGCAGGTGCTGCGGCTGCGCCCGGGGCAGCCTTACCTGGAGCTGGAGTGGACCGTGGGGCCCATCCCCGTGGCGTGAGTCCTCCCAGGTGGCCCTCGGGGGACCCAGAGCCGCAGATTGAGAACGAGGTGAGGGGACATCGAGGTGAGGGGACATCGAGGTGAGGGGACATTGGGGAGGGACGTGGATTTGGGGGGGTGGCTGGGCAGGGGGCTGAGTGCCAGCTCCCAGTTAAACCAGTTAGGGGGTGACTGGGTGGCCTGGGGGGGTGGGGGTGACCCACCTGTGTCCCCCCTCCCCAGCACCTGCGGGTCCGGTTCGACCCCGTCACGGGGCACCTGCTGGAGATCCAGAACCTGGCCAAGGGCATCTCGCTGCCCGTCTTCCAGAGCTTCTACTGGTGAGTCTGGGGGCACCCCCGAGGATTCTGGGGAGGGGTCCCAGCTGGGGGGGATCCCCCTGAGCTCCCCTGGCCCCCCCAGGTACAACGCCAGCGCCGGGGACGGGCTCAGCCCCCAGGCCTCGGGTGCTTACATCTTCCGGCCCAACGCCTCCACGCCCATCCCCGTGGCCAAACGCGCGGCCACGCACCTGCTCAAGGTGGGCGGGGGTCCCGGGGGCGTCCCTCGGATTTGGGGAGGGGGTCTGCAGACGTCACTGAGCGTCCCTGTGCCCCCGCAGACGGCGCTGGTGCAGGAGGTGCAGCAGAACTTCTCGGCGTGGTGCTCGCAGGTGCTGCGGCTGCGCCCGGGGCAGCCTTACCTGGAGCTGGAGTGGACCGTGGGGCCCATCCCCGTGGCGTGAGTGTGGGGAGGGGGCTGGGGACCCCCAGAGCTGCTCTGGGGACCCCCCGGTGACACGCCCGTGTCCCCCACAAGGGACGGGCTGGGCAAGGAGGTGATCAGCCGCTTCGAGACGCCGCTGCGCACGGCCGGCCGCTTCTACACCGACTCCAACGGGCGCCAGGTGCTGGAGCGCAGGTGAGGGGGCTCAGGGGACCCCCGGGACCCCCCCAGGGGCTCGCTGGGACCCCTGTGACCCCCCCCCGGGCCACCCCAGGCGTGACTACCGGCCCACCTGGAACCTGAGCCAGAGCGAGCCCGTGGCAGGGAATTACTACCCTGTGAACACCCGGATCTTCATCAAGGTACCTGGGCACACCTGGGCACAGCTGGATCTGGGCAGGGAACACCTGAGTACACCTGGGCACAGCTGGGGCTGGGCAGGGCATACCTGGGCACAGCTGGGGCTGGGCAGGGCACACGTAGGGCTGGGCAGAGCACACCTGGGCACACCTGGATCTGGGCAGGGAACACCTGGGGTTGGGCAGGGCACAGCTGGGGATGGGCAGGGCACACCTGGGCACACCTGGGGCTGTGCAGAGCACACCTGGGCACACCTAGGGCTGGGCAGAGCACACCTGGGCACACCTAGGGCTGGGCAGAGCACACCTGGGCGCACCTGGGGCCGGCCAGGGCACACCTGGGGCTGTGCAGAGCACACCTGGGCACACCTGGGGCCAGCCAGGGCACACCTGGGCACACCTGGACCCCGCCCCACACCCGCGCCCCCCGCGCAGGACGAGAAGCTGCAGCTGACGGTGCTGACGGATCGCTCGCAGGGCGGCAGCAGCCTCCTGGACGGCTCCCTGGAGCTGATGGTGAGCTGGGCACACCTGGCAGGGGGGCACCCCGAGGCCGGGCACACCTGCGCCATCACCCGCGCCCTGCAGGTGCACCGGCGGCTGCTGAACGACGACAACCGGGGGCTGCGGGAGCCGCTGGACGAGCCGGGGGCCGACGGGCGGGGGCTGGTGGTGCGGGGCCGGCACCTGGTGCTGCTGGACACGGCGGCCGCGGCGGCCGAGCAGCACCGGCCGCGGGCACAGGAGACGGTGACACCGCCCACCCTGGTGCTGGCACCGGGCACGGGGCCTCACCTGCGCCAGGTGAGCGGGGAGGGGCTGGGGGGCACGGGGCATCGCCTGCGCCAGGTGAGCGGGGAGGGGCTGGGGGGCACCCTGCATCACCTGCACCAGGTAGGG
>NW_024529411.1:26638-28030 GCF_017590135.1 Pyrgilauda ruficollis
GGGGCGGGGGGGCACCTGGGGGAGGGGAGGAACTGTGGGGTCACCTGCGCCAGGTGAGCGCCGAGGGGCTGGGGGGTCACATTGGGGAGGGGAGGGGCTGGGGGGGGTCACCTGTGCCAGGTGAGGGCCAGGCTCTCCCGTGCTCACCTATGCCAGGTGAGCGCAGAGGGGCTGGGGGTCACCTGGGGGAGGGGAGGGGCTGGGGGTCACCTGGGATAGGGGAGGGGGTGTGGCGTCACCTGTGCCAGGTGAGCGGGGCAGAGCTGGGGCTCTGGGTTCACCTGCACCAGGTGGGCAAGCTCTCCTGCAGGCTCACCTGCACCAGGTGAGAGCCAGGCCTTCCTGTGCTCACCTGTGCCAGGTGAGGGCCAGGCTGTCCTGTGCCAGGTGAGGGCCAGGCTCTCCTGTGCCAGGTGATGGCCAGACTCTCCTGTGCTCACCTGTGCCAGGTGAGGGGCCAGGCTCTCCTGTGCTCACCTGTGCCAGGTGAGGGGCCAGGTTCTCCTGTGCCAGGTGATGGCCAGACTCTCCTGTGCTCACCTGTGCCAGGTGAGGGGCCAGGCTCTCCTGTGCACTCCTGCACCAGGTGAGGGGCCAGGCTCTCCTGTGCCAGGTGATAGCCAGACTCTCCTGTGCTCACCTGTGCCAGGTGAGGGCCAGACTCTCCTGTGCCAGGTGAGGGGCCAGGCTCTCCTGTGCCAGGTGAGGGCCCCGCCCCCCGCGCTCACCTGGCCGCGCCCCCGCAGGTGTCGGGGCTGCGCCGGGCGCTGCCCCCCAACGTGCACCTGCTGACGCTGGAGCCGCGCGGCGCCGGCGCCGTCCTGCTGTGCCCCGGGGGGTCCCTCACCCCCCCCCCCCCCCCACCCCCAGACCCTTTTCTCGGCCTTCACCATCACCTCAGTGCAGGAGATGGCGCTGGGGGGGGACATCCCCCTGCACAGCGTGTCCCGCCTGCTCTGGAACACACCCACAGGTACGGGGGGGCTTGAGGGGGCTTTGGGGGGGGTCCTGGGGGTCTCAGCCCCCTCCTCACATCCCTCACGACCCCCCCAGGCACCCCCAAAGCCCGGCCTGTGGCCAGGCTGGACCCGCGCCGCGTGCGGCTGGAGCCGATGGAGATCCGAACCTTCCTGGCCTCTGTGCGGTACCGGGGGCCGGGGGGGTCCTGAGAAACCCCCCACCCCAAAAAAAAGAATCCAACTCAACCCCCCCGAGTCGGGTCAGACGTGTTTTAATGGGGAGGGGGCAGCCGGGGGGGGCTCGTGGGAGTAGCAGCACTGCTCACCGTGGGGACAGGTGCCCTGTGGGGGGGACAAAAAGGGGGGCTGGGACCTGCCCCAAGACCCCCCCTCTGCGTTCACAGACCCCCCTCTGCATTCACAGACCCCCCCT
>NW_024529411.1:28194-29270 GCF_017590135.1 Pyrgilauda ruficollis
CCCCTCCCCACATTCCCAGTCACCCCCACTTTTATTTTCCATTTTATTTCCCCAAATCCTTTCTCCCTTTATTTCCTGGACTCTTCCCCCCCCCTTCATTCCTGGACCCCTCCCTCTATTCCCACCCTCCCCCAGCCTATTTTAGGGATCCCCTGGACATTTTGGGGACCCTCCCCCCGTATTTTGGAGCCCCCTCCCCACCTCCTTGAAGCGTTTGCAAGGGAATTGTTTCAGCCCGGCCCCGTCCGGCTGCTGCTTCCTCTTGTTCTGGAGCCTCTCCCTCTTCTCCTGCAGGGAGGGGGCGATGCCCCCCCTGGAAAGGCCGGGAATGAGCTGAGGACCCCCCCCCAAAAAAGGGGAGAGGGCGAGGGACCCCCCCAAAAAAGGGGAGAGGGTGAGGGGCACCCCCCTCAAAAACAGAGCTCGGGGTTCGTCTCTTCCCTCTTTTTAGGGGGATTCTGCCCCACCAGAGTGAAAAAAGGGGGGATGTCCCCCTTGGGAGGGGTGGGGGGCGCCTGAACCCCCAAACCGGCCCCCCCAGGCCTCACCCTGGCTTGGCCCTGGCCTTGGGACCCCAAAAAGCTTCGGGGTTCTCGGGGAATCGCTTCAAGCCGCGCTTCCGCGAGCTGGGGTTGGCGTCCTCGTGGAGGGCAAAGGAAGCCTGGAGCCTGGCAGGGGGGTAAAGAGGAGGGGATCAGGGGGTTTGGGGGGGTCTGGGGTCCCCCCAAACCCCCACCCCACCCCATTCTGGGGGTCCTACGTGGGCTCCACCGAGAGGATCCGGGCGGCCGGGCTGGATTCCGGGAGCCGCTCCAGCTTCACCGGGTGGAGCTTGGCCTGGGAAAAGGGGGGGAAAAAGTGGGAAAAGGGGGTTCAGTCCCCCCCCACCCCCCCGAGCGTGGGGAGGGGTCCCCGAGCCCCCTCCTCGCTCACCCAGCAGCGCATGATGTCCCAGAGCACGGAGGGCGGCGCGTCCGTCTTGACGGCGTTGCGGCAGGCGTGGGACAGCGAGACGCGGAACCCCGCGTGCAGCAGGGCTGACCTGGGGGGCACGGGGGTTTGGGGGGGTCGGGATG
>NW_024529411.1:29617-32430 GCF_017590135.1 Pyrgilauda ruficollis
GTTGGGGCTCCCGGGGGGGGTTTTGGGGGTCCGTGGGGGGGATTTGGGGGTCCCTAAAGGGGTTTTGGTGTCCCATAAGGGGTTAGGGCTCCCTGAGGGGGTTTTGGGGGTCCCTGGGGGGGATTTGGGGGTCCCAAAAGAGGTTTGGAGGTTTTGGTGTCCCATAAGGGGTTAGGGCTCCCTGAGGGTTTTTTGGGGGTCCCTGGGGGGGATTTGGGGGTCCCCACCTGAGCTGCAGCAGGGAGGGCGTGTTGCTGCGGATGGTGCTGCTCAGCCCGTCCAGGGTGTAGTACAGCGGGACATCGCTCAGCTCCTGCCCCACCATCAGCCCCACGATCACAGCCAGCCCCACCACCGGGGTGCCCCCCACCCCAAATGTCCCCCCGGGGGTGTCCCCCAGACCGGGGGTGTCCCCTCTCCCCGGGGGTCACCTCGGCGATGACGCTCAGCATCCCCCGCATGCGCGGCTCGGTGGAGAAGCGCCCGGGGCTCCGCTCCAGCGCCGCCAGCACCCCCTCCACAAAGGTGGGGTCGTGGAGGGGCTCAGCCCACACCGGGCCCCCCACCTTTAGGGGAAAAAAAAAAGGGGGTTCAGGGTCCCGTTTGGGGGTGCCGAGGTTTTGGGGAGGGGGGCTGCACGCACCTGGTGGCGCTGCTGGCAGAACTCGCAGGTCGGACCCACGGGCGGCCCCGTGGCTGCGCTGTACTTGAAGCTGGAGGGGTGACACGTGGTTAAACCCCCCCCCCAAAAAAAATCGTGGGGACCCCCAAAGGGTCTCGAGGAACCCCAAAATGGCTCTGGGGGGTGGGGATGGGGGGCTGTACCCGCTGCCGTGGCTGGTGGCCCTGCCCAGGCGCTGCAGGTGGTACGAGCCGCACCCCACGCACTGGAACACCAGCGCCTGCTTGCTGGGGGGGAAACGGGGTCAGGGCGGGTCTGGGGGGCACAGAGACCCCCCAAAACCCCCCCAAATCACCTGGCCGAGGCCTTGACCTTGGCCTGGCCCGTGAAGACCCTGACGAAGACGCGCACGTAGAAGTCGGCGCTGACCGACAGCAGCGGCACCACGAAGCGCTGGTAGCAGTTGGCGCGGAGGTCGAGGCTGTGCAGGACGATCCTCAGGGCCTGCCAGGGGACAGAGGGGACAAAAAGGGACATGGGACACCCCCCGCAGCCCCCCCCGGAGCAGGGGACCCCCCCCCAGCACTGACCATCTCGTGGCAGAACTTGCCCTTGAGGGACACGGCGCCGTATTTGCTGTAGCAGGTCTCGGCGCTGTTGCCGGCCATCACCGCCATGTCCGTGCAGGTCACGCACAGCAAGCCTGGGAAATCGGGGTTCAGGGGGGTTCAGGGGGGTCCGGGCAGGGGTTTGGGGGTCCCCAAGAGCCCCCCCAGACTCACCCCCCTCGCTGACGGCCTGCACGGCCGCGTCCAGGAAGGGCGCGGGGCTCCCGTAGGGGTCCAGGTCGATGACGTCAAAGGGTTCCCGCTGGGCTTTGCTTTCGTACATCAACATCCTGGGGGGCACACGGGGGTCCCCAGAGACCCCCCCCAAACCCTCAGCACCCCTTTTGGGGACCCCCCAACCCCCTCCCTCCAGCCTTTGGGACCCCCTCAGTGCGGTCCCAGCTTGGGGGGCAGGGCGGTCTCTGACACAGCTCGGGGACATTGGGACAAATTCTGGGGGGAAAAGGGTTTTGGGGACCCCCAGAACTCCCCCAGAGACCCCAAAGTGGGGCAGGAGGTCTCGGGGTGCCCATGGGGACACTCTGGGGACAGCTCCTGGCACAGCCCCAAAGGCCCAGGCAGTGCTGGGGGGTCAGCCATGTTCCCAGAGGGGTTTGGGGACACCTGGTGTGATTCTAATGGGGTTTGGGGTCACCTGGTGTGATCCTAGTGGGGTTTGGGGTCACCTGGCCCAGTCCCAGTGGGATTTGGGGTCTTGGGGTCACCTGGCACAATCCCTGTTGGGACACCTGGTCCGTTCCCAGAGGGGTTTGGGGTCACCTGGTGTGATCCTAGTGGGGTTTGGGGTCACCTGGCCCAGTCCCAGTGGGATTTGGGGTTTTGGGGTCACCTGGCACAATCCCAGTGGGATTTGGGGTTTTGGGGTCACCTGGCACAATCCCTGTTGGGGTTTTGGGGTCACCTGGCCCAGTCCCAGCGGGATTTGGGGTCACCTGGCCCAGCTCAGCGGGATTTGGGGTCACCCGGCCCAGCCCAGCGGGATTTGGGGTTCGGGCTCACCCGGCCCAGCCCAGAGGGATTTGGGGGTTCAGGCTCACCCGGCCCAGCCCAGCGGGATTTGGGGGTTCAGGCTCACCCGGCCCAGCCCAGCGGGATTTGGGGTCACCCAGCCCAGTCCCAGCAGGATTTGGGGTTCAGGCTCACCTGGCGTCGGCCAGGCGCGGTGTCACCGTGTCCCCGACGCCGTTGCGGGCCACGTTCTGCGCCATCAGCTCGGCGGCGCGCGGGGAGCGGTCGCTGGCCACCACGGCGCCCAGCCCCGGCACCTCGCGGGCAAAGCGCACCGAGCGCAGCGCCGAGGCCGCCAGCGCCTCCAGCACCCGCAGCCCGCCCTGGGGGGGGGAAAAATCAGTGGGGAGGGGGCAAAAACAGCCCTGGGGGGGGGCAAAAACAGCCCTCCCAAAGGCTCCGTACCCCGAATTCCTTTGGGGCGCAGCCGGAGCCGGGCGAATTCCGTCAGCACGGCACAGCTGGGGGGGAGGGGCGTCAGGGACCCCCTGGGGGGGGACACACCCCGAAAAAAAACACAGGACCCCAAAACCCCCCAGGACCCCCCCCAAGAC
>NW_024529411.1:32714-35811 GCF_017590135.1 Pyrgilauda ruficollis
TCCGGTCCTGAGTGCGGCGGCTGTGGCGGAGAGGGGGGGAGGGGTCACCGGGGGGGGGGTCACGGCAGCACCGGAGCGGTTTTGGGGCAAAAACGGCGGAATTTGGGGTCGGCCTCAGAGGGCGGGAAAAGAGGACGAGACCCCCCGGAAAAGGGGAGGAAGAGGAGGGGAAAGGGAGGAGGGGAGGACACGGAACCCCCCCTCCCAAAAAAAAACCGGGACCGGGGGTCGCACCGAGCCCCCCCCAGCACGTGGCAAGGCCGGGGGGGGTTAAACCCCGCCGCCCGCGGGTGCCGTCCCGGTGTGTCCCCCCCGTGCCCTCCGGGGCTGTCCCTGTCCCCCCCCGTCCCCTCTTTGTCCCCTCCGTGTCCCCCCCGCTCACCCGCGCGCGCCGCCCCGCGCATTCCCCCGCGCCGCCCCTCACATGGGCGCCGCCATCTTGCGCCGCTCACGTGACGCCGGCGGCCGCGCAGGGTCAGAAAACCTCCGCCAGCCGCTCTAAAACGCCATCCCGCGGCATCGCCAGCCGGCAGCGCGGGGAGGAACGGATCCCGCCCGACCCCGCCAGCGGGGCGCGGTGATTCAGCACCCCACGCCTTCCCTCCGCGCTCCCCACGTCTTTACCGCGCGTTCCCCGCCGGTTTTCCGCCTCTGCCGCTCTTTAAACTCCGCGCGGGCAGCGTGAGGGCGGGGTGGATGATTCGGCGCTCGGCTGGTCGCGCAGGCGCGGGCGGCGCGCTCGGCGCTCGGCCGGTCGCGCCTGCCGCACAATGAATGGCCGCTGAGCGCGGCGGCACCGGGAGCGGCTCCGGGAGCGGCCGCGGCCCCAGCGCAGCGCCCCCGGCCCCCGGTAAGCCGGGCGAGCTGAGGGACCCCCGCCCCCCATTTCCCGTCTGAGGTGTCCCCGTGTGCCCCCCAGGTCAGGCTCGGGGGTCTTGTCACCCAAATTGGGGGGGCTCCCCCAAACCCTGCGGCCCCGGGGGGGTCCCTGCCCTGCCCCCTCCCCCAATGTCCCAGGGTCCCCTCAGAGCCCCCCGGCCTTGGCAGGGACCCCCGAGCCTGTGGGGGGGGTCTGGAGGGGGGGATTTGGGGTGACCCCCGTGTCCCTGCCCTGTCCCCTCTGTCCCTTCGTGTCCCCCCCATTCCTTGTGTCCCCCCCCATTCCCTGTCCCCACGTGTCCTTCGGGAACAGCATCCTGGAGTGCCTGAACGAGCAGCGGCTGCAGGGGCTCTTCTGCGACGTCTCGGTGGTGGTGAAGGGCCACGCGTTCAAAGCGCACCGCGCCGTGCTGGCCGCCAGCAGCTCCTACTTCCGAGACCTCTTCCACAGCTCCAAGAGCGCCGTGGTGGAGCTGCCGGCCGCCGTGCAGCCCCAGAGCTTCCAGCAGATCCTCAGCTTCTGCTACACCGGCCGGCTCAGCATGAACGTGGGAGATCAGTTCCTGCTCATGTACACGGCGGGATTCCTGCAGATCCAGGAGATCATGGAGAAGGGAACGGAGTTTTTCCTCAAGGTCGGTGCTTGGGGGGGTTTGTGTGAGGAGGAGAGAGAGGGGGGGTCTCCCCAAAAATGTTTCTGGGTTTGAGGTTTCCTGAAGATCGGAGGGAGGAAAAATAATTCTTGTTTTGTTTGGTGGGAAGGAATTGGTGAACCTGGTTTAGAAGTTTGATTTATTGTTGTGTGATATTATATTGCATTAAAAAGTGCTCTACTAAAAAGAATAGAGGAGAGGATTTCACCAGAAGGCTGCAAAGGAAAGGAGTGAATAATAAAAACTGGTGGCAGACTGAGAGTCCAACACAGCTGGACCGTGATTGGTCGTTATTAAAATAATTAAATTAATAATTAAAATGTTATTATTAAAATAAATTCCCATGGAACCAATCAAAGGTGCACCTGTTGGTGAACAACCTGCAGACCACAGCCCTCGGAGTTATTGCTGACGTTTCTTTCCTTTGGTCTCTTAAAAGACTGAATTATCCAATTAAGAACTGACACCTATTTAACTGACACCTGGATTATTTAACCCAGCAAAGATCCCAAAGAGCCTCAATGCAGATTTTTCCACCCAGTCACAAAATCCCAAAGCCCTGAAGAAGAAGAAGAAGAAGAAACCCAGGAGCTGTGCTCTCCATCTTGCTCCCATCCACTGAAAATCCCAAACCCTGAATTTCTAATTTTAAACCCTAATTTTAAAGTGCTCTGTAATCTGTTTCACACTTTTGTGGGTTTCTCTGGGTCTGGATTGAAGGCACTTGAGACAATAATTCACATTCAAATTCAATTTTGTTTATTATTTCTTATCACTAAAGCAGTCTCGTTGCTGTGAGTTTGGCAGGTTTTCATTAGAAGGCACAAAATTGCCAAAAATTGTGGTGGTTTCTGGGTCCCCAGGACCAAGGAGGAATTGATGACTCTGACTCCGTGTCCTTAGAAGGCTGATTTATTATTTTGTGATATTAAATTATATAAAAGAATAGAGAAAGGATACAGACAGAAAGTTAAAAGATAATAACGAAAAACTCGTGGTTCCTTCCAGAGTCCTGACACAACTTGACCATAATTGGTCATTAAGTCAGAACAATTCACAGCAGAGATAAATAAATAAACAATAAAACAATCACCTGTTGGATAAACTATTCTAAAGAAGCAAAACCCAGGAGAAGCAAATCAGATAATATTGGTTTCATTTTCTTTGGGGCTTCTCATCTTCCCAGGAGAAGCAATCCTGGCGAAGGGATTTTTCAGAAAATATCACAGTGACACTCCTGGGGACCCTGCAAACTCAACAATTCCCTTTTTCTCCGAACCTTCTCACCTTCCCAGCAGACAAACCTTGGCCAAAACGGATTTTTCTAGAAAAGATAACAATGACAAATATCAATTTGCAGGTCAGCTCTCCCAGCTGCGACTCGGGGGTTACATGGAGATGCCACGCTGGGCTCGGAGCCGCAGAGCCCGGTGGCCCAAACCCCCAAACCTCAATGTTCTCACCTTCCCAGGACACAAACCCTGAGCAAAACCAGATTTTTCCAGAAAATATAACCCTGAAAATGTGCATTTGCAGGTCAGCTCTCCCAGCTGTGACTCTCAGGG
>NW_024529411.1:35870-38228 GCF_017590135.1 Pyrgilauda ruficollis
AAAAGAATAGAGGAGAGGATTTCACCAGAAGGCTGCAAAGGAAAGGAGTGAATAATAAAAACTCGTGGCAGACAGAGAGTCCAACACAGCTGGACCGTGATTGGTCGTTATTAAAATAATTAAATTAATAATTAAAATAGTATTATTAAAATAATTTCCCATGGAACCAATCAAAGGTGCACCTGTTGGTGAACAACCTGCAGACCACAGCCCTCGGAGTTATTGCTGACGTTTCTTTCCTTTGGTCTCTTAAAAGACTAAATTATCCAATTAAGAGCTGACACCTATTTAACTGACACCTGGATTATTTAACCCAGCAAAGATCCCAAAGAGCCTCAATGCAGATTTTTCCACCCAGTCACAAAATCCCAAAGCCCTGAAGAAGAAGAAGAAGAAGAAACCCAGGAGCTGTGCTCTCCGTCTTGCTCCCATCCACTGAAAATCCCAAACCCTGAATTTCTAATTTTAAACCCTAATTTTAAAGTGCTCTGTAATCTGTTTCACACTTTTGTGGGTTTCTCTGGGTCTGGATTGAAGGCACTTGAGACAATAATTCACATTCAAATTCAATTTTGTTTATTATTTCTTATCACTAAAGCAGTCTCGTTGCTGTGAGTTTGGCAGGTTTTCATTAGAAGGCACAAAATTGCCAAAAATTGTGGTGGTTTCTGGGTCCCCAGGACCAAGGAGGAATTGATGACTCTGACTCCGTGTCCTTAGAAGGCTGATTTATTATTTTGTGATATTAAATTATATAAAAGAATAGAGAAAGGATACAGACAGAAAGTTAAAAGATAATAACGAAAAACTCGTGGTTCCTTCCAGAGTCCTGACACAACTTGACCATAATTGGTCATTAAGTCAGAACAATTCACAGCAGAGATAAATAAATAAACAATAAAACAATCACCTGTTGGATAAACTATTCTAAAGAAGCAAAACCCAGGAGAAGCAAATCAGATAATATTGGTTTCATTTTCTTTGGGGCTTCTCATCTTCCCAGGAGAAGCAATCCTGGCGAAGGGATTTTTCAGAAAATATCACAGTGACACTCCTGGGGACCCTGCAAACTCAACAATTCCCTTTTTCTCCGAACCTTCTCACCTTCCCAGCAGACAAACCCTGGCCAAAACGGATTTTTCCAGAAAATATAACCCTGAAAATATCAATTTGCAGGTCAGCTCTCCCAGCTGTGACTCTCAGGGTTACATGGAGATGCCACGCTGGGCTTGGAGCCCAGACCCCCAAACCTGGGTGTTCTCACCTTCCCAGCAGACAATCCCTGGCCAAAACGGATTTTTCTAGAAAAGATAACACTGACAAATATTTATTTCCAGGTCAGCTCTCCCAGCTGTGACTCTCAGGGTTACATGGAGATGTCATGCTGGGCTCAGAGCCCAGACCCCCAAACCTCAACGTTCTCATCTTTCCAGGACACAAACCCTGGCCAAAACAGATTTTTCTAGAAAAGATAACAATGACAAATATTTATTTGCAGGTCAGCTCTCCCAGCTGTGACTCTCAGGGGCTGCACGGGGACGACACGCCGGGCTCGGAGCCGCAGAGCCCGGTGGCGCAGACCTCGGCGGGGCAGGGCTGGGCGGCGGCGCTGCCCTTGGTGTCGCGGGTGAAGACGGAGCAGGGCGAGCCCGACGGCGTGCAGTGCACCTTCGTGGTCAAACGCCTCTGGGACGGGGCCGCCAAGGACTCCGGCGGCAACGGCAGCAGGAAAATGGCCAAATTCTCCGAGGCGGCGCCGCGCCCGCCCGCCGCCACCGCTCCCTGCCCGAGCAGCCCCCCCCGGAGCCCCGGGCCCGCGCCCGCCTGCGCCAGGACCTGGCGTCGCTGCCGGCCGAGCTCGTCACCCAGATCGGCAACCGCTGCCACCCCAAGCTCTACGACGAGGGAGACCCCGCCGAGAAGCTGGAGCTGGTCACCGGTACTGGGACACGCTAAGGGGGGGGGTCCCACAGGGTTTTGGGGACCCCCTGACCCCCTTTTTGTGCCCCCCGCCCAGGTACCAACGTGTACATCACGCGGGCGCAGCTGATGAACTGCCACGTCAGCGCGGGCACGCGGCACAAGGTGCTGCTGCGCCGCCTGCTCGCCTCCTTCTTCGACAGGTGAGCCCCCCCAGGGGTGCCCCCCGCCCTCAGTTGGGGTCCCGGAGGGGTGGGGTTTGTTTTTGGGGGGGGTTCAAGCTGGGGTTTTTGGGGTCTGGCAGGAACACGCTGGCCAACAGCTGCGGGACGGGGATTCGCTCGTCCACCAACGACCCCAGCAGGAAACCGCTGGACAGCCGGGTGCTGCACGCTGTCAAGTGTGAGTGGGGGGCTTGGGGGGGACCCCCGGGGGATG
>NW_024529412.1:0-784 GCF_017590135.1 Pyrgilauda ruficollis
GCATTTTTGGCGCATTTTCGGCGCATTTTCAGCGTTCTCACCCCAGTCTCCTGCGGGACTCCTCGGGGGGCAGCTCCCGTTGCTCCCGCGCCTCCTGCGCCCCCCAAATGGCCGCGTGGTCCCAAAAAAGCCCCTCGGGGTCGTCGTGGCTGTGGGATTGGGGACCCCCGAAATGGGGGTGGGGGGCGTGGGGGGACCCCCCGAGGGTCAGAGCCACCAGAGGCCACAGCCAGGCCAGCAGCATCTGGGGAGAAAAAGGGAGAAATTGGGAAAAAAAGAGATAAAAAGGAGATTAAAGGGCTGAGAATGGGGAGGAATGGGGTGAAAATTGAGAGAAATTAGCACAGAATGGAGAGAAATTGAGAGACATGAGCCCAAAATGCCCCAAATTTGAGAGAAATGAGCCCAAAATGCCCCAAAATTGAGAGAAATGAGCCCCAAATGCCCCAAAATTGAGACAAATTGAGAGCAATGAGCTTGAAATGCCCCAAAATTGAGAGAAATGAGCCCAGAATTGGGAAAAAATTGAGAGAAATGAGCCCAGAATTGGGAAAAAATTGAGAGAAATGAGCCCAGAATTGGGAAAAAATTGAGAGAAATGAGCCCAGAATTGGGAAAAAATTGAGAGAAATGAGCCCAGAATTGGGAAAAATTGAGAGAAATGAGCCCAAAATGTCCCAAATTTGAGAGAAATGAGCCCAAAATGTCCCAAATTTGAAAGAAATGAGCCCAGAATGCCCCAAAATTGAGAGAAATGAACCCAAAATTGAGAAAAATTGAGAGC
>NW_024529413.1:0-784 GCF_017590135.1 Pyrgilauda ruficollis
GCCAGGGCCTCCCCACCCTCCCAGGCAGCAATTTCTTCCAAACATCCAATCTAAATCTTTCCTGGTTTAATACTCTTCTCCCTTGTCCTATCACTATCTGCCACTGGAGAAACTCACTCTTGCTGTTCTTTATAGGCCCCCTTTGGGCACTGAAAGTGGCTCTAAGATCTCCCCAGAGCCTTCTAAGAGCCTTCTCTTCTCCAGGCTGAGCCCAGATGTGTTTGGCCCCTAGAACATCCACTTGCATAAGAAACTAACCCACTTATTGCATAGAACTCTCCAGTTCTTAAAATTCTAACGCCTTTGCAGAAGTCTGTCCCCGTCTTGGACAGAACAATGACATGCTCAGTCACTGGGTGACAAAGGCTCTCTCACTGGGGTAATGAATGGTGCTAATTGTTAGGTGACATGTCCCGTATGTTATTAGGCTGCTCCACAGCCATTTGCGGGAATGATAATTTTCTTTTGGCTCTTTAATGTAGGCTGTAGCCAAATAAATCTTTAATTATTAATAACTAATTATTTTAGAAGAATCCTTGGAGACTGGCAAAGTAAACACAGAACTTCCTCCTTTTTATGGAGAATTTAATTTCACACTGTATTTAAGATACTATCTTAATACTAGATACTGCTTAAAGAAAAAACTGAAAACAATCCTGTAAAGTATTTTGCAGCTTTTACAGATGTGTTTTGCTGAGCTCAGGATCCAGTATTTTTACTTGCCTGGCTATTTCCTTTGGGGCCTGCAAAGTTTTTTATCTTTGCTGTTTGTCCTTTTTTTTTT
>NW_024529414.1:0-784 GCF_017590135.1 Pyrgilauda ruficollis
CGCGCCGGGGGGGGCCTCGGCCTCGCAGCCGTAGGTCTGCCCGCGGCGGGGGCTGTTGAGGAAGCAGTCGGGGTCGAAGGCGGCCGGGGGCGGCGGGGCGGTGGGACACGTCCCCTCGGGGGTCACCAGGTGCTGGCTGGGGGTCAGCCCCAGCGGCTGCTCGGGCCCCCCCGGAGCCGCCCCCCCACCCAAACTGGCCACCACCACGAGGGGCAGCCCCCCACCGCCCCCCGGGGGGAAGGCGGAGGGGGGGGCTCGGGGCCCTTCGGGGGGCGCCGTGCCCCCCGCCCCCAGGCCCGGGGAAGGCTGGGTGGTGTCAGGGGAGGAGGGGGCGGCTTTGGGGGGGTCCCCCGGCGTGGTCCCCGAGCCCCCCCGCTCCACTTTGGGGGAGATGATGCGGTGCTTGGTGCTGCTGCACTTGTGGCCGGGAGCGCCTGCGGGGGGCAAGGGGAGGGGGGGGCGTCAGATTTTGGGGGGGTCCCGAGGAGAGTTTGGGACGGTCCCGAAGAGATTGGGGGCGTTCAGAGCCATCAGAGGAATTTGGGAGCGTCCCCAGGGGTTTGGGGTGGCTCTGCACGGGCCCAAAGGACAGGTCGGGGTCCCAGGGGCTGTTTTGGGGTCCCCAGGGGTTCTGGGGGGTCCCAAGGGGTTCAGGGTGTCACAGTGGTTTGGGGGGATCCCAGGGAGGGTTCTGGAAGAGACCCCCAGGAAGGTTTGGGGGAGGTCCCAGCGGGATGGGAGTCCTGGTGGAGTCCCTGGGGATTTGGGGGTCCCGGGGGGGGTC
>NW_024529415.1:0-784 GCF_017590135.1 Pyrgilauda ruficollis
AGGTGGGGGGAGGGGCGTTACAGGTGTGACGTTACTCCCATACAGGTGAGGATGACGTCACACCCACCTGAGCCCCCCCTACATGCGAGGATGACATCACACCCCACACAGGTGAGGATGACGTCACAACCCCCAAAACACTCCCGCACCTGTACCTGCCCAGGTGAGGATGACGCCACACCCACCTGAGCACGTCACGTTGGCCACGCCCCCCTGGGCACAGGTGCTCTCCCGCCAGGGCCCCGCCCTGCACTGCCTCAGGTCTCTCTCGGTGCCTTTGCAGCTCACCTGCTCCAGCCACACCTGGCCAGGTGCGCCCCCAGGTGCGGCCCCAGGTGCGCCCCCAGGTGCGCCCCCAGGTGCGGCCAGGGGGGTCCCGCAGCCCAGGTACCTGCAGACCACCTGAGCCTCGCGCGGGCCCCAGGTGTGCCCGCAGACCCCGGCCCACCTGCCCAGGTGCAGCAGCTCCACCCTGCCGGCGCAGCGGTGCCCGCCCCCGGCCAGGCGCAGGTGAGGCGGCTCCGGCTCCAGCGAGTCTGCAACACCTGAGCTGCTCAGGACAGGTGACCCCCAGAGACCCGCAGGTAACCCCCAGAGACCCACAGGTGCCCACAGGTAACCCCCTAAAGACCCCCAGGTGACCCCCAGGTACCCACAGGTAAATCCCAGAGACCCACAGGTACCCCCAGGTACCCACAGGTGCCCACAGGTACACACAGGTGCCCCCCAGGTGCCCACAGGTAAACCCAGGTAACCACAGCTGCCCCCAGGTGCCCCCAGGTGC
>NW_024529416.1:0-784 GCF_017590135.1 Pyrgilauda ruficollis
CGCGGAGCTTTCATCCTGCTCTGATTGCACACACTGTGGGTGAGCTTCTGCTCACAAGGAGGCTGGAACAGGTTTGGGAACAGCATCCACTATAAGTGAACATAAAAATTCTTCCTGCACCCATGGCACAGGTAGGAGTTGCATGCAAGGGCTCAGATGACACCATGTCTACATGAGGAGGACTGGAAGAGAGAGCATGCAGCATAATCTTAAGTCTTTCTGCAGATTCACCCAGTGGCATAGACTTACTTTCAATGAGGCAGAAATACAGGTGTTTGTATCTGTATAGATTTGGTTACCTCAGGTCCTGATATTGCTTTCAATAAGGATTTTTAATCTATTTTTAAAGAGGTTCAAATATGATTCTGTAGATTTACACTGTTGGCAATCAGTTTTGTTTGTTCTTTAGACATAACATCTGAGTTATATTGTTTTAAAAGCCAGTTATCATTGCAGGCAGCTGCTGCAAACTCAGGCCAAGCTGGTCTTGGAAGAAAATGGAGTGTTGATGGAGCAACTCAAAATTCAACAAGCTAAAGCAAAAGACAGTCACAGGCAGCACGTTCAAGAAGGTAAAAGGGCTTGAGTTGCTAGTCATCTGAACTACACTAAAGATGGTACTGTAGGTTTTGATTTTTGTAGGGTTTTTGTTTGTTTTCTGTTGTCCTTTTTTTGTTTCTGCAAGCTTGGCAGTGTTTTGGTTTTGGTTGGCTGGGGATGTTTTTGCAACTTCATATATGTCTAAGAAGCATCCTTGAAGTAGGTAAAGTTATAGGAGATCAAG
>NW_024529417.1:0-790 GCF_017590135.1 Pyrgilauda ruficollis
GGCTCCTCATTCTCCTGCTGTGCCTTCCTCCCTCCCTTGCCTCCAAATGTCACTAACATTTCTTGCCCAGCAAGGCAGTGGCCAAGCCATGGAAGCACTGCCAGCTCCCCTTCCCATTGCTGCTAGTGAAAGAACCACGTGCTGGGGGCACAGGTAGCTCGCTGGGCTTCGCTGCATTGGATGGGAGCAGGGATGAGCTGCCCTGACGGGATCTGGGATCACTGCCAGGTCCCCTTCACAGCGACCTTTGCCTCCACACTGGCTGCTCCCAGTGCCACTGCTGGGAACCAAAAAGTCACCCAGATGAGGAGGGAGCTCCTCACCCTGTATTGCACCTGGACACCCGCACCACGATGGGCCAGGAGCCTGGTTGGGATCTGCAGTGCTCAACCAGTCACGGTGGTTTTGGGGACTACAGAGCTCCCACTGCTGTCAGTCCAGCTGGAAAGCACGGGATCCTCAGCAGGACAGGTCCTCCCTCAATTTGGCTAAAACCCAGCTCCCTGTCCCATGGCTGGGTCACTCAGCAACTAGTGTCCCTCCCCCCGGTGGCACAGCCAAGACCTCTCCCTAAAAATCCACCCAAAGGCACCGGGCAAAGCACTCGTGCAGCACTGGATGCAGACCCTCAGAGAGAACCGTGTCCCACCAGCATCGAGCCGGGTTTTACCAGAACCAGTCTGCAAACACACGGGTGCCTGGTGTGAGATCTGGACGGGAAGGGCTACCCGCTCCTGCCGCGGTCACAGCCTGGCTGTGACACTGGTGACACTGGGCACCCTGAGCATCT
>NW_024529418.1:0-779 GCF_017590135.1 Pyrgilauda ruficollis
AGGCAGAGCTGCACATTTGCTCATTTTCCTACATTTGACCCAGCCCTATGGAATTCCAGACTATAAACACACATAAAATTTAAAGCTATGCCCTAAAAATTAAAGATCCTTTTAAAAATGTGCTATTTAATTCAGCATCATACTGATATTGAGGAAAACAACCCTAAATTTAAGTAAAGTTCTTGAATATTCCCTTAAATAAAGAACTTATCACAAATACAGAACATCTGTAATGCATTTACATTTAAATGTTATTGTAATAATAAAGATAATTTATGAAATTTACTTTCTGATGCTGTCTAACAATATAAGGTCAGGCAGTCCCTGACATTTCCTCAGGGGCTGAAAAGTGTTTTAAATTATTCCTCTTTATTTTTCCTTCCTAAAATGAAGGTGGGAATCCCCTGTGGAGCTGTTTCCTACCCAAAGTGGGAGTGCTGGGCCTGCTGCTCACGGCGCCCACGCTCAGGCGAGGGACTGTGATCCTGCCTGCTGTGGAGGAGACCTGTGGGGAGAGAAACAGGGAATCAGGGAATGGCCTGGAATAAACAGGAAAGCCCCCCCACAATGAGGCATTCAGGGCTTCCCAGCAAAGGAAATATTCTCCTTCTAAAGCAGAAACAACTGAGGTAGAAGTCAAAAATACTCTTTAATACCTACACCAAAGCCTGGTCTGTGCCTCTGACAAGCTGACATTAAACCTGACAGCTCCTCCTGGACATGAGGAGGAATTTCTTCAGGGAAAGGGTGGGCAGGCATTGGAAGGGGCTGCCCAGGGA
>NW_024529419.1:0-783 GCF_017590135.1 Pyrgilauda ruficollis
AAGCCCTGTCCAATGTGGCCTTGGACAAGAAGCCATTTGTTGTCAAAGGTGGGATCTTTGGAAGGCCAGGTTGGATGAAGTGGAGCTGGTGGGACAGGAGTGGTGGTGGTGGGGGAAGAGGAAGGACAGGCACAGCCGAGCACCAAACCCATCCCACATTCCAACTCCTTGGCGGAGCTCTTCCCATTAGGATCCATGAGGAGACAAACCTGCTGCTGAACCCCTTCTCTTCATCTCAGCAGCTTCAGGGTGACCCAGCCCTGGTGGTCACCACAAATCACAGGGTCTGGGCTTTGGGAAAAGGGGTTTTTCCAGGATATTGGCTCCTTTTTTCCACTCGGAGCAGGAGGGAGAGGCACAGGGGGGTGTTTGTCCCTCTGCAACACTGAAGTGGGTTTCAAGACCTTATTCCCCTCCAGAAGAGGGACAAACCCCAAAAAACTACAGGATAAAGGTGTGATTCCAGGGGCATTGCCATGTGTGTGTGTCTCCAGGCAGGAATTTGGTTTACATTCCTCCACTTCTGCTTTCTGCATGGACCAAAGTAACGAGCGGGAAAAGGCAAACCACAGGTGTATGTAAAAGGGAATTCCAATAAAAAAGAAACCTTTATTGATTCTCATGGAATCTTTCTGCTGTGTCTTTTCCTGTCTCTTGGACTCAGAACCTCAAAAATCCTGTCGGGAATGCTTGGATGGGTGTGGGTTAATTATTCCTCTGGGCTCATGAGGAAGGAGCTCCATGGGATCTTCCCGTTCATTAAGGACACAGAAAGATTGGAAC
>NW_024529420.1:0-783 GCF_017590135.1 Pyrgilauda ruficollis
CTGTTTCCTCTTGTTCTGACCAGACAAGACTCTTCTGCTTTGAAAGATAATTTACCCAGAGGCTGTTGCCTCCCAGCTTTCAGTTGCTCTGAGCACTCTTGTCCTATGAGATACCAGTTTAAGGAATGAACCAAATTCCCCACAGAGAGGAGCCTTAAGTATTCCAGAGACTGGCCAGAGGATGGGCTGGGCAAATACACAGACTGCAGATGGGATAATAATGCTGGCAGGTTCATAAATACAGTAATTCAAGTGCAGAGGAGGTTGACAGGGGAAGGCTTTGGAGTTAACAGGGAATAATGGACAGGGAATGGAGACCCTGAATCATTGAGAAGGATCCTGAACAAATCCAGTCCAGGATGATCTCATGGTGCTGCTGCAATCTGAGGCCTGTGCTGTTTTTCTTAGGTCTATAAAGGTCAAAATCATCAGAGAGAAGGATTTTCCCCAGTTCCACAGGCTGCTGAAGGCTGGGTGTCCCCATCCAGCCCTGCCAGACTCCAGCGTATCCTGGATCAATGGGGACATCTAGTGACGCTTCTCTGAGGGTTTCATGGCTCGTGTAATCCTCACAATCTGCCTTAAGGCTGCAGGAGAAAACTGAACGTTTTTAGGGAAAATATTCCCAGTAGGGTCTGGACAGTTTGAGAGCTGTCACACTCAAGGACAGCACTTTTCACTTTCCTCCAGCAGACATGGATGTTATCCTCAAGGAGAGCAATTTAATTAGAAAATATGCAGAAATCAACTTGAATTTTACCATGAGGGTCCATCTTTGGGAGG
>NW_024529421.1:0-783 GCF_017590135.1 Pyrgilauda ruficollis
CAGCAGTTGCAGTATCAGTTCTGCAGTGGGTACAATGTGTGTACTAACAACATTTTTTAATTTTATATTTATATTTTTACGTTTCTAGGAGAGACCAGATGTCTGCATGGCCTATATTCAGTTTGCTCTCTCCTTTCTCATTGCTGGTGACAATGCAATCTTGGCACAGGTGCTGGAATTAAAAGGTACTTCATAATTGCTTGTTGGGTTTTTGTTTCTAAGGCACAGTCATTTATAGGTGATAATAAATATGACGTAATTAAAAATGTGAACCAGGTAGAGAGCACTAATGAGAAAGAAGCAAAATATATATTTTCAATCTTATTATCTGAAAAACTTTAAACTTCTTTGGTATTGTAGTAAATAAGCCTCTTCTGCTTGAGAACAATATGCTATCTGCTAAAACTTCGCAAAAATAAAGTCTTTGGTGACACAGATAAAAAAAACCCGTAAATCTAATATAAAACTTTGCGGTCATAGAGTCAATAAACAAAAAAAGATTGATGGCCTCCAGCCTTGCTCATGAGACAGTAACAGTAGATGTGTTGTGTTAATTTTCTTTTGAAAAGGGTGCACTTCAGTTGCCTTTTTGCCCTGTGAATTGTGACCCTTGGAAAAGCTATGAGACAATTTAGAAGGGATCTAGGAATACTGTTTAAAAAAAGTCCTTAAGCCACTAGCTGGCAGCAAGTAATGGCAGGGGACTGAGAACTGGCTGTAATTATTTACTTCTCTTGCTCCTGCTACTCCAGGGCTGCTGATTTCCTTTAGGTGCTGGCAGTT
>NW_024529422.1:0-1555 GCF_017590135.1 Pyrgilauda ruficollis
GGCTGCGGATCCCGGGATTTTACCCATTTATGGACACTTTGGATCATGCGGCCGAGATTCGCAGCGTGAGTGCGCTCGAGCTCCTGCGAGAGGTTTCTTGTGGGGTCGCCGCAGTGTTGCCCGCACTGATGCGGCGGCCGCGGCTGTGCCGGGGGGACAGAAGGACGGCCACGGCCACCCACCCCTGCCGCATCCACACCTCGTGTCCTGGCAAGGGCCTGCGAGCAGCGAGGGGCTCCCGGCCGTGACCGTGGCCAACCTTGGATGGGAGTGACATCGATGGGCCGGGATGGGATCCATGCATTTTGGAGGGGTTTTAATCCCCCCGGTAGAAGGGGGCGCAATCACTGAGCCCTTCTGGTGACTGCTGATTGCTCCGTGAAGTTTTGGGGTTTTTTTAAATACAAGTGAGTATTCCTTGGGGGAGAGAGGTGGATTCAAGTTTAATCTCAGAGCAGCCGTGGCTCGGTGCGTGCATTCCAGAGGGATACTGCCTTGAAAAGCAGCTGGCTTGGTCCACGGCAAGGATCCGGCTGGGCTTTTGCCCGCCTGGGAGAAGCTGGGGAGCTGCAAACTTGGTGGAAAAGGGACAAAAAGTGGAATGAGGGAGCTGGGACCGCTGAGGCCTCTTGTTTGTTCCCGCAAATGCCCGAAGTTTGGGGGAGCGGTGCCGGTGAGCTCCTCCGAACCCGCCGGCCATGGGAGCGGTGAGCTCCTCGGCAGGATCCCAAAGTCCCCGAGGTTGTGAAACCGGGATTGCAGCCGGCCGGGGGAATCCGCCTCCTTCCCGCTGGAGTCCGGGGAGAGCCCGGGAACCCCCCGTGCCGCAGCACCTCGGGGGGCTGGCCTTGCTGGCTGCCAGCGGGTTTGGGAGCTTTTATGGCTCGATGGCTGCGGGTTGGCCGGGAGCTGGCGGCTGGTTTTGGCATCACGCGGCGCTGGAGGAGGCGGGAGACTGCGGGGAGAGGCTCCCGCTCCGGGCACCGCATCCCGGGCAGGAAATTCCGGGGAGCCTGCGTGCCCCGCTGATAACACAGCCGGGCGCATTGCTGGCAGCTGTCGGGGCAAAAAGAGAAGCCCGAGGTGTTCCCCACGGCCTTGGCAGGCCGAGGAGGAGCGGGAGCCCTCCCGTGTCCTTTGGACACCCGGAACGCGGCAGCCGAGGCTCCCGCGGGAGCTTATCAGGGAGGTTTCGCTGCTGGCGGCGCGGGTTCCCCCTGCGCTTGGTTTTACTTTTACTCCCTCCCGGCCGAACGGCCCCGTGTGGGAAAAAGCCCTGAGAAGAGGGAAGGGGGGGGGGGAAAAGGAAAGGATATTACAAAAGAGGAATAACGGGTTGTGTTTATTCCACCCGCTGCTTTTCCCAGCTGTAGGGTCTCGGAATTACTGGCTGCGTGTGTTGGGCTTCTTGCAAGCATCCCCCCAACGCTGATTCCCACGTGTCCCTCTCCTGGCCCGCTGGCTGGGGCAGTCCCAGAGGGAAAAGGCTGATGGTGACAGCAGAAGCAGAGCAGTTTTCCTGGCCAGGCGCAGGTGTGGGGATGGCACTGGTTGG
>NW_024529422.1:2390-18648 GCF_017590135.1 Pyrgilauda ruficollis
TATTGGTCAAACAACTTTTGTACATTGTGAGTTTCATTTTTGCTAAGTTTATTTACTCTTTTTACTTGGAAAAAAAAAAGTATGAGGGAAAAGCTTTTTATGGAAGATTTATGGTGATGAAGCTAAATTTTTCAGAGATATTAGCAGGAGAACTGATCAATCTGGACAAAGGAATAGAAGAAAATGTCACATGACCTCCTGTCCCATTATACTGAAAATCAGCAGGGTGGGAGATTTTCCAGTGAGCAGCAGCAGAAGAGAACGGATGGAATGTTTGAGTCGGGGTGGTGTGAGAGGCTGGAATGTTAATGGTTAATGCCTCAAAGAATGGAGCATTTGCAGTAAGTGCCCAAGTGCAGAGGGGCACAGCCCAGCCCAGGCTGCAGTTACCTGCTGGACAAGGTGAGGGAAGAGGCTGATAAGAGACAAATCCTGCCGAGTGCATGGCAGAAATTCATCCCCTCTGATGGGCCAAAATTGGCCTCTCAACTGCACCTACCCTTGGAAGGTGTCACAGGCAAACAAATACACTGAGGGGTGTCCTGGATGCACAGAGTTACATCATCCAGAGCAAAACTCCCTGCCCCAGGGGAGATACCTGAGCCTTATATTAACCCCTGGAACTTTGTGCTTCCTGCACTTCCCTCACTCCAGGGAGATCATCACAGTGGAATTGCAACCTCCCAGTCTTGTTGGAAGATGCGTGGGTGCTGGAATCTTTCTACTCTTAGCCTTTCCTTCCCTTTCTTTTCCATAGGCATTTTTGAAGCATTTTTTTTTCTTTGCTTCTATATTGCTGTATTACAGTAGATAATAACCATAACGGATCCACTGGGACCAATTTGTTCTAAAATAAATCCTGTATTTATATTTATATATATATATATTTATAAACTGTGTTTATTCAGCATTGTTTCACTCTAATCAGCCCCCAGTCTCCCTCATCAGAGATCCATTAACAAAACCTGGGTTATGCTCACCTTGTGGGGTGGCTTGTAACCCTGTGTCACCCTGTGCCATCACAGGCTGCTGCTGTGGGGACTTGATTTGCTCATGGCTCATTCTCTCTCTCTTTTCCAGGAAGGCCAGCTCACCTCTCCTGTCGGGACACCGGCACCAAGGTGTAAATGGCCTCCAAACGGTGCTCGCAGTCTGCAGGGCCCGTGATTTTCAAGAAGCTGCCTCGTCTGGAGCCCGCCCCCAGCTTCCTGCCCAGCAAAATCCCAGGCACACCCAGCCCCGTGCCCCACCCTGGCTCTGAAAACCATTTCAGCTACAAGGGCTCCTACTTTGCCTGCCCGCTGCAGAGCCCCAAGGGCCCCGAGGAGCCCCTGGCTGGCTGGAGCCCCACGCCCACCTACCTGAACTACGGCCCCGGTGCCCTGGGCCAGCCTGTGCCAGCTGAGGGGCCACTGCTGGGCTTCCTGCTGTACCCAGCAGAGAGCCTGGGCACCAGGCTGCAGCCCCCGCACACCCAGAAGAGCAAGGACAGCCTGAGGAGTATGGGCCACCCCCCAGCACCCCATTCCTGGAAGCAAGTTGTCCCTCTGCCCAGAGCCAGAAGAAGGTGCCAGAGGTGCCCAGCCTCAGCCTGGACCCCTGGCCCAAGCTCCAGCCACCTGATACCAGCCCAGTGATCCAGGAGAGGTCAGCAATGTGCTTCCCACCCCCCCCATACCCGCTGTCACCCCACAGATCTGGCCCCCTCTACCACCCCCCCGCTCCCACTGTGGGGGAGCCCAGTGCCCTGCCCAGCTTTGGCTACGTGGGAAGCAGGGAGCCCTTTCCCAGCACCTACCTCAAGTCCCAGGAGCCCAGGAGTTACTTTCCCAGCCCCTTGGAGCCCTACGTGCCGAGGACAGCGGGTGCCAGGCTGGGGGCGGTGCTGAGGGATGCTGAGCCCCCCAGGGATGCCGAGCTGCCCAGGAACAGCGGGTACCCAGGCTCTGCCGTCAGCCTGGGCGATGCATCCGTGTTCCACGCCTCCTTTCCCGGCACGGAGCCGGGCTGTGAGCAGCACAGCGCAGGCAGTCCGCAGTGGCCAGCAGCACCGAGGCACAGCAGAGCCTTCCAGCCTGTCTGCACCCCAGAGAAGCTTTCTGGGGGCTCCGGTGGGCTCGGTGAGACGTTTTCTGAGAGAGGAGGGAGCTGGCAGGCAAGCTCCCCAGGCAAGGGGTCACCTTTGTGTCCCTTGGGTGTTGGAGACAGGAATGGGACAAGCACAC
Source organism: Pyrgilauda ruficollis (assembly GCF_017590135.1). NCBI lineage: Eukaryota > Metazoa > Chordata > Aves > Passeriformes > Passeridae > Pyrgilauda > Pyrgilauda ruficollis. The sequence goes on from NW_024529422.1 coordinate 4,616, forward strand.
ACCGCTCTCATGCAGCAACAGCCAAGGTTTATTGTCTGAAAGGTCTTTTTATAGGGGTTTCAAATCCACTCTCACACTAAGGAAATTGGCTCAAGATCTTCACTCTGCCCAGCCCACTGGGCAATGATAGCAGTGCATCCATGATCAGAGGGATTGGCTGAGGTCCCCTGTGGTAGCTAGAGGTGGTCTGTAGCTGCACAGGTAGTTTGGCAGAGCAGACACCAACTCAACCAGCCCAGCTCATTAGGCAGTAGCAGTAATCAAATCCCCAGGTTTGAGAATGACAGGCTGGATTTAAGCTCAAACAAGGGGACCCCAGCCAATCCCTCTGAGCCGCCAAAGCACCTGTAGCATTGGCCAGTGAGCTGGGCAGAGTTATGACCTTTATCCAGTCATGCCTGCAAGAGCCAGCAGGAAATTCAAAGCCCTGTGGAAGGGGGTGCACTTCAATAGATGTTGGTTGTTGCTGCATGAACTTTGGTGCGTGTATGTCACACTCCTGTCTGCACCATCTGCAACAGTCCCTGTTTGAACTTAAATCAATCCTGCCATTCGTAGGCTTGGGGACTTGTTTACTTCTCTCTTCTCCTGAGCTAGGCTGGCTGAGTTGGTGTCTGCTAGGCCAAATTATCTGTGCAGCTCTAGGCCAGCTACAGCTGTCACAGCTGGCCCTTTCTGTTCTGAACCTGCACGGTGTTCTCTGTCATCCCTGTGCAAGGGCCCTTGGCAAACAGGATGACAGGACAGCGACACAGATGATTCTGCTCAGCTCAAGGAGCCAAGCATCTCTCAGCCAGCGATGTATCCCCTGTACCACTGAAGTTTGAACATTCATTCCCGGGAGCTGTCAGGGGGGATCACCAACAATACAAGTTTTCAAATTGGCGTGCTGCAGGCTTCTAACTGGGAGGTTACAAACTTATAACCTAAGTCTATGAACTGGAAACATTTTGACTTTAGAACCGGGAGAAGGTAACATGGAAAAAATTTGTTCGGTTCGGGTTTTGACTCATACTCTTCAATAGATAAGATACTCAAGACCTCATATTATAAAATCTTTGTGTCATTTGAATAGGTAAAATCCTTGAACACTCGCTTCAAAAGGTCCCAAATCTCCACGTAAGAGGTGTAGAAGTTGCTAAAATCAGTGGTCCACGATATCTGCTGAGGGACCACCAGGAGGGTGTTGTCTCTGGTCCCCAGCAGGACGCAGGGCAGGACGGACACACCTGGCTGTTTTCCATCTTGTTCTGGTGTCTGTGGAAACGCACACATAGCCACGTCCCCATGGAATGAGGTCCCATGGACCTTCCCACTTCTTTGTATCACCGGGCGACTGTAATGATAGGAAATGGTTTAAGATTACTGGGTTTTGGGAATGTTCTGTTAAGTGATTCAGTGTGTAAACAGCTTTTGCTACTCTGCTCTGTGGGTATTTTCACTTCCATGAGATGAACTGCACAATGGAACTTCCATTGCACTGTGCAATTTTTCAGTCCAAGAGTCCTGAATCTCTGGAGCCATCAGGAAATGGATTTAAAGCACCTTCTATGTGATTAAATGTCACGGGAGGCAGAATTGGTAGAGAGCAGTGACCTTCCCTGGGAAGCATCTTTAAAAAGACGTCCTGGGTGCACAGGCACTCTCGCTCTCACCAAGTGATTTCAGCTCTTGTGTGATTTCAGCCACGAGCAAGGCAGAAGGAAAAGACAGAGTCTTCACGTGGGGTTCCACAGAGGGTCTTTATTGAGCTCCTGCCTTGAAGGCGTCCAGGGACACAGAACTCTCCCAGACAGCAAGAGCAGGGTTTATATAGGGGTAGTGCGGGGCGGGCAGAACATCAGAACAAATGAGGTGAGGGCACAGGGGCAGAGCAAAGGGGAAGGGCCAAGGGGATGCATATAATCAACACAGGCAACAATGCATTCTGGGGGAAGCTTTTTCCTCGCCGTGACCACGGAGGTTGTTGCTGAAGGGTTGTTGCTGCTTCTCCTCAGCTGGTTTACCGGCCTCCTCAATTAAACATATGCAGGAAAAGCCTTGAGGTTTCAGTATTACTATACAAAAACTTATGGAGATCTAATGCCAAAATCAGCTTCTAAGCGTACCAAATAAATCTTCTTAAATTAAACATTAAGGGGAAAGGAAATGTAGATGGATGTGGTAGACACATATTCTCTGAACAGAGAGAGACATAGTTCTCCCAGAATTTTCCTGGCAAGCTGTGAGAAGCTGTGGGAAACTTAGAGAGAAGCATTCAAACAATTATTATCTCTCTTTCTGTAACCATTGTTTATAGATAATGGTTCTCCAGAGTGTGCTATTCATAGTTCACCAATAGTGTGAGAGAAGATTCCTAAAGGCCAGTCAGGTCTTAGGTCCACCTTTGTTCTATAAGAACTGTAGATTTCTGATAATAAGGTGTCTTTCCATGCCTGCTGATGATGGAGTCTCTGTATCACCTTTGTCTGTCCCCGATACCCCTTCGGTGACAGACGGATTTATGTCCTCCAAAAGGAAGGTGTCAGAATGCCCTTTGGTAATGGCATTTCCTGTACCTGTAAACATCTCTGCACAAAATTCTTCAGACGTGACAAACAGCCCATCTGGCCAGAGCTGGTGACAGCTTCAATTCTTGGGATATAGGATTTCTGGATAAAGAGCATTGTTTTCCAGAACTGAATCCCATAGTGCCTCATCAGAGCATTGCCGCACACTTCCAGGAAATCCAGAAGCAGCACAGCTGTCACATCTGCCAGAGGCTCCAGGTTCAACATCTGCGCAAGCCAGCGCCATCCGTAGCTCAGACCGTGAGGATGTGCCCCGTGTTGGTTTCCATAAGGCCACCGGAGCTGGATGATGGCAGCATAGAGACGAATCATCCCTGACATCCTTTTGAGAAAATGGTCTTGTTCTTCCACATTAGAATCGTGAACTTCATATCCAAGCGTCTTCTGATACTCTTCCATAGAAGTCCCTTCTTTCCGAGCGGGGTAAAATGGCACAGAATATGGGCATTTTTTGTGCAGGTGAGCTAAAAAGATGTCTCCAACTCGAGGGTGTAATTCCCAGATTCCTGAGAGCACCACAGCAATTGGGAAAGCTGACTCATGGTGAAAAGATACTTCTCCTTCCCCATGTCTCACAAACTTCTCTGCGAGTTTGTAACAAACAAACTCCAGTCCCTGTGGATGCTGAGTCACCAGCACCGTTTGGCCTTCGGTCTGCACAGGCTTCCCAGACAGCAGGTTGTTGATCTTATCAAACACCTCTCTCAGCTTAGAGCCCGATATGCTGGAGATCTGGCTCACAGGGATTGTAGCTGCTTTCTGCAAGTTTGTTTTTATCTTCTTCACCTCAGCGTTGCCTTTGCAGTTTCCAATTTCACTGAAAGCAGCAACACATTGCTGGGCAGCATCCTGAAGCTGCTGGTACCACTGCATGATACTTTCTTCTGTTTCAACTTGAAGTCCTTCCTTCCGCTGCTTTCCCCACCACTGCTGTAGAGGGACAGAAGCTTGACTCTTCATCTGCTCTCTTTTCTCTAAATCTTTCTGCTTTTGTTTCTTTTCCTCTTCATCTTTCCTCTTTTTTTCTTCTAGAGCTGCAGCGATTTCCTGCTGCATGCTGGCTATCAGTCCTCGCATCTCCTGCAGGGCTCGTTCAGTGCTGGCCACATCTGCTTGGGCCGGGAAGCCTCTCTGGCTTGTGCTACGGATGAGCTCTGACACCAGCCTGCAGATCTGGTTGCCACGATTGCTGTACGCAGACAGATCGACTCTGGGCAAGTCTTTGTGCCCGTAGCTGGGACCAATCTGCTGGTTCAGCTGCAGCAGTTCCTCCTGGATGGAATAAAGGCGGCGCAGTCTCTCCTGGCCCTCTTTCTTGCGCAAAAGTTCCAGCTCTTCCTGGCGTTGTCTCTGCTGCTCTGCCTCGCGCAATTTTAGGTGCAATATCTTTGCTCTATGTCGGTGTTCTTCCTTCAGCTTCTCTTGCTGCCTCTGAGCCTCCTTGGAGCTCTTCTCCATTACTTCTTGCAACTCTTGGAATTCCTGATGCCGCTTTAGCTCCCTCAGTTCGTCAAAGTGCTTCAGCTGCTGACTGGCCTGGGCGTAGGCTGCCCTCACCATCTGCTCCAGCTCCTCCTGCCGCTGCCTCAGCCTCTCCCTTGCTTTCAGCCTGTGCATCTCTTCATACATCCGAATGCAGGCTTCCACCTTTGCAAGTTTAGATGACAGAGCTGCTGGAGTACCTTCTTGATTTATTTCCAGGAGACTAAGATGATTGTTTTCCTTTTGCCTGACAGTCACAGGATTGGGCAATGTGGCGTTGGTGGTGATATTTTGGGGCTCTGCTGAGGGATGATGGTTCTGGTTCTCTCTCATGTCCTTTGCTGGTGTACAATCCAAAGCTAACTTCTTCTCCGAGGGTGGCAGTGCAGTCACAGCAGCGACTGCTGCGGAATTCCCCGATCTGCTGTTCCTTCCAGGAATTTCTGGTGATGTATTTCCCAGGGCCTCCCCTGAGTTGCAGGGACAGCTGGCCCTGCCCCGCGGGGGCCGGGCAGAAAGCACGGTCTCAGAGCCGGACCAGCGGGCTCTGGGAGGAGGCAGTGCTGGCACGCGTGTTGCAGCAGGGCGTGTAGGTGTCTCTGGGGCACGCTGCTGGAATGGCTGCACGGGCACAGCTGGAACAGCTGTAAGGCGCTCTGTCTCTGCGAGAGCCGGGCGTCCCTGCGGCACAGCGGCAGAGCCAGCACAGCCAGGCTTGGTCACAGAGCGCTCATTTGTCACTGTGGCACGGCCAGGCTCGGCGGCAGACAGCCCCCTGCAGCAGCCGTGCGCTCCACAGCAGCCAGGTGTCCTGCGGCGGCCGAGCGATGCCTGGCAGCAGGCAGAGGCGGCTCCGGAGCAGCTCGCCGTGGCACGGCGGGCGGTCGTGGTCTCGGTGGCCTTGGTCCAAGCGGCAGGGCACAGAGGAAAGGCAGGGCAGCCTGTCGCGGCTCCAAGGGCTGGCACAGCAGGGCACGGAGAAGAGGCAGGACCCGCAGTGGCTGCAGGACGCCCGTTTGCCTTGGCTCGGGAGTGCGGGGTGTCCTCGCCGCTGTGTTCGGTGACGCTGCGCTCTGCTGGGATCTTGTCCCTGTGTGGGCTGGCTCCACGGCTCTGTGCAATGATGGGACGATGGGCTGGCATATCATCCCTGCTCGGGGCAATGCCGCAGTCCCGGGCAGCCGCAGGGAACTCTGCGGACAGGTCACCCCCTCCTGGGGAGGCTCCGTGGCTCCACGGGGTGGATGCTCTGCCCGTTCTCCTGCTCTGCTCACCTGGTGCCATCCCCTCCACCGGCTTCGTGTCTCGCTCGCTCTCTAACTGTTTTATCAGGTCCAGGATCAGCCTCCAGGGTTTGACAACGTTGATGGCAGTTTCATCGGCTGTGGCTGCTGCTGCGAGTATATATCTGCCAGCCCAATCCCATGTGTTTAAGTCCAGGGCGGCCCCTTCGGACACGTCCAGTCCGTGGCTCCCACACCACTTTATTAAGGCTAGTAAAGCCTGTTTATCATGTTTAATCCCTCTGTTTGTTAAAATAAGAGTCCATACCTGGAGTGTAGGGTCTTCTGGTGCCGATGCCCACGCTCCCATTTCTCCCAGCGGTTTCTGTAAATCACCAAGGTGTTTGGATCCACGTGGCTTTCCCTGCCGTTCCTTGCCACACTCTCCACTTCCAGCAGAACACTCCGCTGCCCACAGTGATCTCTGCCCTCCTGCAGCTTTCTCTGCTGCCCGCCGCCCTGTCTTGGCTTGAAAGACTGGTGTCTGCTTACAGAAGGCAGGAGCCTCCCTTGGAATGGAAAATGTGAACCCCCTCCCTCCTAATGATTATAATCTTGAAATTAAGGGGCGCTTAGGCAAAGATACAAGAATAACAGTGCCTTAATAGCAAAATTAAAATAAAATGCAGTAGTGCAAAACACTGACAGAGTCAGAACACAACCTGACACCCTGTGGGTCAGTGTTGGTAGCAATCCGACTTACCTGTGGCTGCAGGCCTCCTGGAGTGACAGATGTGACTCTGTTGGAGCAGGGATCCTGTAGAAGCGTGGAGTTTTCCTCTGAAGGTCCAGTGGTAACAGAAGGGTCTGTTCTTCCTCTGGGAATCCAGTGGAAAAGGCTGCCTGTGGTGTTTGGAGGCTCAGATTATATCCAGGCAGGAATGCTTGGCTCCTCCCCCTGGGCGGAGCATCTCACAATGGGATGATGGAATTTTATCAGCCATGCAGGGACACTCAATGGCCCATTAACTGAAGATATCTCCCAGAGGGAGGGTTAGTTGTGGAAGAGATAAAGAACCCTGCCCCACCTGGCTTTAACAGCTGGAAATAGAATCCATACTTTTGGTTACATCTTGCATTGCAATCTCAGACAAGTTTCCTGCTGGTCACAGGGCATTTCTCTGCTGCCCACAGCTCTCCCTGCTGCCTGCAGTCCTTCAGCTGCCAGCAGCTCTTTCCACTGCCCTCACTTCCCACAGCCCAGCCAGGTGCCCTCAGCAATCCCCGCTGCCCCATCTCCCCACAACACTGCAGCAGCTTCTTGTCCTCACACGGGGCACCAATGTCCCTTGGGTGTTGGAGACAGGAATGCAACAAGCACGCACTGTGCTCATGCAGCAACAGCCAAGGATTATGGTCTGAAAGGTTAGGCTGTTTTTTATTATTATAGAGGTTTATAATATCATAGGGTTTTCAATTATAGGGGTTTCAAATCCACTGCTCATAGAAACGTGATTGGCTAAAGATCCCTACTCCACCCGGCTCACTGGGCAATGATAGGAGTGCATCCATGATCCAAAGGGATTGGCTGAGGTCCCCTGTTTGAACTTCGGCACTGAAGACACGGGAGCGCCCAGGCACAGAGTTCCAACGTGCTTTATTTCAGGAGACACTGAAGGGGTCCAGGGGCCAAAGACAAAAACAAAAGCGAGTCTAGGGTAAAAATACCGGGAAAGAGGGGGCGGAGAAGAGCATCAGAGATCCAGAGGTCTGCGGGCTCAGGGGTGGTACACTGGGAAAGGGCCACTAGGGAATGCCAGGGTGGACAGGCAGGGTTACAGACACCGATGCGATTACAGGCATGGAGATCTTCCTAGAACTTGAACATATAAAAGGGGTAGGGAAGGCCAGTGGGGAAGACTGAAGTGGGACAAGTCAATACAGTGCTGCAGAGCAGCCTGGGGGAAGCCTGTTTCCTCAGCCTGAGCTGAGAGGAATGCCCAGAGCCAACTGTGTGTCTCCCCAGGGCATTGCTACTGCCCTTTCCCTGGCAGGCTCACGGGCCTCCACAGTCCCCAGGCTGGAAAATGAATTCAGCAGAGCTCAGGCTCACACTCTGGTGCCGGGACAGCAGCTGTGTGTGTGTCCCTGTGTGCGGATGCTCGGGAGCATGCAGCCCCCACGTCGACCATTCCTCTTCCATGCCAGGGCTGGACGCATCAGTGGGGGCAGTGAAAGCCAAATCACGTGGAGAAACAAACAGCCTGGAGCCTGGTGCTGGAACTGAGGTGCATGTGCCTGCAAAATCACCTCCGGTGCCATTGAGATTCCCCCCAGCTGGCACGGACAGGCACAGGGCTGCCCGGTTTCCACTCTGGGGAGCTGTGCTGACTGCAGGGGGGCGGGGGTGCTGGCCTGGCAGCTGCCTGAGCAGGTTTTGTCCTCCAGAAATCCCCCAGCCCCAAATGGCACGGACTCTGAGCGCAAGGGCTCTGAGCAGCACTCACAAACTGCGAGACCAGAGGTGGCCGGACACTATTTCTGTAGCAAAGCTTGTTTCCAGCCCCGTAGACGCTGGGCAGTGGAGAATCAACAAAGTCAGAGAACTTGCTAAAGAATAATCAATTCCCTTATGAAATGTTTCCAAGAGGTCTCCATGTCCTCTCTCTCCTTGGGTAGCTGTCCTGTGTTGAAGAAGTAGTGTATGCACACTGGAGTTGGGAACTGCTGTGTCAGAATGCCATCCAAGGTTTCAGTCCATATCCCGGTCTCTCCAGGAGCAGATTCAGTCCTTCCTCATCTTTTTGCTCTGATGCTCGTGTCCCTTAGGGCAGCTGCTGTCTGATGGCCGTTTGGAACCACCGTGTTGCTTAGCTTCTTGCAGAAACTTGTCCAAACCAAACGGATCCTCCTCAAACTGAACTGGTCCATCTCTGCTCCTGCCTCTGCTGTCATGATCCAAGTTAGAAAATTCTTTGTCAGGAACAAACCTGTTGGTCTTTATTCGAGCCTCTAGATCATCTCCATACACGTCCTTATCCATATTCTTACTTGGCCTGTAGATGTTTTGGGCCATATCCTTGCCACTTCTCCATGGCTGGTCATAAACATTATAAACTTCATCCTCTCCTCCCGCAAAGCCACTGTCCATACCCTTGCTCTGGTTGAAGAGCCTCTGGTCATATTGGATTTCACTGGCTGGCCTGCGGCTGGGTACCCCCAGGGCAATAACTTCACTGATATCTCTGTTCCCATTTCTCTGCAGCTTTGACCTCTTCTCAGGAGCTGCCCGGGAAAGATTCCTGTCGTGCTGTCTCTCTTGGCGCCGGTCATGTCTGATTTCGTCTCTCGCTCTAGCTTCTCCATCCTCTCTTTCAGCACAGGTTTTGATCCCTGCTCTTCTCTCCCTGGCTTTCTGAGCCATTTCTCGGAGCTTTTCCTCGTGTTTCTCCTTCTCTTTCTGAGCCATCTTCCTCTCCACCTGGGCACGCACCTCTATTGCCTCACGAGCCTTTCTGTCAGCAATATAGAGCGCCTCAGCAAGTTTGGCAAAGTTTTCATTAATATGAACAGCCTGCAATCCTCTGCCGTCTGCGGCCAGACGCTTCTCCAAGGGAACGGTGTAACCCTTCACGTTTTTCCAGTTTGAAATGCACGGAGGAATTTTCCACTCTTGCTGCTCTTTCACAGTTATCTTTCTACTTGGAGAGTGCATCACAGGTACTGGAGGAGACGGTGGTCCCCGTGGAATCTTCTTGTTACTTTTGAATCTTTGAGGCTCCAGAGGGTCCTTCTGCATTTCCACCACCCGAATAACTCTCTGCCTTGCTCCAGAGTTGAACGCAGCTCCTTGCTGGGATGGTGTGTACCGAATGTACTGTGCAGGAGCTGCCTTGTCAGCAGCTCGAACTGGCATGGCTGCTGCAACTTTTTGGGAGACTAATTCCTCCAAGGCTGCTCTTGTCTTCTTTGTTATCTCTCGAACTGCATTCTCATCTGGTCTTTGCAGCTCTGGATCATCCACGTTCACGACCTCTTTTGGCACAAGATCTGTGTACTTGCTGTAAATAACCTTGTCCTTTGACTGTCCTTGTCGAGCAATTGCATCGTATTTTATTTTTCCTTCTGCATCCACCTGAAGAGCCAAAGCATTGGAAATTTTCTTCTTTTGGCCCATATCCAATGGATATTGGGCCACGTGAATTTCTGGGAAGGCACCCCCATCTCCAAAATCCTCTAGCGCCCGTGGTATCCATCCTTTCCGGTAACCATATGGGGGAGGTTCCCTTTGTGAGGAGACCAGAGCAGTCTGCCCGCATCTCTGAGCTCCTGCTCTTTCTCCTGGTTCCAGCTGATCCAGGGACAGCTGGGTGGGAGCTGGCAAGAAACTGGTGAGCACCATCCTGACCACGTACGCTGTCCGCGCGGCCCCACGCCCAGCCTGCGGCTCTCCTCTTCTGCCAAGATTATTTGCAGCAATTAGTTTGAAGTTCTTAACTAAGTCCTATAACTTTGAATGTTATCTGCAGCAGTCCTTTAGAATTTAGAAATAATTAGCTCACCAAAAAAAAAAAAAATTACTGCTGAAGCAGACACAGAATACAACCTGGCACCCTGCGGGTCAGGGTGGTGGCAGCAATCCAAATAAATGGTGGCTGCAGCGCTCCCGCAGGGACAGGGGTGGTTCTGTGTAAGCAGTGATCCTGCAGAAGGATGGAGTTTTCCTCTGGAGGTCCACTGGTGAAGCAGAAAGGGCTGCTCTTCCTCTGGGAATCCAGTGGAAAAGGCTGCCTGTGGTGTTGGAGGCTCAGATTATATCCAGGCAGGAATGCTTGGCTCCTCCCCCTGGGCGGAGCATCTCACAATGGGATGATGGAATTTTATCAGCCATGCAGGGACACTCAATGGCCATTAACAGGAGATATCTCCCAGAGGAAGGATGGGTCTTGCAAGAGATAAAGAACCCTGCCCCACCTGGTTTTAACAGATGGTAACAGAATACACCTGGTTACATCTTGCATTGCAATGTAAGACAGTTAAATATTTTCTACACTGTAAGATCTATAGTTGTTTTCTTTTAAGAGGTAAGAGGAATCCGACTACAACAGCTATGATGAAACACTGATAAACACCTCTTGGTGGATAAAGAAGATACAGTGTGTTCACCCTTGATTTTGTCAAGGATTCTGTTGCTTGTTACAATCTTTGTTACAACTGCTGTTTTGTCTTCCATAGATAACACTGTAAGAGTCTGTGATGATTTTACATTGTGGCAGTTATTGATTTGAAGCTGTTTTAGCATTTTCCTTTGTTTCATTTTGCTGTCATAGGTATGTGACTGTTTAGAAAAGCGTTATCTCAACTTCCTGAGAGCGTTACCAATCATATATTGATTACATGATGTGAGCTTACAGATTTTATGATAGGCATTATTCATAAGATTTTCTTAGAGTATTTATAGCTGGCTTCTTCTATGCTTTAACATCTCTTTGTGTAATTATCTGAAAGACGTGTTGTTTCAGGACCCTTCTTTCTTGTTCTCCAGCTGTTCATGCACCTCTCAGATCAGGTGAGCTCTCTGGCTGCTCCTGCACTGCCTCTGTGGTTTGACCCAATGATGTCTCATCATTTTAAGTGTTTTCCAGAGTTCCAAGAAAAGACATCTGAGCTTCATTCAAAGCCTCCTATAAACTGCTGGTCTTGTGGTTTTTCCCAGTTATTATTACAGAAACACTCCAGCACTTTACCAGGTTTGAAGCATCTCTATCCTGAAAGAAACTTCGGAGGGATACAGCCGCTAGATGCTTGGATTAGTTTTAACCCCAAGGCCTTTACTCATAACTGCTATTTGTAGGAGCCTTGCTTTAAAAAATGTTTAGGTAATTCCCTCCCACTTGGAGCCTGGGCAGTGGCCTGGCCTTGGGTCTACCTGGATGGAGAATTTGCCACTAAAGTCGGATGTTTTCTGCATCAAAACTAGATTCAAGTCACTTTAACTTGGCAATTTGACCCTTCGTATATGATACCTGAACCTATTTTTAGAGTGAGCTTGGGAATTATCATCCAGAAATAATTATCCAAGCCCTCCTAAACTGAGGTTTGTCAGCTGTTTGCAGACTCTGGGATGATGGCACAGTATTTCAGAGATTCCTAATTACCCAGATTATGTGTACTGTCTGAAATATTCTTAATTGTTGTACCTGACTTATTCCTGATTGCTCTCAGTTTCTTTTTCACTACATGTATTGTTTTGCCTTGATGTTTCTTCATGCTCATAACCAAAGACCTGCTTCTTATTGAAGAAAAAAAAAAAAGGGGGGGGGGGGAAATTCAGTGCTTTAAGGACATCCAAATAATGTAATACGTACATTAAAAATTCAGACAACACATCATTTTGAATAATGCAATATTTACATGAGAAATTTGGAAAAAATAACATCAAATCTGCATCCCAATTGAGCGTGCAACAGCAAAGCCTAATTGACTCATTGACTTCAAGAGAGGGCGTGCTTGTGTTTTACCATCAGCAGGTTCAAAGTGGTCACCCATTTGATCAATCAATCACGATTGCCTCCGAGAAAACAAGGCCCAGTGGAAAGAGAAATCACCTAATCACCCTGCAGCCCTCATGGCCAGAACAGGAACAGAACCCGAGAGTTTGCTTTTGCAGTGCCTTCTGTTAATAACACGGCACAGTGCAAGGTTACCAATGGTGAGTTCTTACCCCAGCATGAAAAACAGCCCCACAGTCTGTCAAGGGTACAGTGCACAGGCACTCTCAGCAGGGAGAGAACATCTTCCAGGCACCCTGTGCTCACTACAGGGATGATATTTTGATTGCAACCCGGTTGTGATAGGTAAAAGAATCATAAAAGAAAGGCCTCATAAACAGGCCTTGCTCCGCTGAATTACCAGCTAGCCTGTCACTTCTAAGTGCAGCTAAGCAGCTAGCTGGGTTCCCATGTGAAAACACCTTGAGAATGAGAATCTGTATTCAACAACCTACTGTTGTGGGTATTCACAGCAAGCTAGTTGTGGGGGAAAAAAATAAGTGGCACCTGCACAAACAATAGATCTAACCCATGAGAATCAGTGAAGAAAATATGTAAACAATTTAAGAATAGAGAGATTTCATGGACAAGTAAAATACCTTCTACTAACCAATAAAATCATTGGCAAGAAAGGCTGTAGGGCTGGAGCTGAGATGGAGCCTGTGGGGCAGGGGCAGGGCTGGAACAAACACTGCAGAGCAGGATCTGAAATAAAATCCAGCCTGCTGGAAGGGGAAGCACGCTGGAGCTGGGAAAGTGACTGTGGGGCTGGCCTGCACATCCTTGCATTTTTAACTCCCCACACTAGGGTTGCTGGCCCAGAGCTGGAGAGGACCAAGCCCAGCTGGCAGGCACCAGCCAGAGCAGCAGCACAAGGCTGGGGTGGTACCGGGAGCCCAGCAGGGAGGTTGGTTCAGCACCACGCCCACAGCAGACACACATCCTTCACAGCTGGGTGTCACGGTCTACAAACAGTTTATTTAAGATACAAAATGATTCCTTTACACACCCGAGTCTGCATTCTGCACAGGGAGCACCTGGCAGGTGCTGCCACAGGATCAGGGAAAGCTTCTCAGCATCTCCTTCCCACCTACAGCCCCTCTCCAAGCTCCCCCCAGCTGCTGCTGCTTCTCTCCTCAGGCAGAAGTGTTGTGCCATTCAAAGTGACCATCCTCAGGGTCCTGCAGGGGAGAGGGAAGAAGTCACTTGAAACAGCTCCAGTGAAGGCAGGAATGAGGGTCCCTTCCCTCCAGCCCCCCACAGGTTTCTCCAGCCCCAGAGATCAGCACCAGCTAACAGAAGAAGCTGGGAGCTGCTGGGAGAGACACCAGCTCCAGGCCCAGGAGATAAGCCAAGGGATGCAAAGGCCGCTCACCTCTGTCCAGAAGCCCTGGTTATCCATTTCCAAAAAAAGGGGGGGGGAGGGAAATTCAGTGCTTTAAGGACATCTAAATAATGTAATACATACATTAAAAATTCAGACAACAAATCATTTTGAATAATGCAATATTTACATGAGAAATTTGGAAAAAATAACATCAAATCTGCATCCCAATTGAGCGTGCAACAGCAAAGCCTAATTGACTCATTGACTTCAAGAGAGGGCGTGCTTGTGTTTTACCATCAGCAGGTTCAAAGTGGTCACCCATTTGATCAATCAATCACGATTGCCTCCGAGAAAACAAGGCCCAGTGGAAAGAGAAATCACCTAATCACCCTGCAGCCCTCATGGCCAGAACAGGAACAGAACCCGAGAGTTTGCTTTTGCAGTGCCTTCTGTTAATAACACGGCACAGTGCAAGGTTACCAATGGTGAGTTCTTACCCCAGCATGAAAAACAGCCCCACAGTCTGTCAAGGGTACAGTGCACAGGCACTCTCAGCAGGGAGAGAACATCTTCCAGGCACCCTGTGCTCACTACAGGGATGATATTTTGATTGCAACCCGGTTGTGATAGGTAAAATAATCATAAAAGAAAGGCCTCGTAAAACCAGGCCTTGCTCCGCTGAATTACCAGCTAGCCTGTCACTTCTAAGTGCAGCTAAGCAGCTAGCTGGGTTCCCATGTGAAAACACCTTGAGAATGAGAATCTGTATTCAACAACCTACTGTTGTGGGTATTCACAGCAAGCTAGTTGTGGGGGAAAAAAATAAGTGGCACCTGCACAAACAATAGATCTAACCCATGAGAATCAGTGAAGAAAATAT
>NW_024529423.1:0-783 GCF_017590135.1 Pyrgilauda ruficollis
AATAATAATAACAATAATGATAATAATTATAACAATAATAATAATAATGATAATGATGATGATAATGATGATAATGATGATAATAACAATAACAATAACAGTAACTGCAGCCCAGGCGCTGGTGCTGCTGTCTCCCTGAGCCCTGCCTGTGCTCTTGCAGGTCCTGATCCCGGTGTTTGCCCTCGGCCGTGCCCAGGAGCTCTGCATTCTGCTGGAAACCTTCTGGTGAGCCCAGCTGCCTTGGGGACCTGAGTGTGCTGCAGATCATCGGGGACCAAGTCACTCAATATTTCATGATGTGCAAATAAATCATCTGTACAGTGATCTAGAAATGTATTTAATAGATATGTGTTGGTTGTGTTATTTAATGTTCCTCCTGGAGAGGAATTGCCCTGGGTGCAGGGAAAGCTAAAATTAAAATGATTAAATATTGAAAACATTCAATATTTTAATATTAACTGTTTTATATAGTATCTAAATTATTATAAATTTAATAAATTATATATTGTATCTTTTATATAATATATATAAATATATATATTTATATACATTATATCTTTTATATAATGTATTATTTTAATATAGTATATAAAATATATACAATATATATTTATATATATTATAAATAATACATTTTATATATTACATATTAGATATATTTTATATTATATCTTTTATAGTAAACATTATATATTATATAATATAGATATTATATATTGTATAATACATAATATATATTATGTTACGTCAAATAACTCATTATATTATATTATATTATATTAT
>NW_024529424.1:0-783 GCF_017590135.1 Pyrgilauda ruficollis
GAGCTCTGTGGGCTTCAGGGTCTGGGCACCCTCAGAGTGAATCCTTTTTTCTTTATATTGTGCTGGCATTGCTTGTGGCTCCAGGCTGTGCTTGCTGCCCCTGTTCCACCACAGGGTGCTCGGGGTGCTTTTGTGTTTTGGAACTTCTCCTGTTGGAGGCATTTCAAGAAGCTTTAAAGCCATGGCACTGCCAAGTAGGTCTTGAAAGTAAAACATCATGAGAGCATGCCCTCAGTGAGTCCCTTAGGGAATATTCCTACAATCCCTTAACCTCTCTCTGGTCCCCTAAATACAGAGTTATCTAGATCCACTGGAATGGTCCCAGCTGGGGAATCACAGATTGTTCAACATGTTGGCAAAAATTGGTTGGAATCAAATTAGTAAACTGTGGATGGCATTGTTGAGTATTAATCTTTGTTTTGATAGACGAGGATGTATATTCTTAGTTTTTCAAGATAATTTTCTTCCTTAGATGTGTATTCAAAACCATCTGAAAACCATCACCAGTCTGATGTTGCAGAACAGTCTTCACTGGTATGAAAAATGGGTTTGTACACAAAGGTGGCTGAGGCAGATTTATTCATCAGTGTTCATTTTTACTGGCACGTTTTCAACAGTGCTAGTGATCTCATGCCTCCTGACCAGCTCTTTTTCGGGCACTGTGCTGAATTCTAATCAATGAATAATCACCTTGAAGAAAATTATCATTAATCATGGCTATTAGCATTTGGTTAGTTCCTTTTGCCTTATAATCACAACCAGGAATCTTCTGATACATAAACA
>NW_024529425.1:0-783 GCF_017590135.1 Pyrgilauda ruficollis
AAAAATATGATTAAAAGGAGAAGCAATTCCAAGATACAGAACATTTTTGCTCAGTTGATTTGTTTTTTTATATGTCAAAATATTTACGTCCTTCCCATGTTTTTTTATTCCATTTTGGTTTTGTTTTTGTTTTAATGCATAATATTTAGTACTTCAGTAATTTCTTTTCTGATTTTTTTCTTGCTTGTATCTTCCTCTCAGTTAGAACAGACCAAGCCGGTCTCAATCAAGACATTGTCCTTGGAGTAGCCTCTGAAGTGTTCCTCTCTCTCTTACACAGGGACATATGTTTTTCCATTTGATTCCAAATGATTTAGACAAATCTCAAGTTTCTCACATCTTTACCAAAAACTTACAGGCCCAATATGCTTTGCTTTAGATGTTTCTTTTCTTTGTACTGTTAAGAAAAGAAAACTGAAGCTTTTTGATATCAATCAGATGCAAATTCTGTCAACTCACTGAAAATATTTTGAGCATATTTATTTATATGTAGACACTACTAAGATTTTCAACTGTTTTATGGCCAGTCTGTCTTTGTTCTTATTTAAGATATGAAACATATTATTTAAACTTCCTCCAGTGGATGTGTCTATTTTCACTGAATTATATGAGTTTTATGGCAGATGTGAGTATTGGAAAAAGCTCAGTTGCATTTGTTCTGCACTTTAGTAAACGATTCAGTGCAGATTTAACTGAGCTAATGATGTCTCCTGGGATGGAGAGTGATAAAATGGGGTCCAGTTCTGGGCCCATCAATTCAGGAAAGGCATTGATGGGCTGGAG
>NW_024529426.1:0-783 GCF_017590135.1 Pyrgilauda ruficollis
TTCCCAGGTGGAATTCCCAGAAATCCCAGCACATTCCCACCTTTCCAAGGTGGAATTCCCGGAAATCCCTGCTCATTCCCACCTTTCCCAGGTGGAATTCCCAGAAATCCCTGCTCATTTCCACCTTTCCCAGGTGGAATTCCCAGAAATCCCTGCTCATTCCCACCTTTCCCAGGTGGAATTCCCAGAAATCCCTGCTCATTCCCACCTTTCCCAGGTGGAATTCCCAGAAATCCCTGCTCATTCCCACCTTTCCCAGGTGGAATTCCCAGAAATCCCTGCTCATTCCCACCTTTCCCAGGTGGAATTCCCAGAAATCCCTGCTCATTCCCACCTTTCCCAGGTGGAATTCCCAGAAATCCCTGCTCATTCCCACCTTTCCCGGTTTTCTCTGGAATTCTCAGTTTTCCTGGGAATTCTCGTTTTTCCTCATTCAGCTTTTCCCTGGAATTCTCATTTTTCCTGGGAATTCTCATTTTTCCTCATTCAGCTTTTACCTGGAATTCTCAGTTTTCCCTGGAATTCCCGCTTTTCCGGGGAATTCCCATTTTTCCTCATTCAGCTTTTCCCTGGAATTCTCATTTTTCCTTGGAATTCCCATTTTTCCTGGGAATTCCCATTTTTCCCGGGAGGCTGCTCTGCCTCGGGACGGAGTCTCAGTGATCCCACTCGGAAAATTCCAGGATTTGGGATCCTCGGGATAACGCCTGGATGGGAATCCCCAGCACCTGCCACAGAAAAGCCTCAAAATTCCCAAAAAAACCCCTCAAAATTCCCTTAAAA
>NW_024529427.1:0-783 GCF_017590135.1 Pyrgilauda ruficollis
TTGTTTAAGACTTTGCTCATAGGAGAGATGCAAGCTTACCATTAGGATATGTCTTGGTTCCTGCTGTGTCTGGGAGGCAGAGTTGTCCAACCTGTACTGGCATTGGAAGCAGTGAATTGTGGTAGCTTGGTGTGGATATTGTTGTTAGAGTGCCAAAAAGGAAATACATTTTTTTAGTAAGCCTTGTATTTTGGGAGTTTTTTTCTGTCTTAGTGTCTCAAGATCCTGAAATCATGCTGAGGGTTCCCTATACAATGTCTAGCTCTTCAAATATTCTCACACAGACAAGGTAGTAGCCGTAACTTTGCAGAGAAGCCTGAATGTTTGTATGATTTCCATCAGATTTAACACTTCTCCCGTGTCCTGAATGCTGACTTTTAAATTCTCTCAAGACCTGTAATTATTTCTTACATAGCTTTAAAAATCCTTCTGCATTAATTGTTTTTTCTTGATTGGGTCATTTGCTCAACATTTTAATGATTTATGTTTCTTATGTAGGTAGTAGCAGGTACCAAGATGTGTTTTAATGATATTCTGCTGCATATTGTTCACTAGAGGAGAATATAAAGCGGGGAAAATACAACGTATTGAACACATGGATAGTTTCCAGCCTTTTAAGTGATTCAGAGTCTTTGATGAATCACTGGTTTCTATTGCTGACCTCTGCTTCTGACCTTTCCCTGACTTCATAGGTCAACAGTTCTGTCAGCAACCACGTTTTGGATAATTTGTCAACCAAGATCTCTAGATGGTATTTCTGATTTGGGGGATTTTTTTTTTTTT
>NW_024529428.1:0-782 GCF_017590135.1 Pyrgilauda ruficollis
TCCCCAAGTTCTTCCCAGCTCTGGCAGCTACAGTTCCTCCCAAGCTCTTCTTCCAGCTCAGGGATTCTGTGGCTCTGGCATTCCAAGCTGTGCCACCCTGTGGCTCTGCTCTGGGGACAGTGGCTGCACAGTGTCCCTGTGTGCTCACAAGGCCACTTTTCCTGTGCTGGCTGTGACCTGAGCTGCCTCCCCTTCCTGGCTCACTGCAAACTGAGTCCTGGCTGGGATGGGGACAGCAGAGGGGACAGAGAGCCCTCACCTTGCACAGTCCTGGAGAGGGTGCTGTGCTCAGGGTCCCTGGCCCCCATCCCTGCTGGAAGTGGACTGGAACAGGAATCTTGCCTCCAGACCACTCCAGTGTCAGCCCACCTCAGAGGGATCACCAGCTGGGGCTGTGTTGGAGTGCAGTTTTCCCTGTCCCTTTCCCCTCCATTTGCAACTGAATCAATTTCTCCTTTATCCACTTTCTCCTCATTTCTTTTCCAGAGAAACCTGGGCCCTCTCAATGCAGATGGATACACCCCAGACCCTGTTGGTGAGCACCTACAGAGCCCTCTCCTCCTCACAGGGGACAGGACTGGGATATTCCAGGAGCCCACGGGTTCCCTGGAGCCCTGCTACAAAGTCCCTTTCTTACAAAAGCACCCAGGAGCACCCCAGACATTTTGGGGCCCTGCACCCACACTGTGCTCCCAGGAAATCAAGCCCTACCCCATGCCTTGCCTTACCCAGGAAGTAAAGCCCTGTTCTATCCCCATTTTTCACTAAAATTTACATTTTTC
>NW_024529429.1:0-782 GCF_017590135.1 Pyrgilauda ruficollis
CAGAGCTGAAAGCCATCCAGCTGGCTTAAGTATCACTGAACAAGAGAAATGGCCAGCAATCTACCCCTACACCGACTTGTGAATAGTGGGCAATGCTATGCTGGGTGACAGGACTGACAGAAAAAGGCCAATTGGCAGTACAGATGGAAACCCATCTGGGCTGATGAATTGTGGCAAGAAATCGCTGCCCTGGTAGAGAAGCTGGCTATAGAAGAACATCATGAGATGCACATGTACCCAAGAGTCAGGATGCTGAAGAGCATCGCAACGATGGAGAGGTGGATCAGACCACCAAGATTAAAGTAGTTCGGCTTAATCTGGACTGGCAATGTGAGAGCAAATTACTTCTGGCTCAGTGGGCTCAAGATGCCTCAGGTCGTCAGAGTAAGAGACACAACATACATGTGGGCTTGTGATCAAGGGGCAGATTTAACCATGGACAATGCCCCTCAGTTACCCATAACTGTGAAACATGTGCTGTGATTGAGAAGGCCATGCAGGTAAGGCCTCTCTGGTACGGTGGGTGATGTTTGAAACACAGATATGGGGCAGCCTGGCAAGCTGGTTACATCACACTGCTGCAAACACACCAAGGCAAGCCATACAAGTGCTTATAATAGTGGCAACAACCACTGGGTGTCTGGAAATGAACCCTGTGCCTCACACCAAGGCCCAGAACACCAACCTGGGCCTTGAGATGCAACTTCTGCAGCAACATGGCACCCTAGGAAGAAGTGAGTTGGACTAATGGGACTCATCTCAAAAGGAGTCCCACAGACACA
>NW_024529430.1:0-782 GCF_017590135.1 Pyrgilauda ruficollis
CTCTTCATCCATAACGCCTCTGTCCCCAGTGAGATAAAAATCTCCACATATAGTGGCAGCAGTTTTCTCTGGATTATCCTGGCAACAATCAAACATTTCAGAAAAGGTATCTGATTATTAGTGAAAGATATTGCATTTCCTTAGCAGTGATGCAAAAAAATGACAAAAATAATTATTTTAGTTGTTCTCAAAATGAGGGTGTTCAATACTGTTTCATATTTTCAACTATAGAGCCATGTTAATTAGCAGTTTGATGCCTGAATTATGTGACAGGTGGAAAAGAGCTCTACACACTAAGAATGTATGTAGAGATTTCTGTTCTAGAGAGAAAAAGTTGTGCTCTATCGAAATGCCTATCCATCACAGCAAATGTGTAACCCACAAAAATGTGTAACCCACTCTGTTCAGGGAAATGATTTATCATTGCAGGTGTTTGCCACAATAACCTCCTGTCAAAAGAAATTTTTTACCCTTACTGATAGGACCAAAACTCAGATGAGGTCACCTGCAGGAAAAGCTTCATTATTTGCATTGACCTAGACCTCTACATTCAGTGTAACCTCTTGGTTACACAGGAAAGCACTTTCACAACAGAAGACAGAGTGAAAACCAGAAGCTATAGTATTGAACTTGTAAAAATTTCTTATCCCCTAGTGAGCAATTACATTTTACAAGTTGTTGTTTGAGGATGCTACAAATATCCAAATTGGGCGTTCAGAAAAGGATTAAAAACATATAGGTCCCCCAAAGCTTATTCATTATGATAGTTCAGTTGCAGGGGA
>NW_024529431.1:0-782 GCF_017590135.1 Pyrgilauda ruficollis
GAAGGAAAAAAAAAAAGGAAAAAAAAACGGAATAAAATGAGGGGAAAAATTGAAAGAAATGGGAAAAAAAGAAAAGAAATTAAAAAAAAATTGAAATAAAAAATTTAAAAAGAAAAAAAAAAACAACCCCAAAACAAAACAAAAATAATCAGAAAAATAAACCCAAAATAAAAATAAAATAAACAAAAAATTAAATTGAAATAAAATAACCCGAAATCGAAAAGAAAGAAATTAAGAGATGAAAAAATAAATCAAATGAAACAATCTGAAAAATCAAAACTGAAACGAGGAAATTAAAATTAAAAAATGAAATTTAAAGGAAAATAACGGGAAAAATAAAATAAAGTAAAATAAAAATGAAATAAAATGAAACAAAACAAAATAAAATAAAATTAAACAAAACTAAAGTAAAATAAAGCAAAATGAAGTAAAATAAAATGAGACAAAAATAAAATAAAATGAAACAAAATTGAATTGAGAAACCAAAATAAAAGAAAATAAAAAATAAAAAATAAAGTAAAATAAAATAAAATTAAACAAAAGTAAAATAAAATGAAACAAAACTAAAATAAAATGAAACAAAAACAAAACAGAATTAAAATGAAAAAACCAGAAACGAAACGAAACGATTCAAAACAAAACCAACCCCCAAAAAAAATCAAAAATAAATTCTAAAAAAATAAAAAAAAACCAAAACAAAAAACCAAAAAAAAAACAAAAAAAAATTTAAAAAAAAAAAACAAAAAGGAAAAACCAAAAAAAATCCGAAAAAATCCCAAAAA
>NW_024529432.1:0-782 GCF_017590135.1 Pyrgilauda ruficollis
AAAACCCCAAAATCCCCCAAAAATCCCGAAATCCCCCCAAAAACCCCCCCGGGAGGGGCCGGACCCCCTCCCCCCGCAGGTAACGGGGGGGGGAATTTGGGGGAATTTGGGGAATTTTGGGATTTTGGGGGGATTCGAGTGAATTTTGGGGTGATTTTGAGTGAATTGAGGGTGAGTTTGGGGTGATTTGGGGAGAATTTTGGGGGAATTTTGGGGTTTTGGGGTGATTTGTGTGAATTTTGGGGCGAGTTTGGGGCGATTTGGGAAATTTGGGGGGAATTTTGGGGTGGTTTGAGTGAATTTTGGGGTGAGTTTGGGGTGATTTGGGGAGAATTTGGGAATTTTGGGGTTTTAGGGTGGTTTGAGTGATTTTTTGGGGTGATTTTGAGTGAATTTTAGGGTGATCTTTATGAATTTTTGGGGTGATTTGGGGTGATTTTGGGGTGATTTGGGAAATTTTGGGATTTTGAGTGAGTTTGGGGCGATTTTGGGGAAAATTTGGGCTTTTTTGGGCAATTTGGGGCGTTTTTTCTTAATTCTGGATGATTTCGGCCGATTTTGGGTGATTTTTGGTGATTTGGGGTTATTTGGAATTTTTGGGTGGATTTTGGGTGATTTTGGGCTGATTTTGGGGCGATTTGGAGGAATTTTGACTCACAGCGAATTTTGGGGCGATTTTGGATGATTTGGGTTGATTTTGGGGTCATTTTGGGGCAATTTTGGACAAATTTGGGTCATTTTGAGACGATTTCTGCTGATTTTGGGATGAGTTTTTTTTGTGA
>NW_024529433.1:0-18533 GCF_017590135.1 Pyrgilauda ruficollis
GTAGTTCACAAAATCTATGCTCTCCTTGCAAGAAGTGTCGAGTACTAAATCTATCCCCTATCCAGATAGAACTCAAAACAACTGCAATAACAACCTTGTTTTGTGGATGGAAAGTATTAGTGCCTATTGAATGAGAGATACCTGAGGAACGGTGAGAAACCACAGTTAGAGTGTCAAAAATGATTGACCTAGAAATTAGTAAAAAGAAATTACAAGGGAAAAAGAGGGCAAGCCTGGATTGACCACTGTACTCACCACCAAGAAGATCATATACACCTGCTATGGGTTGCAACCCCATAGGCAGGGAAGGTGGGGGTACAAGCCATACCAGATCTCTGTTATTCCTGTTTCTGGCACTCATTTGTTGTCTTTTCCCTTTCGGGATACCAGCAAAATCGTGTCACATGCTACCAAAAGCATTACATGGAAAGAAACCAAAGTTCTTTTTTTATTACACACACGCATGTCAGCAGCCACTGTTATAACCCAGCCAAATTAAGTACCTGCAGGCAAAATGGAGAAAATTATTGGATTGCAAGAAACTTAGGAAAAAGTGGTAATAGATTTGGAATTGAATGTCCAAAAGGAGAGAGATGGATTTGGTTTACATTTGATCTTAGAGACACAGTTGAAGATTCGGTAAAAAAACAACTAGTAAACAAAAAGATAAAACCAGCACAGCAATCAGAAACCATGTTGCTCTCGGGGGTATGACCCCCAATAAACCCTCATCTAATTAGCACCCTCAGAAGCCGTGTGGAGTCTCCTTGCCTTCCTGCTACTACCAGCAAACCCACAGCTTAGGGGGCCCTCCAGGGACTCCCCAGGGAGCCCCCCCTCCCCCAAATGAACTGCAACTCTCCTTTAAACAAAAAGGGGGATCTGTGGTTGCAACAGCCTGGTCAGAGAGACAAAGCCAGATAAACTTTCCCAGGAATTGTTCTGGGGAGTTTTGAGAAGACTGAGAGAAAGAATTAAAACAATCTTGCACCTGGTGTTTTGAACACTTGTTTTCTCATAAGATGTTACCAAAGGGTGTTTCCTTAATTAGCCAATCGTGAGGTATGTTGATTAAAGGACCAATCAAGTCCACCTGTGTCAGAACAGTGTATAAAAAGGAATGGGTTTCTAATAAACTGGATTATTAGCCTTCTGGAGACGTAGAGTCTATGTGTCAGTCATTCATCTGTTCCTGACTCAATGGTGACACCTTCCCCAAGCAGCAGCTCCGACCATCTTCCTCCAAAGCCAAGAGCAGAGAGAGCTAGTAGTTGCCCCAGTGTCTTGGTTTAAAAAGACAGGTGTCTGCTAAGGAAGGCAGGAGCCTTCCCTGAAATGGAAAATGTAAACCCCCTCCCTCTGAATTGTTATAATTTTGAAATTAAGGGGATCTCACACAAAGATATGGGAATAGGAAGAGCAGTTCTTTATTAGGGAAGAAAATAAAAAAATAAGCAATGCAGTAATACAAAACAACAGACAGAGTCAGAATACAACCTGACACCCAGTTGATCATGGTGTTGGTAGTAGTCTGATTGAAATGGGGGCTGCAGTCCTCCTGGAGTGACAGATGTGGTTCTGTTGAAGCAGTGATCCTGTAGAAAGGTGTGGTCTTCCTCTGAAGATCCAGTGGTGGTATAGATTGGCCTGGTTTTCCTCTGGGAATCCAGTGGAAAAGGCTGCCTGTAGTGTTCCAAATCTCTGCTTATATCCAGGTAGGAATGCTTAGCTCCTCCCTCTGGATGGAGCTTCCCACAATGGGATGATGTAATTTTATCAGTCATGCAGTGACACTCAATGGCCCATTAACAGAAGATATTTCTCGGAGGGAGGATTGGTTGTGGAAGAGATAAAGAAAACTTCCCAATTAACAGAAAATAACTGCTCCACAGATAGGAATAGAATACACACACCCATTTCCAACCTAAGACACTCCAGCCTGGTCTTTTATAAGCCCAATTCTCAAGGTATCTCTGCCCTACTGAGAGAAACCCTCAGATAAGAGACATGCAGCCAGATCTTCTCCTCCTCCAAGCTTGGCCACTTCTTTTGTTTTCCTTAAGTACCCAGTCAATACTGTTTCCTAACAACTTATGGGACAAAAAGCTGTAAGTAAAAAGAGGTGAAAGGAAAGAACCTAACCCCCAACACTAGTAGAGATACAGCCTAAGGGTCTAAGATCAGCTCCATTTCCTGAACAAACAGGATATACTTTTTTTATTATGCCTACAGAAAAGGGTTATTTCAGGCAATTAATCTAGGGATTTGGGCAACAGGTTTATTGAAGGAGTGTGAACTGAAGTGAAAAAGTATCACAACACTTATGCCACCCAGATACAAGGCCAAGACATCAAACATAGTGGTGTGGTTTAGGAACAGTACTCCTCAGTTTGGTGGTCCCACTGAGACTCTCCAAACCACACTGATGCTTACTCACCCCTCCCCTCCCCGTGTGGCGAATTGGAGAGGAGAACTGGAGGCACAAAAGGTAAAGATCACGGGGTGAGATAAAAACAATTTACTGGAAACAGCAACAATACTAATGACAGAGGGACACTCAGGCATGTTTGTGAGAGTGTTACCTCTACACAGGAGTTCTACTTCTCAAAACAGGCAGAGGATATCAGCAGTAGGTGTAATAAACAGAGTTTCCCACCCTGGTATTCTTAGCATTCCCAGCTCCAATGTCACTTTAGCAAAACCAGTCCCTCCTTGCCAAATCTTCCACTTTTAGCCCTTTCCTCCCAACACCTGTTGTGCAGACATCTGTCTACTATGAAATGAATGAGAAGGTGTCTTTACAAACAAACTGCGGGTCTGCTGGTAGATAAAGCCAGATACTGAGAGGTGAAAGAAGCAATGGGCGAAACAATAAATTCCAGAGGAATTCCACTAATTGACACAGACTGTTACTTACCCAAGGCTGTGCTAAATCCCAAGATTTAAGGAACAGAGACACAAGAAAAAAAGAAAAGGGGGGGGGATACACATTAGAAAGGGGGTTCAAATTAGGAGATTAGGGAAGTCTGTACCTCTCAAGTACCTCAGCCAATGGGGAAAGAGAGAGGGAAATGCAGCTGGGAAATAATTTGCGGAAAGAAAAACACTCCACAACTTGTAAAAAGTTATAAAACCAGTATGTTTATTACAGCGCTGGACATGTGCACCCCTGAGAACTCCCAATCCCTTTTTTATCCCCCCTTACTGGTACATATGTATAGAATTTCACAATAGGTTCATACATATTCATTTTACTGGTTTCCCATTACACTTGCAGCTAGTTTGGTTTTTTTTAACAGAAAGTACAGAAAGAACTCCTGGGTCATCCTGTCCTGGTTTTCACCTGTTTCAAAGTTCAAGGGGACCCTCTTATCTCTTTTACATTCTTTTCCTTCCACTGAGGCAGTTTTTTGAGCATAGGTTTTTTTTGGAGAACAGGCATTCTGGGGCACAGACTAAACAAACTAAAACAGCGTATCTTAGCCATGCTAGCAAGCTACAGACTTCATAATTTGAAATGGCACATTTCACCTAAATCTGAAATGGTTTTCTACCCTGTTAAATTTCCACTCTGTTTCATTCCCCTCTTTCCTAGAAAATAAATAAATTCTTTTACTTAATGCAAAACCCTATGATAATAAGTGTCTCTAAATGCTTTACCATGTACCTTTGATAAGGAGGTTAACACAGCCACTCACTGCAGTATTCTCCAATTCCAAATTAGCAATAAAAAAGAAAACCCTAAACTTACTCCAACTAATATCAATAAAACTACAATGGGGTGACACAACATATTAAGGATCCCATTTGCAGTTGGTGACCATCTAAAGATTACATCCCACCAGTGATGATCTGCATTTTGTTTTATTCTTTTCAGAATTCTGGTTATTTCTTTTGTATCATGTTGGACAGTAATTAGGGTTTTCTCTCTGCTTTTTTGGATTTTCTACAAGATCTCTAATAGGTCTTGGTGTTTAATTAATTGTTTTACCAATGTAAGGTCCATTCCAATAGGAGTAGGTGACAGTCTGTGATACATTGTGTAATTGGTTTTAATCAACTGGTGGGATGTCACTGGGCCCAAATACAAAAAATCACACCCGATAATATGAACAAATCTACAAATACAAAAAATAGAATGATTTCCACAAGGCAAAATAGCATCGTTGTTATTGATTTTTACAATAGCACAAGCAGTTCTCAAGCATACACAACCTTTACCAGTATATGCAAGCACAGTTTTCCTATCAGTGACTGGATGAATCTAGAAGTGGCAAATATTTTGTTCGGTGTCAAGACACACATCTTGAGCATTAATAGTATTGCTTTTGTCCTCCTGGAGTGACAGATGTGGTTCTGTTGAAGCAGTGATCCTGTAGAAAGGTGTGGTCTTCCTCTGAAGATCCAGTGGTGGTATAGATTGGCCTGGTTTTCCTCTGGGAATCCAGTGGAAAAGGCTGCCTGTAGTGTTCCAAATCTCTGCTTATATCCAGGTAGGAATGCTTAGCTCCTCCCTCTGGATGGAGCTTCCCACAATGGGATGATGTAATTTTATCAGTCATGCAGTGACACTCAATGGCCCATTAACAGAAGATATTTCTCGGAGGGAGGATTGGTTGTGGAAGAGATAAAGAAAACTTCCCAATTAACAGAAAATAACTGCTCCACAGATAGGAATAGAATACACACACCCATTTCCAACCTAAGACACTCCAGCCTGGTCTTTTATAAGCCCAATTCTCAAGGTATCTCTGCCCTACTGAGAGAAACCCTCAGATAAGAGACATGCAGCCAGATCTTCTCCTCCTCCAAGCTTGGCCACTTCTTTTGTTTTCCTTAAGTACCCAGTCAATACTGTTTCCTAACAACTTATGGGACAAAAAGCTGTAAGTAAAAAGAGGTGAAAGGAAAGAACCTAACCCCCAACACTAGTAGAGATACAGCCTAAGGGTCTAAGATCAGCTCCATTTCCTGAACAAACAGGATATACTTTTTTTATTATGCCTACAGAAAAGGGTTATTTCAGGCAATTAATCTAGGGATTTGGGCAACAGGTTTATTGAAGGAGTGTGAACTGAAGTGAAAAAGTATCACAACACTTATGCCACCCAGATACAAGGCCAAGACATCAAACATAGTGGTGTGGTTTAGGAACAGTACTCCTCAGTTTGGTGGTCCCACTGAGACTCTCCAAACCACACTGATGCTTACTCACCCCTCCCCTCCCCGTGTGGCGAATTGGAGAGGAGAACTGGAGGCACAAAAGGTAAAGATCACGGGGTGAGATAAAAACAATTTACTGGAAACAGCAACAATACTAATGACAGAGGGACACTCAGGCATGTTTGTGAGAGTGTTACCTCTACACAGGAGTTCTACTTCTCAAAACAGGCAGAGGATATCAGCAGTAGGTGTAATAAACAGAGTTTCCCACCCTGGTATTCTTAGCATTCCCAGCTCCAATGTCACTTTAGCAAAACCAGTCCCTCCTTGCCAAATCTTCCACTTTTAGCCCTTTCCTCCCAACACCTGTTGTGCAGACATCTGTCTACTATGAAATGAATGAGAAGGTGTCTTTACAAACAAACTGCGGGTCTGCTGGTAGATAAAGCCAGATACTGAGAGGTGAAAGAAGCAATGGGCGAAACAATAAATTCCAGAGGAATTCCACTAATTGACACAGACTGTTACTTACCCAAGGCTGTGCTAAATCCCAAGATTTAAGGAACAGAGACACAAGAAAAAAAGAAAAGGGGGGGGGATACACATTAGAAAGGGGGTTCAAATTAGGAGATTAGGGAAGTCTGTACCTCTCAAGTACCTCAGCCAATGGGGAAAGAGAGAGGGAAATGCAGCTGGGAAATAATTTGCGGAAAGAAAAACACTCCACAACTTGTAAAAAGTTATAAAACCAGTATGTTTATTACAGCGCTGGACATGTGCACCCCTGAGAACTCCCAATCCCTTTTTTATCCCCCCTTACTGGTACATATGTATAGAATTTCACAATAGGTTCATACATATTCATTTTACTGGTTTCCCATTACACTTGCAGCTAGTTTGGTTTTTTTTAACAGAAAGTACAGAAAGAACTCCTGGGTCATCCTGTCCTGGTTTTCACCTGTTTCAAAGTTCAAGGGGACCCTCTTATCTCTTTTACATTCTTTTCCTTCCACTGAGGCAGTTTTTTGAGCATAGGTTTTTTTTGGAGAACAGGCATTCTGGGGCACAGACTAAACAAACTAAAACAGCGTATCTTAGCCATGCTAGCAAGCTACAGACTTCATAATTTGAAATGGCACATTTCACCTAAATCTGAAATGGTTTTCTACCCTGTTAAATTTCCACTCTGTTTCATTCCCCTCTTTCCTAGAAAATAAATAAATTCTTTTACTTAATGCAAAACCCTATGATAATAAGTGTCTCTAAATGCTTTACCATGTACCTTTGATAAGGAGGTTAACACAGCCACTCACTGCAGTATTCTCCAATTCCAAATTAGCAATAAAAAAGAAAACCCTAAACTTACTCCAACTAATATCAATAAAACTACAATGGGGTGACACAACATATTAAGGATCCCATTTGCAGTTGGTGACCATCTAAAGATTACATCCCACCAGTGATGATCTGCATTTTGTTTTATTCTTTTCAGAATTCTGGTTATTTCTTTTGTATCATGTTGGACAGTAATTAGGGTTTTCTCTCTGCTTTTTTGGATTTTCTACAAGATCTCTAATAGGTCTTGGTGTTTAATTAATTGTTTTACCAATGTAAGGTCCATTCCAATAGGAGTAGGTGACAGTCTGTGATACATTGTGTAATTGGTTTTAATCAACTGGTGGGATGTCACTGGGCCCAAATACAAAAAATCACACCCGATAATATGAACAAATCTACAAATACAAAAAATAGAATGATTTCCACAAGGCAAAATAGCATCGTTGTTATTGATTTTTACAATAGCACAAGCAGTTCTCAAGCATACACAACCTTTACCAGTATATGCAAGCACAGTTTTCCTATCAGTGACTGGATGAATCTAGAAGTGGCAAATATTTTGTTCGGTGTCAAGACACACATCTTGAGCATTAATAGTATTGCTTTTGCAAAGGAATCCTAGTTGTTCCCTAGTAACACAAGATTCTAAGTTTATTTTTGCCACTTTTCACTCACCTTTCATGCCCAAACTCTATGTTCTGAAGGGTAGAGCTCTGTTTTTTCATGATTTAATCCTAGTGTAATGATGGGGTGGATAATGTAAACAGTGGCATTACGTATAGTAAGCACAAAGGCAGCGGCCACATTAGAAGCAGGATCATAGGTGAAATTTACCATAGTCCACCAGGACTGAAACTTCCTTTCAAAATCAATTGCATTATTTCAGACAACCTTTTGAATTTCAGATGGGAAATCACCTTTACCCCCTTCCTGTATGATCAAAGCTGCTGTTGCTTGCATCCATAACTGTGCTTGTATACAACTGAAAGCTAAAGACACATTATCTTGAACCATACTAAGCGCTTCTACTATTAACCTGTGGTCTTGGTCCCCAGCCTTTTCCCACTTTGGCAGTACTTTTGAAATCTGCCACTGGCTAGTTCCTAATGCCAATAGAGATGACTATAAGGGCTGTTTCAATTTTGCTAGACCACCTGCTGCAGTGGCCAGCTTGTTCATCAGTATTTCTGAATCAATTCCATTTAGAACTCCCAATCCTGTCCCTAATATAACAGATTCCTTCTTATTCTGTTCCTGAGGTGTAGTTGTCTTTCTAAGCACACTGTCCAGCCCTCAAAGGATGTCCTCAGGAAAGAGGAACAGCTGGTTGGATTTCTGAGATGTTAATTTGCATTAGCAATTCAACACATTTGAGACACCACTCTGGATTGAACAACAATTGTTGACCCATATTCCTCACTATGTATGGGACTATTTCATACACTTCAGGTTCAAGTTTGGTTTGGGTCTGAACTGCTTGAGTACAGGTGTGAGTTGTATGAGGTCTTGCCATTGTAAAAGGTATAGCACCTATTTTAAATTTAAATGAGAGCCCGATAGCATCATGAGCCCAAAGACAAGTCACTTCTACAGGCTGCATTAATGTGAAATTACACCAACAATCTGATTTACTTGGGCTATCACAAACCTCCTGGTGTCTGTATACAGGTGAGGCTGAGACACTAATTTGATTTGGTCTCTCATGAGTGGTCCCATTGACCACCCAGCATTCTACCCTGATTTCTTCTCCTCTGATCCCTTGAAGTGTCCACAGTTCCCGCTCCTGCCATTCCTGCTCCTCATATACCTAATTCCTGTGGATTACTACAGTGGATAGGTTTAAATCTTTTATCTCAGAAGGTTCTCTCATGGATCCAGTGTACTGATTAAAAACCGGGGACCAAGGCCATTCAGCATCGCTTTGGATAGAGGTACTCTCTAATTCTAAGACTCCAGCTATAATTATGCACAAAACAATTCTGTAAATGAAATTACAAATTACCCCTGGCCACAATATACTCATTTTGCCCAAGCAAGTTTTAATCTCAGTTCCTTGTCTCCTGGTGTCACCCTCCAAGGGGCTTCTGGGGCCTTCTTCACTCGAGAGTGGTGGATCCAGGCATTCTGCCCCTTGATCTTGATCACTGTGAAGCTGGTGAGAAGCACCTGGAATGGTCCTTCCCACTATGGTTCCAAAGTCTTTTCTGTAAGAGACTTAACATATACATAATCCCCAGGCTGTATGTTATGTACTGGTCCATCTAGCTCCCTGCTCCGAATTCCAGCCACATGTTTTTCGATTTATCTGAGCTGTTTACTTAAAGCCACCATGTAGGTGGCCAATGTTACCTCCCCAATGTGGGTGGACATTCCCTTTTGTATTCCATATGGTCTTCCATAAAGCATTTCAAAGGGACTCAGCCTTTCTTTAGCTCTAGGTTTAGTCCAAATTCGCAACAGTGCCAGTGGAAGAGCTTGGAGCTAGGGTAGATTAACTTCCTGCCCCAGTCTTACAATCTGCTGCTTAATCAAATGATTAATTTTCTCCACTTGGCCACTTGATTGGGGGTGGTATAGAATATGAAGTTCCCAATCTATTCCCAGGTGGCTACTAATCTCTTGCACTATTCTGGAAATGAAATGTGATCCTCTATCCGAGTATACTGTGGCTGGAACTCTGAAGTGTGGTATTATTTCTTGCAATAATACCCTGGTCACCTCTCAAGCCTTGACAATTCTGGTGGGGAATGCTTCTGGCCACCCTGAAAATGTTAGTTTTGCCACTGTCATTAGGGGGCATATTCCTACAATCATCCACGCACTGCAATAGTGTTCCTTCTTCCTGTGGAGCTCCCCAGGACTCCAGACCTTTTGCAAGTTGTTCCCGAGTGGGGAATTTTTGAAGCCTTGAGGCAACACGGTCCATGTGAGCTGGGTTTTGTGCATGCTTTTAGGGCTTTCCCATTTGAATGCAAAAATTTTCATGCTGGCTTCATGGATAGGGAGGCAAAAGAAGGTATCTTTCAGATCTAAATAGTAAACTAGGTTAGTTCAGGTGTCAAACATGTTAGCAAGGTGTATGGGTTTGCCACCACCGGGTGCAGATCAGGCTTTTACTGCCTGACCCTAGCTGGTTGTTTTCCTTAACTTGCACAGGAGGTGCATTCCCTCCCCTCCCTGGTATGTTAGAGGCCAATACTCCAGGAAACACTGGATTCATTATTTTCTTGTTAATTTCATCCTTATTTTAAATTTCAGTTTCACTAATTGTTAAAATTAAGCCTAGTATGTCTACATATTGTTGATCCTTTACCTCTAAAATAATGTCTCCATCTTTAAATGCGATCTTTGCTTTCAGCTGCTCAAATAAGTTGTCGCTATAGAGTGTGACATGGCACAAGCACCAAGACTCAGATCAAAAGGCTGTATAGGCTATTTATTAAAGCAACATGTTGCCTTTATAGTTTTACAGGATATTTACATTTGCTTAACAAACACATACACTACCCATTGGTCATGAAAAAGAAACAAAACTCTCAATAGGTGAAAAGGAGCCATGTCACTCTGTGAGCCAACCAAAGTCCATATATTTTGACTTTCTCTCTTCACGTTTTCATGGTGATAGCCTTGGTACCTTCCTTGAGAGAGATATGAGGCTTTCCTTATCTTCAGGAAGCCTTCGCTGGCTCACAAGAACAGCACAAAAATATCTTTCCTACAATAAGTCCCTACCCCACAGGGCCTTTGGAGAGTTGGGCATAAACAAAAACCTATGAATATTTTGATGGTTTACAAAGTATGCTTTTTCAGATTGGCCAGTTGCCCCCTTACCATAACATAATCATCTGTTATAGGCATTGAGGCTTTATTTAACAATGAGTATCTTGCCCCGTGTCTACTAAAAATTCCATTTTTTTAGTCCCCATCTTTCTACTCCATCCCAACTCTTTGCCTTAATTCAAAGTCTTGGGGTATAAAATAGGCTGAGCACACTCAGCTTTATTTATTTCTGCTGGGTTTCTTAAATTACTTGAAACTCTTTTTCTAATAATTCAAACACCCTGTTACTTCTTTGCTTCTCACAACTGGTTGCTACTAAAGTCTTTATAGCTCTCTGAGTAGCCTTTGTTTCTTTAGAATAACACAAATGACAAAGTGCCTGTCCTGGTCTCCTCCACCTAAACTCTGCTTTACGAAATCTCAGTCTTTTCCAGTTCTCTTCCGGCATAATCTAATTAAATTTACTTCTCTTCCTGCATAATCTAATCTTCAATTAAAGCCTTGTTTCCACTGACACTCACTTTGCTGCCTTGCAAAGGCTGTGCCTGTTGTAGCAAAAACTCGTATATGCCCACACAGACACCACCCCCCCCCATCCCCCCCTGTATCCCAAATTCACAAGAGTCAGGGCTTAAGTTGCTGTGGGAGGGGAATTCCTGGAATTCCTTTAATTCATTTTACCACAGTTAAACATAAATCACCGTACTGTAGTTTTTCTGCATAAAATGCTACACTTGTTGCAAAGAAAATCCTAAAATCTCCACAAACACAACCATACAAGCCATACAATCCCGAGAATCAAATTACCCCAATGCGGGGGAAGAACCACACAAACTCACCGGGAAAGGGGTATCTCTCAAAGTGCCCACTTTTCTCAATACAACACAGCATACACTTCATCATTTACCCTCATCAGCTTTCTCTGGTCTTCACACACTCAGGACACAATCAAAATAACAGCACACAGTAAAATTCACCTGGCCCGATTACAAACACATGAACATTAACCACATTGTCTGGACACCACAAGCACACAAAGTTCGGGTTCACTCCACTCAACCCCAGATTCGCTAGCTATCGGTTTCTCTGGATCTGGATTGAAGGCACTTGAGACAGTAGTTCATGTTCGGACTCAGGTGTTTATTATTTCTTATCAGTAAAACAGTCTCACAACCATGAGTTCGGCAGCTTTTCATTAGAGAAGGCACAAAATGGCTAACTATCTCTTGTTACAAGGTCTTTTAAGACTAAACTATCCAATTAAGAACTGACACCTAGATTATTTTCCCTTTTAACTCAATAACTGATCCCAAAGAGCCTGCAATGCAGACTTTTCTGCCCAATTACAAAATGCCACCCAAACCCATGAAGAAGAAGGAAGAAGAAGCATGAAAAAGAAACTCAGGATGACACCCTGTGCCCTCCATCTTTCTTCCATCTACAACATACTAAAAATTCCAAAACCTAAATTTCTCACCAAGTGATACACCTACACTACTCTGTAATCTATTTCACACTTTTGTGGATTCTAGTCTATCTTGAAGTCTAGGAAACTTTCTCCATGAATGAAGGTCAAAGTCAGTGCTCCCCTGGGGATCAAGGTGCCCCAGAGCAGACAGAGAAATATTCCCTGTGCCCTGGGTTTCCACAGCTAGCGGCCGCTCTATCGAACAACGAACCAGTTCCCCCAGTCGCTCTATCAACCGGGGACCTCTGCTGCTGACCATGCTCTTGGTCGATGGCTGCCTGCAAGCACAGGGACGAGGCTGTGCACTCAGATGTCTCTGAGTGACTTATCAGCAGCCCTATCTCTCTCCCCCCCGGGGCCCTCCTTTGATATACATACTGTTTATCCACACACCAGCAGGTTATTATCTGTCTCCGCAGGAGGCAAGCTGAGGACAGAGCAGAGCTCCTCCAGGGAAAATCCCAGGGAGTGGCTAGGAGGTCAGTCCCCCCTCCACCCCTGTGAGGACAGAGACGGTCCCCTGGCTGGCTTGCCAAAATGATTTGCGGAAAGAAAAAAAACTCCACAACTTGTAAAAAGTTGTAAAGCTGGTATGTTTATTACAGGGCTGGACGCATGTGGGGATTGTTCCACGTAAAGGACATGCTCACCCCTGAGAACTCCCGATCCTTTTTATCCCCCCCTTACTGGTACATATGCATAGAACTTCACAATAGGTTCATACATATTCATTTTACTGGTTTCCCGTTACACTTCCAGCTAGTTTTTTTTTTTTTTTTTAACAGAAAGTACAGAAAGAACTCCTGGGTCATCCTGTCCTGTCTCCCGCAGCCTCAGCTTTGGTTTTCACCTGTTTCAAAGTTCAAGGGACCCCTCTTATCTCTTTCTCATTTTTTCCTTCCACTGAGGCAGTTTTTCAAGCATGGGTTTTTTTGCGAGAACAGGCAGTCTTGGGCACAGACTAAACAAATTAAAACAGCGTATCTCAGCTATGCTAGCAAGCTACAGACGTAATAATTCAAAACGGCACATTTCACCTAAATCCGAAATGGGTTTCCACCCTGGTAAATTTCCACTCTGTTTCAGAAATTAGGATAAAAAGAAGGCTGAGTCCTCTAACAATTTGAGGCACCCCAGGGGAAATGCCCATGACCTCTCCCTTTATTCAAATAAAGCTACAGGACTCCTCCATCTCCTTTTTGGACATAAACCTCTGGTGTTTGTGGATTAATTTTCCTGAGAAAATGGGGGCTGTTTTCCAGGATATTTCCATCATCTGAGGGTGACAGGCAGCGAGCGGAGCTGAAGGTGTGCCTCACCCAGTTTCGGTGATCAGCTCCCCTTGGTGGTGTCCAGCACCAGGCGATTGATTGGGTTCTTGAGACTGTTCAGGAGACAGATGAGTGGCGGAACAGGGGGGTCCACAAAGAGTCCACAGGGAAGGACCACTAAAAATCTCACCAGTGAGTAAATTGGGATCTTCGGGGAGTAAACCTGTGAGGGCACCCATGGAGGGTAGCACAGGTAAAGCTGGGAAGGGGACCTGGCAAAAGGGATGATGATCCCAAAATATCTTCAAAGAATCCCTTGGATGAATGCTGAGTTAGTTTACACATTCTCCCAGAGGTAATTAAGGACATAGATGCCGAAAGGGGGCAATAAGGGAAAGTCGAGAAAGGGTCTTGACAATCCATGCCTAGAGGGGGCAATAAGGAGAGTCAAGAAAGAGTCTTGACAACAGGAGATAGACAAATAGTGTTGATATGTTGAAAAAAGATTAGTTTAAGGGGAGAGTGGAGAGATACGGCTGAGGCATATTTCAGCGGCAGGACCAGGCGCAGAAGTGCGGGAGCCGGAGCACAGCCTGTGGGGCCTGTGGGGGTTGTGGGGCGGCCAGGGCTCAGCTGGGCGGTGCCTGACCCTGCCATACCCGAGCAGGGGCGGCAGTGGCCCCAGGCCCCCATGAGGCTGTGGGATGCCCTGGCCACCTGTGATGCTGCCAGCCCTGCCTGCCAGGAGAGCCGGGGGTGGGGAGCACGTAAGTCCCTGCATGAACTGGTTAGAAAGATACATGTTAAAAAAGAGGACTGCAATATGATATTGGCTTTTGCATTTATATGTTGAGGTGAACACCCCATGTGTGGAGACACGAGGCTTGACTCCATTTCAGAAGGCTGATTTATTATCTTATGATTTATATTGTATTAAAATACTACATGAAAACTATACTAAAAGAACAGAGAGAAAAGATTGATCAGAAGGCTACAAAGAACAAGAATAGAATAGAATGCATAACAAAATCTTGTGACTCTCAGAGTCTGATGCAGCTGCATCTGTGATTGGCTCTTAATTAGAAACAACCAACATGCACCAATCACAGATGCACCTGTTGCATTCCACAGCAGCAGATAGTTATTGTTTACATTTCTTTCCTGAGGCCCTCAGCTCCTCAGGAGGGGAAAAATCCTGGCAAAGGATTTTTCATAAAATATCATGGTGACCTTTATATATATTAGTTTTTGCATTAATCATAAGTATTCAGATATAATATCATGTATACCTTTCTTTAGCTGTTTGTTAGTATAACAAAATCTGTAAGTTTAAGTATGTACTGCACAGTTTATAGAAATAGTAGTGGGGTGAATATACTATATTATAGGCCTTAGCTGAACACTAGGTGTTATAATACCTCTATGTAATCAAACAAATGGTGTAAAGTGATCATGTTGTTCCCCTTTCCATTGAGTGAATCCTCCAAGTGATAAGATTACCGTGACACAAACCAGAGCACCAGAGGACAATTAGAGAATACCATGTTAAATTTGAGGACATACTAAATCCTTATCAGAGAATGTGAAACAGCAGGATGGAGACACAAGAAGAAATAAAATATATTGACCTGACACACAGGATTTCATGCAGATAAGCCTGAGTGTGAAGAAGCCAAACAAAGGAGTTCCCAAAACATCAGAAAGTTCGAAAGAATGTTTGAATAATGTATGAAACACATGAATATGCATGTGCCTCTTTCTGGGTATAATGATAATGTTGTATCGTGCGGCAGATGATAACACTGTCTGTATGTACTGGTGTGTTTGGCTGTTGGCCCGGAGCACCCCGGCTCTGTATTTTTGTCTCTTCTTTTATCCCGTATTAAACTTTACAAAAATTCTTTATCTTGAACTCTGTTTTTCACAATACAGAAAGTGTATGTAAGAAGGGATGATAAAAAGGCGAAGGCAAAAGCAAAGGTTATAAGAGAGCTTTTACAGCCCCAGAGGGATAAACCTCAGGACCCAAGAAGTCCTCCAGGATAGAAGGGACAGGGTTAGCCACAAGGAAGTGGGAGAAGCATTTTCTCCTCAGCAGGGGAGAGCCAATCCAAACAGTGGTTGGGAAGGAATCAGTGTGCTATCTGCAAAGCAGAGGGACACTGGAAGCAGGAATGTCCACAGAAACAGCTGGATCCTCAAGAGGAGGAAGTCCAGAGGATAATGGAGATGGATTGCTAGGAGTGTCAGGGGCTCCCATTATACCAGGGACCCACCACACTGGAGCCCTTGCTAACTTTTAAGGTGGGTCTGGATCCATAGGAGGTGTATTTCCTGGTAGACACAGGAGCCTCTTGAGCCACATGGAATTTTATCCCCAAGGGGGGAAAATTGTCAAAAAGATCTTTGATTTTCAAGGGGTAAGTGGAAAGGATGAGTGGGTGCATTTTATTCAAACCACTATTAGAAGATGTGAGGAATAGGTTTAAAATGCAAGAATTTCTGTTTGTTCCTAATTGTGATTGTAATTTACTGGCAAAGAATTTGATGGCTAAAGTGGGAATGCAAATTAATATTGTGAAAAATGATACAGAGGCTAACAATGTGGTAACTTTGTGTAAAATGTCTGAGAAGGCTTATGCTGAAATAAACCCATGTGTGGGCAGCCCCAGGGAAATATGGAAAATTAGATATAAAGCCTCTCCAAATTACTCTGAGGCAACCAGGACAAGCGGAGTCTAAAAAGCAATACCCTATTTCGAGGGAAGGAAGGAAGGGGTGACAGCCTGTCATTGATTCCCTGCTAAAGGCAGGTCTTTTGGAGCCATGTGTGTGTCCTTATAACACTCCTATCCTGCTGGTTAAGAAACCAGATGGAACCTTCAGAATGGTGCAGGATCTAAGAATAATAAACGAAATTGTCAAACCAAGGCATCCCACAGTTCCGGATCCCTATACCATCCTGAATCAGATCCCTTCTTCCCATGAGTATTATTCAATCCTGGATTTGAAGGATGCTTTCTGGGGGTGTGTCCTGGGGTGACTTCATGATGCTGAATTGTCTCCCCATCTATCTGTTTAGCCCAGAAAAAAGTTCTGCAACTTTAAGACTGGTTCCAAGAGTGAAGGGGGGGGGGCGGGGGGGGAAGAAGAAGTGCACAGTTTGTTTGCAGAAACTGCACTTGCTCCCCCTCATTTTTTCTCACACAGACTGTGTTGTCTGCAGCACAGACAGCGAGAGAGAGACAGGGAGTTTTTCTTTGTTTTTTTTGCTGGTTTTCTCCTCCTTAACTAGGGTAAGGAAAGTTTTCCCAAGACTGTGTGGGTTTTTTTTGGAACTGATTGGCCCTGCTCTGGACTGAAAACCCAGAAAAACACCAGGAGTTCACACCTGTGTCCCACTGGGGCTCACAACACAGCATTTTCCAGCGCAGGAGGGACTGGTAAGAGACTGAGCCAGCCAAGCTACACCCCACGAAAAGGACTCTCTCTCAATTTGCCATCTCTTCAGAACAACGAAAGGTTCCATTGTTTAATATTATTCTTTGTTTTTTTCATGTTTGTGAGTACTTTGCTTATTAAATAAACAGTTTTGTTCACTTTTCTCCAAGGAGATTTATGTCTCCCAAACCGGTGGAGGGAGGGGCTGCTTGAATTTGCTTTCTAGAGGGACCCCTTCAGAGGTTTCCTCCCAGATTTGCCCTAAACCAGGACAGGGTGTTTGATTACCAAGGACAGTAAACAGTATTTTGCCTTTGATTGGTGAGACAGAGTAGAAATTTTCCAGAGTAGAAATTGTGAAAAACGCCAATCACTTGTTTTTGAAAATTTAAAAGTTTAATAGTAGTAATATAATCAGAATAATAAAGTTTAAACAATTGAGATTAGGACAATATGAGACAATAAAAAACAAAGAGATACGGACGTCCGGGTACCTTTTTCTGGGCATCACGAGCCCGAGAAAGGACCCCAGTTAACAGAGGATTAACCCTTAAAAACAATCGCCTGTTGCATATTTATACATCTCATACATGATGCATAAATTCCATTCAAACACAGGATTCTGTCTGGTCACTGTCAGCTTCTTCCTCTTAATCCTAATGCTGTCTTCCTGTCTGAGCGAGGTGGGAAGAAGTTAGTTTTCTGCTGATAAGGGAGCAATAAATTCCCTTTCTCTGAAAGATTTAGGTGTCTTGTGGCGTCTATCTGGTGCAAGTCCTTTCTTAACCAAATATCTTACATAGCATAGTTTCTATTTTAACATTATGTTATAACCTAAACCAGTATTTAATAGTTAATTTAATACTTAAGAAAATTAATACAGCATAACTTTCTAATATACCACATACAATATTAATTTTAATACTTGCACAAAGCCAATCATAAAATACCCATTTTTCACAATCCTCCCTCTTATTCTTTGTAAATCATTTGGCTTGAGTAATATTCTTTGATTACTTGTATCTTTTGGTCTATGCTGGCAAGATAAAACAAGGGATTACACAAGGAAGAAATATCAAAACAGTTGTAACACATAGAAGGAAAAAATCTTCGTTTCTTTTATCATCTCATCTCTAATACATTACTCTACCAGCTAGGTTTTAACATTGTTTTTGTGATATCTTTTACTTCTAGAATGACTTTTCTGTGATCCTCAATTTTCATCAATCTGATAAAATTTCTATAAACAATCCCTCCTTTAGCTAGTAGATAGTCTAAAGCTAACCTATTCTGATACACGACAGCTCTTGTTTTAGTTTGTTGCATTTATATTTATTCTATTACTTTACTAGTTGTTTTACTGGTTTTGTTCATTATTATCTTTGCAGCAGCTTGGAGTCTTATAATTCAGTTTAGCATATAAATTTGGGTCTGATATCCCCAACTCCCATCTTGTGCCCAGGTGGCTGGCTCATACGTTTTTAAGATATATTTAGAGGCTATTCTTCATCTCTCCATTTTTGGAATCTTCTAATCAAATCTCTTGTTTCTCTTTAGATTCTTATAAACTGGTATCTTTAATTGATCTCCATCAGGTCCTGGCAAAAGGAAAAATCCTGGTTGTATGATTCCCAGAGTGCAGCTCTCTTTCTATTGAGAGGGAAATTTTGGGTATGCTCTTTTTCCACATACCCAAAATAGGCCATCTGGAGTTTTCCAATAGTCAAACTTTTGCTGATCTATATTTTCCCGGAATTTGGAAATTCCTGGGATGACAAAGTAAGGATTTTTTCCTGTATCATTACATTGAAAAAGTCTTATTTCATTATCCTACTTACAATTTCCTTTTTTAACTTTTTCTTGGGTCCAATACATGGTTGGTCCTTCTGGGATCCACCATATAGAAGTTCCATTACTAACCTTATATCTTTTACAGGGAGTTTTTTCCTTGATGAAGGAACTCTTTTCTAGTGCGCCATAGACATTCTTCCCC
Organism: Pyrgilauda ruficollis; assembly: GCF_017590135.1. Lineage (NCBI taxonomy): Eukaryota > Metazoa > Chordata > Aves > Passeriformes > Passeridae > Pyrgilauda > Pyrgilauda ruficollis. Next base: position 18,455 of record NW_024529433.1, read on the forward strand.
TATGACTATTGAACTCAAAATCCACCCCTCTCATAAGTTTTCTCTACTTACTCTTGTTTGGTTCCACTTAAGGAGCTCA
>NW_024529434.1:0-782 GCF_017590135.1 Pyrgilauda ruficollis
AAAGAGAATGATTAAAGAAAATCCTATTGCATTCCTGATGGAATCATGGCTTTTACAGCCTCCCTAAATGCTAAAAGATGGAGTATTGATTTTATTCAGGCAAATCCCAAAATTACAGGAGGCTCTCCAAGTACACAGAGCACCCTGATGAGATCTCTCAGCTCTCATTCCTTACTCATAACCACAGAACGTCCTCAAAACTGCCCTGACGGGAGCACGGAGGAGTGAGAGTCTGGGGAATTTTAAAATGTCAGAAATATGCAAATATTACAGATTAGTATTCCACAGAGAGCCATAATTTCCAGTGTTTGCACTCATTTTAGCATTCCTTTTAAATTAAAGGCACAATAGGTAAGCTGGCAGCATGCAGATGGTTTAAAGGCTTTGAAACATCCTTATTCATAATTTTGATTTCTTTCGACCAGGAGCTATTTAGAACCCATTTTCTGTGCTCTTTCAAAAGTAACAGGATTTGGTCTGGGAACGAAATTCAGCAGGAAACCAGCAGGTGATTTGACATAATGGGTTTGCATATTTTAAATACAAATAATATGAGTTAATAGCATCCCTTCAGAACTTTTAACACACCTTGACACACAGGCACGGAGCTGTGTGGGGAAGATTGCAAGGGAGCAAACCTGAATTCCCCAGGGAACAGGCACAGGAGGAATGTGCCACTTAGGAGAGCCCTGAGGTGGATCTGAAGAGCATCCTCGGGGCAGAGGAGGGATGCACTGCACTGCACTGCCAGTGATGCCTCGTGCAGGCTGCCCTAGAGCAGA
>NW_024529435.1:0-795 GCF_017590135.1 Pyrgilauda ruficollis
ATGGCAGGGGTGGAATGGGATCATCCTCAACGTCCCTGCCCAGCCAAACCAGGAATTCTCCACTCAAGCAGAGCTCTGCCCTTGCTGCTGAGGTGACACTGCCTTTAATCCACACAGGCTTCTAGCCTGAAAAGGTGTTTTTCATGCAATTTCCCTGTGCAGCTCATATTTAAAGCTGCAGCATCTGCATGAAAGCCACACACCCTTTATTTGCATGCCTGGAGTGCTGAGTGTGCAGGACAGGGCCAGCAGTGGCTGCACAGCTCAGGAGGAGCATCACACGTGTCCTTCCCAGCACACACGTCCTTCACAGGCTGCATGCAAGTGGCCTGGCTGCCCAAACTGAGAATAAACAACAGAAAATGCCCTGGGAATTCTTCAGGCAGCCAAAGTGCCCCCAGCCATCCCCATGGCCAGGGTGACTTCATGAGAGTCAGGTTTCTAAAGGGGCATTTCCAAAATCAGGCCTGGTCACTACTGTACACAGTGTCCTGACCTCTGCCCAGGCTGGAGCAGGAGGAACACGGTGCCAGAGATTGAAGGGAAGGGAGATGGAGATGGAAGTATTGGAACACGGATGAGTGGTGCAGGAAATACATGGAGACAACCCAGCCTTTCCAAAGGCAATTCCCACAGCACATTGCAAGATTCAGGAGAGTTCACCAAGAGCAGGAGGGACACCTGTGGAAGAGAGGAGAGCACGTGGTGAGACACTGAGAGATCAGCCACCTCAGGAGAGGTGAGAAATGATGTGGTGGAACCAGAGCAAATTCTGAATGGCCAAGGGAAGATGCA
>NW_024529436.1:0-782 GCF_017590135.1 Pyrgilauda ruficollis
CATGGCACACATGGATTTGCCAGAGGCTACAGCTGGACACGGCTGAGCCAAAGCAGAGCTCTGCAAGTCAGCTCCTCTCACAGGCAGGAAGGAAACTGCCTGTGGGGCAGGAGCTTTCCAGGCTTGATTAGGCCAGGGCAGAGGTTATTTAAGAGCCAGACAAGGAGCCAGTGCTGCCTGGGGCTCAGCCCCTGCTTGTCCTTTCTAAGGGCCCAGCGCAGCTCATCCCCAGCAGGTATGTGGCAGTCAGGGGGAATTGCTCCTGTTTCTCAGCTGGCATCACACACTTTCCCTTCCAGCCCTTCCCCTGGTGGTGATAAGCCTGGCTTAGGGAGAAGTGTTAATCTGGCAGTTGCTATGAGACCCACTTGATGTCTTTGATGCAGTGTGGAGGCAGGTGAATCATTAGGAGGAAAATCAGGTTTTCTGGCACAGCTCGAGGAGATGCAGAAGTTTCCTGATGCTCGGTGAGATGCAAACACTGAGGCCCCAGCAGCTGGGACAGGCATAGCCTGGAGAAGCTGGGAGCATCAGCTTCTCCCTGCCACAGTCTCTCCTCTTTGTGGCTTTCCAAGCTGTCAGTCTCCAGCTGCCGCCGGGTCCTCACAGATCAATGTTTCCCAGAGTGGATTCTGAGGAGGGGCGAGCTGAGGATGTGCTTTGCTCTAATCCTGGCACCCTCTCTGCCAGCTGAGCCTGCTCCTGGGCTGCAGCCTGGGGCTCCCAGTGCTTGTGGCTCTCCAAAGCAAGGGCAGACAGAGCAGGGAATGGCAGCTGGGAGA
>NW_024529437.1:0-782 GCF_017590135.1 Pyrgilauda ruficollis
GTAGTTGAAAGTAGCAAATGTACTTTTATCTACAGTAGCCAAGCAGAGGCACTGCAGAGCTCATGGTCTTCAGGGCTAGCAGATCATCACTGTGGGAAGAAAATGTGATTTGTTATTATTTGTTGCAACTAAAACCAACTTGAATAACTAATCAAAAGTGCTTTATTTGTTGGTTTTGGTTTTTTTCCCTCTGAGTCTTTATTTTGGGTTTTGAAGTTCTTTATTTATGACCTTAAAAGTGAAATGATGTTAAGACATTTTCCAATTGCAGAAGCCCTTTTCTGTTTGCAGCTGTACAATGTGTCAAAATGCTTTTTCTCCTTTCTGTGTCAAATCTTAATTTTATTTAGCACACAGTAAACATTTATTTTTGTCCTCCTAGAGATAAAGAATTTGCATGAGAGGTTTTTGAGTTGTTCTGAAACAATATTTGTCTTGATAATTGCATGCATTTATCCAGTTTTGTGGATGTTTTTACTTTTTTAAAAAATAGCTTGTTGTCATTGTTGGTCTTCAGTGAGGTCTGTCCCTTAAAAACTTGTTTACCAAACCCAGCTTCTTAGTCTAAAGTGTATAGCATCTTTGCAACATAAGCTGTGTGATAGGAAAACTACAATATTATTGCTATGCTACCTACCCTGTTAAATCCTTACCTAAATGTGTTGGTGCGTGTTGGGGGTTATTTGTTCCCTTTTTAAAGCTATTTCAACACCTGGTATTTACTCAGGAAGCCTGGAGGACTCATGTGGTTCTCAAATTGCCGCTCTTCTCCAGAGCTCTCT
>NW_024529438.1:0-782 GCF_017590135.1 Pyrgilauda ruficollis
GGATTTTTGGGGCAAATTCCCAGGATTTTGGGGTCCCTCCATCCCTCAATCCCACCCTCCTTGGGCAGAATTCAGGAAGAAAATGGGAATTTCCGGGAGGAAAAGTGGGAATTTTGGGGAGAAAAATGGGAATTTTGGGGGGCAGAAAAAGGGGAATTTTGGGGGGAAAAATGGGAATTTGGGGGGGGAAAAAAAGGAATTTCAGGGGGAAAAATGGGAATTTTGGGGAGAAAAACGGGGAAATTTTTGGGGAAAAAATGGGAATTTCGAGGCCAAACCGGGCCGTGGGATTTGGGGTGAACTCCCAGGATTTTTGGGGCGAATTCCCGGGATTCGGGGCCGCTAGAAGTTGGGTTTGTGCTTTTTGAGCTCCACCATCAGGTGGTGGATGTTGATGAGGTCGGCGCGCGCCGGCAGCGCCCGCAGCGGGGGCTGCTCCAGAACCTTCTGGAAGCGGTGGTACACCTGGATCAGCTGGGTCAGCGCCGCCTGCCGCACACGGGGGACAATTCCCAGCTGTTCCCAACTTTTCCTCACTTTTTTCCCATTTTTTCCCGTTTTTTCCCCATTTTTTCCCCACTTTTCCCCCATTTTTCTCCTATTTTCCCCCCATTTTTCCCATTTTCCCCCATTTTTTCCTATTTTTTCCCATTTATTCCCCATTTTTTCCCACTTTTCCCCCATTTTTCTCCTATTTTTCTCCTATTTTTTCCCATTTTTCTCCATTTATCCTGGTTTTCGCATTTTTTCCTATCTTTTCCCACTTTTCCCCCATTTTTTCC
>NW_024529439.1:0-790 GCF_017590135.1 Pyrgilauda ruficollis
AGCAGATCCCATCCCGTTACCCTCCACGGAGATGTCCTGGATGGCGAAGCGCAGGATGATCGTCCAGATCATGCCCAGAGTCATCTTGGCGTTCCCGTCCACGATCTCTGCGGGGAAAGCCCCAGGGAATGGATTCCAGGTGGGAATTCCCAGCGGGAATTATGGGGTTCTGGGACCCTGGAACTGGGGGGGCTCCACACCAGCAGAGTCAAAAAATTGTGGAGTCCCAAAATGAACGGATCCCATATTTGGGAATCCTGCAGTAACGGGATCACGGGATCTGGGAATGGTGGGATTCTGCATTTATGGAGTCTTGGGACACAAAGTTCTGGAATTACGGGACCCAAAAATGATGGGAGGCCAGGATTAGGGGATGCAGGATTTGTGGGATTGCAGAACTGGAAGCACAGATCCCATTCCTTACAGAACCACGGAATCCTGGGATTCTGGATTTGTTTGGGTTGGAAAAGACCTCGGAAACCACGGAGGGAGGAATTCCAGAGGGGAGGGAAGTGGGGAGGAATTCCGGGCTCCCCATCCCGATCCCGCATTCCCAGCACTGCCTCCAGCAGCCCCAGCCCTTGTTTTTTGGGAATTCCTGGGCCGGGGGCGGGTGCCGGGCGTCTCCCGGCTCGGGGCCGGTCGGGACTCGCTCAGCTCCGGGCACGCGGAGCTTTCCCGAGCTGGGATCCCAACAAACCGGCCCGGCCGGAGCCGCTGCCAGCCCGGCCCGCCTGGCCCCGGGGGATCCTGTGGGAACGGTCCTGGATCCCGCAGGGAATGGTCACGG
>NW_024529440.1:0-781 GCF_017590135.1 Pyrgilauda ruficollis
TTTTTTTTTTTTATTTAATTCCACTGCCTGATCCCAATGCATCTTTCCAAAGGAATACAACTGTACTACATCCTGTTGAAAATACCAATTGTCTGAAGAAACATCTGTCCTACCCTTGCAATCTCCTGCCTGTTATCTTGTTAGATGGTGAGGGCTCTCCAGGTGTGATCAATACCAGCCTGGAAGGACTCCAAGGAGCCTTTGGCTGGTTCAGGTGTTGCTGTCACCTCAGTGAGGTGAGCTCAGCCTGGCCAAGGGCTGAGTGATGCTGTGCACCATGCTGGGCTCCTGCAAGACTCCTTCAGATGTAAGACAAAACACCAAAGATCTGACTGCTTTGGGTCATTAAAAACCCCACAACAACTTTTCTTTTTTCCCCCATGAGGAAGGACATAAGGGTGCCAGTGGTCTCTTGGTGGCCCTGTGACATTTGGTGTGCCAGTGCAGAGCTTCATCCCAGCATCCCTGCACGTGGCCTGGGGCAAAGTGACCTCTGTCCCTTGGGAGGGGACACACAAGGTCCCACAGGACTTGCTGATCTCTGCTCTCCTGACACAGGGCAAAATGTTTGTCAACACTGCTGGTGTCTGGAGGCTCATTTATCTGAAATAGCTTAGAACAACTTCAGGACTTAAATTTCCTTTATTCACCAATCTTCCTTAATCTTAGGGATTGAAAATGACAATTCCCTCGATGCTGGCTTTCATCATACTGAGATTCATTCAATTTATCTTTCATGTCTGTTGACCAGGACTCAAGAAGTTGGCTTTTCCTCAAATCT
>NW_024529441.1:0-781 GCF_017590135.1 Pyrgilauda ruficollis
CCAGTACAGACCGGTACAGACCAGTACCAACCCCTAGCGACCAATCCCGTCCCGGTCCTGTCCCAGTCCCGTCCCAGTACAGCCCAGTTTAACCCAGTGCCCCCAGTCCCGTCCCAGTCCATCCCAGTCCTGTCCCAGTACATCCCAGTCCATCCCAGTACATCCCAGTCCCGTCCCAGTACAGCCCAGTATAACCCGGTCCATCCCAGTCCCCCCCAGTTTAATCCCGCATGTCCCAGTCCCCCCAGTCCATCCCAGTTTAACCCAGTCCGTCCCAGTTTAACCCCTCGTGTCCCAGTTTAACCAGTCTCCCCAGTCCATCCCAGTCCTGTCCCAGTCCCCCCAGTATATCCCAGTTTAACCCCGCGTGTCCCAGTTTAACCAGTCCCCCTCAGTTTGACCAGTCTCTCCCAGTTTAGCCCCATGTGTCCCAGTCCCCCCAGTCCATCCCAGTTTAACCCCTCGTGTCCCAGTTTAACCCCTCGTGTCCCAGTCCGTCCCAGTTTAACCCCTCGTGTCCCAGGTGCTCTCGGGGGGCGTGGGCCCCGCCCTGCACCTGCTGCAGCTCAGCGGGGACGTGCGGGGGAGGGTCCCGGTGTCGCCCCCCGCGCTCCGGAGCCTCTGCCTGCACCCGAGGTCACCTGAGCACCAGGTGAGCAAAAACACCTGGGACACACCTGGGCACACCTGAGCACACTTGAACACACCTGAGCACACCTGAACACACCTGAGACACGCCCCATAACCACACCCTGTACCCCGCCCCAGCCTCTGCCTGCAC
>NW_024529442.1:0-781 GCF_017590135.1 Pyrgilauda ruficollis
AGGATGAAGGGGAGGCTGAGGATGATGCTGAGGAGGATGAGGATGAAGAGGTTGAAGAGGATGATGAAGGGGAGGATGAGGAGGATGAGGAGGAAAGCGAAGAGAAGAACAAGGACGAGGCTGAGGAGGAGGATGAGGATGAAGGGGAGGATGAGGCTGAGGATGAGGAGGATGAGGATGGCGCCGAGGCCGAAGGCAGCCGCACCTCACAGAAGCTGTCCTGGGTCACATCAAGGGTTGGGGTTGAGGATGATGAAGAGGAGGAGGATGAGGATGAAAGAGGAGGAAGAACGGAAGGATAAGGAGGCTGAGGATGATGAAGGGGAGGATGGTGAGGATGGTGAGGATACTGAGGATGGCACTGAGGCCGAAGGCGGCGCACCTTGTAGAAGCTGTCCTCGGTGACGTCGAGGGCTGGGGTCAGAGACAGGGTCAGGGGTACAGAGGATGAAGGGGAGGCTGAGGATGATGAAGGGGAGGATGAGGATGATGAAGGGGAGGTGTCCGCGGGGTCGGCGGATACTGAGGATGGCACTGAGGCCGAAGGCGGCGCACCTTGTAGAAGCTGTCCTCGGTGACGTCGAGGGCTGGGGTCAGGGACAGGGTCAGGGGTACGGGTGATGAAGGGGAGGCTGAGGATGAAGGGGAGGATGAGGATGATGAAGGGGAGGATGAGGATGATGAAGGGGAGGATGCTGAGGATGAATGGAAGGATAAGGAGGCTGAGGATGAAGGGGAGGATGAGGCTGGCGATGATGAGGACGGCGCCGAGGCCGAAGGC
>NW_024529443.1:0-781 GCF_017590135.1 Pyrgilauda ruficollis
AGAATATAGTAATACATATAAAGCTAAAATGGAAGCTTTAAAACAGCAACTAATCCTTCTTCTTCACCTTCTTCCTGAGTTTAAGTAATATTTTATAATTAAACAAAAACCACACATTACAAACTTTAAATAATTAGTTATTAAATTAAAAGTAAAATAATTAAAATATAATTTCTTAATTAGATAATTTAACCTTAAAAGACCTTATATAGAAAAATAATTAATCATTTTGTAACTTGCTCGTAAAATACTATAGAACTCACAACTTATAATATAAGTAAAAAATAATAAACATCTAAACCTAAACACAAAATACGATCTCTAACACTTCAATCCCAACTTTAAGAAAAATTTAAAAAAACCCAATGTCCTAGATTGCAAGGCAGTGTGTATTCTATTTGCCATCTTTTAGAGGTGTAGCAGTTATCTTCTGTTAATTGGGCAGTTGTCTTTATCTCTTCCACAAACCAATCCTCCCTCTGTGAGACCTCTGCTGTTAATGGGCCATTGAGTGTCACTGCAGGGCTGATAAAATTACAGCAGCCCACGGAGAGATGTCCTGCCCAGAGGGAGGAGACAACCATTCCTAACTGGATATAATCTGAGATTTTGGGAGACCAGAACAGCCTTTCCACTGGATTCCCAGAGGAGCAGCTGCCTCTTCTACCAGATCTTCAGAGGAAGACTACACCCTTCTACAGCAGAACTGCTCCAGCAGAACCACACCTGGCATTGCAGGACTGCAGCCACAATGCAACTGGACTCTACAGGATCCCTGCTC
>NW_024529444.1:0-1512 GCF_017590135.1 Pyrgilauda ruficollis
AGCTCAGGTTCCATTTACTGCGTCAGACGAGATTATTAAGCTCTGTCGCAGGTGGGGACACAAGGACGGAATTGTTTTGTGGAAGAGACATTATTATGAGTTTTTCAGGTGGGCAAAATTTCATAGATTTTTTACAAATGTGGTATACTCCCTCGATTTACATCTTTGGGATTTCATGGAGTCTGTTTTTAAGTGGACAAGTGACCAGGGTGTTAAACTCCCGACAATGTATGCAGTGTTCCGAGCCCTCTTCCGTGTTTTGAAACGAAGAGAGGCTGCGAGGGGGATCGCGGCTCGGTGTCGCGGCCGCGCCCCGTTTCCATCAGGTACGGCAGGAGAGGAATCTCTCAAAGAAGACGAACTGCTGGTTCCCAGCCCCCCCCCACATCGTCCACGGCTAAGGAAAAGTTTTCCTCCGCTCCCTTGGAGTGTGCGCAGACAGAGCTGCCTTCCCCCCCAGCTCTTTCTCTCGGGGGGGATGGGGAGCCGGCCCCGCCCGCTTCGCCGCGGCATTCTCCGCTGCCCCCACTCCGGGAGGGCGCGGACCCGATTCCACTGCCTCCCGGGCCGGCGCCCCGCCTCGGCCAGCCCAGCGGGAAACGCCGATCCCCACGGCCCAGCCCGCGGCCCCGCCGCCGCCCGGCCCGGCCCGGCCCTGCCGTCTCCGGCAGAGTTTGTCGGAGTCCCGAGCGCGGCAGCACCGCCTCCCGTGGATCCGCCCGTGTTGCCAGGCAACGCGATTGACTGCAGCGGCGATCAACAAGAGCCTGTCTCGGAGAGGGGCCGTGTCCCCGCGGCTGTCTGCCCGCCGGAGAATGCCCTGAGGGTCGACTCTGCGGCCGCGCCGCCCCCCCGCCTGTGCCGGTCCCGCTGTCTCCGGCTGACCCGATGGCAGTGCAGGAGCATGCCGAGAGCGGCGCTGAGCCCGCGGGACCGTCTCACGAGCCGGCACCCGTGCCGCCCGCACCGGCCACCCCGGCTGTCCTGCCAGCTTCCGGAGCTCCTTCTTTCGCATCAGACCCTGCGAACAGCCTGTCCTTCCGTGGAGGGGGCATGGCTCGCCAGCTGACTGCGGCTGCAGTTCGGCTGCCTGTTTTCCAATTTAGCGTGTTTTGTGGGTCATTTCGCATGTGGTCGGGGGTATCTCCCTGGGGATTGGAGTGCCTGCCGTCCCCCGAGCGCCCCAGTGGCATGGGGGACTTGGCTCCCGGATGATCTGCCTCTGGTCCCCAGCCCATAGGGGGTGGGGGTGGTGTCGAGGGGCAGAAAGCAGGAGCAGTCTGGGATGAAAATTCCAGAGACTGCTTCTCTTCCCCAGCTGCCGGTGTACACCGATGGTGCTTTTGTGGAAAAGAAGTGTTTGGTCATTTCTGCTCTGAAGACCCTGGCAGCATGGTCCTGCCAGGTTGTGAGAACACAGAGCCCGCCTCACAGGCTGGTTCTGGGCCATTTGGCTTGTGTCCCTGGGCCGGGGCCACCGCCCCATCCAGTGTTGGGTTTGGGAGCTTTGAG
>NW_024529444.1:1780-20870 GCF_017590135.1 Pyrgilauda ruficollis
AAAAAATTAATAAAGAAAAGTGGAAAGAGCTAGCAGCTCAAAAGCATTGAAAAGCCAAAAATTAGCCTCAGCCCAAGTGGTTCAATGAAGGGCTGTGGCCAGGGCATTCCAGAATTTTCTCTGAATGGTTCCACGACTGTCAATGGATTTTTGATGATTCTTGTTGTTTTCTCTAGCAGTTCTTTGTTTCAGAATTCTGCAAGCCTGTTTCAGGACCAAAAGGGACTTCCAGAGATGTCAAAGAAGAACATCTTCAGTCCATGGACTCCGTCCTGAAACTCAGCTGTTTGGACTGAGTTTATTGTGAAACAATGAACATTCTTTGCATGAGTTTTTGCATTTTCTTATATTGTAAGATTGTTTTAGTGATATGATAGAATTGATATTCTACAGGTGAAGAATTTCCCTGAATGTTCTACAGGTGAAGAATTTCCCTGACCATTCCACATCAGCAGTTGATTGAGGTTTTGATTGGCAACAGATAAACCTCAAGACATGTTTGTTCTCTCTTCTGCAAGGGCCCAGTAGAAGAAATTACAAACATTCTTTTTCTATTTAATTTAATAAATTTAAAAGGGTGAAATGTAGCTATGATATTTTATTAAAAAATCCTTTCCTAGGATTTTTCCCCTCCTGAGGAGCTGGGAGCCTCCTGAGGAGCTGTAGTATTTTAGTATAAGATAATAAATCAGCTTTCTGAGAAAATGGAGTCAAGCCTTGTGTCTCCACACATGGGGTGTTTGCCTCAACAGTACAATCTCCCAGGAATCTCAGTATGGATTTTCTTTTCTCCTGGTTATCCCATTTGTCACTTTGGGGGTGCAGTGCAGCCCTGCCCTATATATCTCCTAGAAGAGTTTTGGTGTTAAAAGTATTCTTTTATATTTTGCAGTATTTATAATTTGATTTAAAATAATAAAACCGTATCAATGTGGTTTGGACTGGTTCATTACCGATTCCACCGCCTCCCGGGCCGGCGGCTCCGCCCCGTAGTTTTAATGTAGTCTTTTAGTTTAATATATAAGATAATAAATCAGCCTTCTGAGAAACATGGAGTCAAGCCTTGTGACTCCACACACAGAGAGCTCACCACGACAATTGGTGACCTCCGAATGTGTGGAATTGATGGTCACCCCAGGAGTGACCACGGAGTCCAGCCTGGAGCTGAAGAACCGAGACCCTGAAGATGGGCAGAGTTCACAGCCAAGGCAAACAGAAGAACCTTTTGGAGTTTCCCGGACATCATGTCCAGAGACCGCAGAGCAGCAGAGCTGCAAAGCTGGATCCACAAGGACACTGTCTAAAGGTACTGTTATTTTTTCCCTTCCTGAAGATCCTGCCATTCGCAGAAGGTGGGAGGAATGTTGGCAAAATGTGCCTTCGGAAGCTCAGGTTTCGTTTACTGCTTCAGAGGAGAAAGTTATTAAACTCTGGTGCAGATGGGGACACAAGGATGGACTTATTTTGTGGAAGAGACTGTATTATGAGTTTTTCAGATGGGCAAAATTTCATAGATTTTTTACAAATGTGGTATACTCCCTTGATTTAGATCTTTGGGATTTCATGGAGTCTGTTTTTGAGTGGACAAAGGACCATGGTGTTAAACTCCCGATAATGTATGCAGTGTCCCGAGTCCTCCTCTGTGTTTCGAAAAAAAAAGAGAGGCTGCGGAGGGGGCGGTTCGTGGCTCGCTGTCGTGGCCGTGCCCCGTTTCCACCAGACCCGGCAGGAGGGAGAGGAATCTCTCAAAGAAGACGAATTGCTGGTTCCCAGCCTCCCCCCGCCCACATCGTCCACGGCTAAGGAAAAGTTTTCCTCCGCTCCCTTGGAGTGTGCGCAGACAGAGCTGCCTTCCCCCCCAGCGCTTTCTCTCGGGGGGGGATGGGGAGCCGGCCCCGCCCGCTTCGCCGCGGCATTCTCCGCTGCCCCCAGGAGGGCGCGGACCCGATTCCACTGCCTCCCGGGCCGGCGCCCCGCCTCGGCCAGCCCAGCGGGAAACGCCGATCCCCACGGCCCAGCCCGCGGCCCCGCCGCCGCCCGGCCCGGCCCGGCCCTGCCGTCTCCGGCAGAGTTTGTCGGAGTCCCGAGCGCGGCAGCACCGCCTCCCGTGGATCCGCCCGTGTTGCCAGGCAACGCGATTGACTGCAGCGGCGATCAACAAGAGCCTGTCTCGGAGAGGGGCCGTGTCCCCGCGGCTGTCTGCCCGCCGGAGAATGCCCTGAGGGTCGACTCTGCGGCCGCGCCGCCCCCCCGCCTGTGCCGGTCCCGCTGTCTCCGGCTGACCCGATGGCAGTGCAGGAGCATGCCGAGAGCGGCGCTGAGCCCGCGGGACCGTCTCACGAGCCGGCACCCGTGCCGCCCGCACCGGCCACCCCGGCTGTCCTGCCAGCTTCCGGAGCTCCTTCTTTCGCATCAGACCCTGCGAACAGCCTGTCCTTCCGTGGAGGGGGCATGGCTCGCCAGCTGACTGCGGCTGCAGTTCGGCTGCCTGTTTTCCAATTTAGCGTGTTTTGTGGGTCATTTCGCATGTGGTCGGGGGTATCTCCCTGGGGATTGGAGTGCCTGCCGTCCCCCGAGCGCCCCAGTGGCATGGGGGACTTGGCTCCCGAATGATCTGCCTCTGGTCCCCAGCCCATAGGGGGTGGGGGTGGTGTCGAGGGGCAGAAAGCAGGAGCAGTCTGGGATGAAAATTCCAGAGACTGCTTCTCTTCCCCAGCTGCCGGTGTACACCGATGGTGCTTTTGTGGAAAAGAAGTGTTTGGTCATTTCTGCTCTGAAGACCCTGGCAGCATGGTCCTGCCAGGTTGTGAGAACACAGAGCCCGCCTCACAGGCTGGTTCTGGGCCATTTGGCTTGTGTCCCTGGGCCGGGGCCACCGCCCCATCCAGTGTTGGGTTTGGGAGCTTTGAGCTCCCTGCCCAGACCTGGGCCACCGTTCTGTGGGCCAGGTCTGGGGTCCCTGGTCCGCCCACCAGGACCAGAGCCACCGAAGGGTCCTAGAGACCCTGTGCTACTGTTGCTCTTCTTCTGGAAAAAAAGGAAAAAGAAAAAAAATTGTAAAAAATTAATAAAGAAAAGTGGAAAGAGCTAGCAGCTCAAAAGCATTGAAAAGCCAAAAATTAGCCTCAGCCCAAGTGGTTCAATGAAGGGCTGTGGCCAGGGCATTCCAGAATTTTCTCTGAATGGTTCCACGACTGTCAATGGATTTTTGATGATTCTTGTTGTTTTCTTTAGCAGTTCTTTGTTTCAGAATTCTGCAAGCCTGTTTCAGGACCAAAAGGGACTTCCAGAGATGTCAAAGAAGAACATCTTCAGTCCATCTGCCAGCTCTTTGGGACACTGCCTGATCCCGAGTGTTTTCCCATTATCTTCTGTCGTGCTCAGCACCTGACACTTCATTGGAAACTCACAGGCTTAAAATCCCATGGGAGCAGCTGGAATCACAGCCGATCACACAGAGGCTGGTCCAGGACTGGAAATGAGCTATTCCACAGATTTATTTTTCCCAATGGGTTTTTAATTTAAAGTAGAACACTGGCCGTGCCCTGATCCCCCGTCCCCCGACCCCATACTCTTTTATTTTTGGAGTTTCTTCATGAGAATTATCTGCCTAGGCTGGATAAAAAATTCAAAACAAATTCCCCCGGCTCTGCGGGGCCCGTCCCGGAGCGGCTCCTCCCGCCCGCGGCGAGCCCGGTCCCCATCTCAGCTCCAATCCCGCCCCGGTCCTCCGGCCCCGAGACTCCCAGCGCACACGGGCAGGACCCGGACCCGAAGTCCCGGTCCCAGAGCAGGTCACAGCCCCGGTTCGGCCCAGGTGTGAGCGATGGGCCCAGCCCCATCCCGGGCAGGGCGGGGCTCCGTGAGGCGGGGCCGGGGATGCGCGAGGCGGGGCCAGGGTGGAGCCGGTGCTCCGTGAGGCAGGGCTGGGGTGGAGCTGGGGCGGGGCCGTGTCTTCAGGGGCCGGGCCGAGCCCCGCTCAGGTGCGCGGGGCCCCAGGGCGGCTGCGCGGGGCGGGGCCGACGTTATTTAATCCCCGGAAATAGTTTCACCCGCCAATTGCTCGCTCAGATCACGGGGTGTGCGGGAGCTTCCTGTGCGGGCTCCGCTGGTGAAGCGCGGGGGCTTTGGCCTCCCTTCCTGTCCCCCCCTCTCTCCCTCCTTCCTTCTCCCCGTATTCCTTTTCTTTCTCCTCCTTTCTCCCCTCTCCCTCTCACCCCGAAACCCTTCCCTTCTCTCCCCCCAAATCCGACCCCCTCATTCATTCTTCTCCTGTCCCTGCCCCGCTATCCCCTTCTATTCCCTTCTTCCCCTCTGTCCACCCTCCGTCTTCCCCCAGCTGGCCTTTCCCTTCCCCTCCTGCTTCCCTCCTCACCCCGACCCCCCTCTCTATTCCTCCTCACCCTCCCCACTTCTCCTCTCCCCGTCCTTCCCTCTCCCTCTTTCCCGCAGCCGCGGGCCTCGGGGTGCGGGAGAATAAAGCCCATAGGGTCGGAGCCCGGCGCCCGCTGCCCTCGCTGAAGTCCCCACACGGGGCCGGACGCGCTCTGCGGATCTGCAGTACTGTTCGCGCACAGCGCCGGCACTCCGGCTTCCACACATCACACTGTGGAGGCAGGGAGGGCCCCCTCCTCCTCCTCCTCCTCCGGAGGGGGCCCTCTCCAACCCCCCCACCCCTCCAGGACCCCTCCTAAGGAGGGGGCCCTTCCTAATCCACCCTCATCCCCTCCGGAGGAGAGGGTTCCCCCTAACCTATCCATACCCCCTCCCCCCTTTCCGGAGGAGGGGGCTCTCCCTGACCCCCAGCCCAGTGTGATGGCCTACCCCCCCAGTGTGATGCTGGGAAAGCCACAACCCCGGCAGTGTCGGGCGGTGTATTAGACCGGTGTGGGCGGACCCGCCGAGCGGGTCCGGCCCCGTTGCGGGGTGGGGGGGGAACCAGCGAGGGCAGCGGGCGCCGGGCTCCGGCCCTCTGGGCTTTATTCTCCGGCACCCCGAGCTCCGCGGCTGCGGACAAAAGAGAGAGAGCGGGAGGTGGAGAACGGGAATAGGGGGGCAGAGGGGGTGGTCGAGGGAAGGGTGACAAGGACAGAGGGCAGGTGGGGGAGGTCGGGGCACTAGGGCAGGGGGCTGGGGGGAAGGCAGGGTGGAGGAAGGAGGGGAAGGATTGAAGGTGGATTGGGGGGAAGGAGGAGATGGTGTGGGGGGGAAGGTATCATGGAGAGGGTTCGGGAGGAGCCGGGGTGAGGGGGAATGGAAGAGTGGAGGAAGGAATGGAAGGATTGAAGGCAGGTGGGTGGAGACGGGTAGGAAGGGGAGCAGGGGGGAGCTGGGGTTCGGGGGAAGGAAGGACGATGGAAGGAGGAGGGAGGAGACGGAGGGGTAGGGCAGGGTTGGGGTGTGTAGGTAGATGGGGGGGGTAGGGGGGACCGGAGAGGGGGTGGTGGAGGGAGGGGGGAAGAAGGGAGGGGAGAAAGGAGAGGTATAGAGAAAAAGAAGTGCAGAAGAAAAGAAAAATAGAGGAAATATAGAGAAAAAAAGATAGAGAGCATGATAAAGGAGGATAGGCAACTTGTCCTACCTGCTTGCTTCATGACAATAGCCCAGGAATTTCCCCACCTCTTGGCCTGGTTGGACTTTTCCGGGATAACATTTGGTGGTCCCCCCACGGAAGACCCTTCATCTGCTTTTCAACCACCGCTACTGAGATGGGAGAAGCCCCCTCCCAAGGACTGAGACTGATACCCCTATAATTGTGATACAGGGGTGCTGGCCTGACTGAAGCGGGATGCCTGCTGAGTGTTGCCTGCAGATGTGTTCACTGGACCTAGACTGGTTTCCCATAGAAACCAGTCCTGAAACAATGGGTCCCGCTCACTGCTGATACTGACTTATCCTGCTGAGAATGTGGACTGTCTGTACTCATCTCCGATACCTTTCTTCAGCCTCAGTGATTTCAATAGGCTTATTCTTTATTTTATCTGATCCCCCTCAATGATTTCAAGATCTGCTCCCCACCACTCCGCAACGGACTATAATAGAACCTTGAGTTAACCAGGATTTTCCAGATTTCCCCAACGTGACTAGGCGAACTCCATCGACTGGACTACGAGGACTTTGTCTTTCTATGTTTGTAGCTCTACCCTCTTTCTCCTTCTCTTTCCCTATTCTTTTCCTTTCCCCCAATTCATTTAATGCATTTGCTGTGGTCATTCAATAAAGGTGCATTTGTTTTGATTGATACTGCAATCCCCTTTCCATGTTGTGTTTTGCACTCCGAGATCAGTAAAACAAACCATCACAACTCCCCACTCGTACGGCGGATCGTGACAAAAGCTGAGCAGGAAAGCACATAGCATCAGCATGTTTCAACAGAAGCAGTTTGTATGAGAAGGAGATGGACGTGTGGGACTCCAGCAATATGACAATACACTCAGCTGAGAAGCAAAGTGCAATGCCTAGTGCATGCTCTGAAAATAAAAGGTTGCAAGGAAAAGGCAAGGGGACAGGTCAGTGAAAGCTTTCTGTCCTGGCACACCGAGTTGTTTGAAGGTGAACCACTGTTTGGTTTCACTAAGGACTCTGTGACACTGATAGGATGTGCTTTTCCATGTAGCTGAAAAGGAAATTGAGAATCACCCGTACGTTTGGCAGAGTTTGTAAGCTGTGAGGAGAAGGTGACGACCAGGCCTGGCTTTTGGCTGTGGCACTTGTTGCAAGGAAGAAGCTGCTGGATGTTTTAAGCTTTTGGGAATCTGCGAGAGTGAAAGATCTCGCTGGTACCTCATTAAACTAATGATTGTTGATCATTGGCTGAATCTATGACATAAACCAGAAGTGAGATTTTCCCCCATTCACCCCAATTTTCTCACCTTTTCATTTAGTAGCCCGAGGCTTTTTGAGGATACTGTCAAACGCCTTGCCTTGAAAGCTAGAAGTGTCTCAGTTCACCTGCTAAGAAACATGGAAAACAGCTAAAGTCAATTTCAGAATTGCCCTGAGCAGAGCTGATGTTTCAGTACCTGAAATTACCAGTGCAAATATTTGCAAGAATCACCATTTTATTATGCAAATATTTTAAATATGGTAGCAGCTTCATCTTCTTGTTGCTGCAGTCCTTGGAAGTTTTGCAATTTACTGAAACAGGAAACAGATCAAACACAAGAAGCTTAATAATCCAAGCTCGCTGGCCATTGTGCAAATAGCACTTGATTAATTTATGGTACCATTGTAACATACAGAATGGCTCTGTGCAGGAAAATGGAAGTGTCCTTCATGGAGGCAGAAAACCTTTCTACCACATGAACTCTGGGGGTAATCCATCATGCCTCAGTGTGCTGCAGCTGGTCAGAGAGCTACATGATGCGTATCTGTGCCCGTGGTACTCTCAGGGCTCAAGGCTCCACATAAACTCCCTACCTTACAGACACGCAAGTAAAGCCCACCAAAAATGCCGTTTTCCAGACATCTCACTGAAACCAGCTAGGAGTTCCCAGCATCATGCTGGGCAATTCTGATAACTTTGGTTTTAATGAATCCAGAACAAAGTTGCTTTTTTCTAGTCTTTAGCTCTACTAAGGTATTTTATGGAACATGGTGAGAAAAAATTTGTTTAGACAATGATAAATAACAGATGTGATAATGTACATTTTGCTGCACTCTTCTTTTGCTACTACATTTTGCTTGCTTTGCTATCACTTTCTGTCAAATAAATGCTAGTGAAATACCTCATCAAGTCTTGCTGTGAAGACAGACTGCCAAAAAGGCAGAGAAACTTTGGACCTTTACAAGACCTTTGTACCACGTGTCTTGGTTAATTTGTATGCAGATCCTTTCTTCCAGCAGGACTTTTTTGCACCGTTAGCGCACATTGAACTGAATCCAGTACAAAAGAAATGAATATAGGAACTGTTCTCTTTCAATTTGAATGGTGATAAAAATGCATATCAAATAAAAGCAATTTAGAACAGCAGGAAGATTTTATATGTAGGTAGCAAATCATAAAAAGATGCATATATACAGGTTGGGTTCCTTTAAAAATTTACAAGAATTCCAGACAGAAAACATAGCTTACTAAACTGCAAATCTAAATCATGGTATCTAGAAAGGTGACATGAAAAAAAGCAGGAGGAAGAAATAAAAAAAAAAAAACAAACCAAAAACAAAGGAAGCCAGAAATAAGGCACAACCTCTCAACCTTCTCTGTTTACTGCAGTACCTTAGAAGTACCTTCAAGTGTCCTAACAGTCACGTAAGTAGAAAACTATGCCAAGAACAATTGTGGAAAACTGTGGAAAACTGTGCTATGCAAAACAGAAACATTCAGTTTGCTTTTACAGCAATTAAATCTGCATGTAATGTGTAAGGTAAGGGTATGTTTTGTATTTTCAAAAACAATTTTTAAATATTTTCGAATTGAAGGGACTACTTTTTATTTGTTTTGAATTACTTGGCTAAATATGGCGCATGTTAAAATGCTGCAGACATGCCATTCATTTTAGAGTTGCCAACTGCAAAGGAGGAAAGCATTTTTTGTGCTTAAAAAAGTAAAGTATTGGAAAGTGCTTTTGTTACCTGTTTAGAAGGATAGAATATGTGTAATAGATGCTAGCTGGGGACTTATAATTAATGAATTATTTGCTGTAAGTAGGTCAAATTACATTAGCTTTCAAAAAGAAAAAGTAGTCTTATTCCACGTGCAATTCTAAAGTACATTAATAACCCTTAAGCGCAATATGGATATGAAGAGGGATATGACATAAAAGGTTAAATAACAGTGGTGACAGAAGAAGGCTTACCTGCTTCACACAAATACAGGAGATAAAATACTATTTTTGCACAAACATTGCTATTCAGAGCTTTCCTTGAAAAGTTTCAATGACAATCATGACAGTAAATTCTGAGTGACAGTAAAATTTACTCAATCATGAGTAAAATTCTTAGCGTGAGCTAAGTACCTTAAGCAAAGCGTAGCTCAAGCATAACTCATATTTGATGTAAGAAAAAGGAAATTTGGCCTGCGTTTGTCACATCTACTCATTTAAAAGCTTACTTTGTCTCAGATTCCTTTTCAGGGATACCAACTCAAGCCATGAAGTTGCATGAAAATGAGGATTTAAAGAAGGCTATATTAGAAGAATAGAATAATGGTTAATGTTCTTTTCCTTCCAACTGCTTTGTTTGCCCTTTTTAATTTTTTAAGTCCTTTCTGTTATCACCATGGAAGCACTGCAGCAAGTGTTCAGTTCTATGCTGTCTGTATTGCCAGCTTCTGGACTACCTTCAGAAAACTTCCCACTGGTTTTGTATAGAAATCATAAGTAGTAGAGATGACTAAGACTGCAGAAACCTTCTAATCTCTTTCTAGAGAAGGACCATGTCTTTGACCCAGTCTTAACTAAACAAAGGTGTCCCTTTTCTCTTTCTGGAATACAGCTAGAAAGATCGCTGTGTCACTGCTGACAAGCTGCTATTGTCAGAGGTGTCCAGCTGGGAGTCCTATATCAACTGATTTGTTCTGTTACTTTAATATGGCATGACTTCAACTACTCACAGTTTCAGCACCTGAAGTTACTCAGCCCTACAATTCTTTGCCCCTTGAAGGGTTATGCTCCTAGGCAACTGGCATTTGTAAGTACATGAAACTATGCAGAATTTGCACTATGAGATGATACCAAATGAGTCACACTGGTAGATTAGCTAGGGCATGCAAAGTAGAGAGGAGGGAATGAGAGCACAAGAAGAAAGTACACAAGAAGACAGTACAATCTACTTTTTTTCTGCAACAGGGCTAACACCATAGAAATCAAAATTAACACAAATCCTCCTAGGGGTAATTCTTGCAAAAGACAGAGACTTCCTTTTGTGTTCACAGGCCTGGAATATTTAGCTTTGGAATATCAACTCAGTTACAAATGTAACTGCAGGAGGGAGCCACCATTCTTACAATTCACCTTTATATATGTATAACCTTTCATGGGGATCCATCTTTATCATGCATATCACATTTTATAAGAGAAGAGGCACTGTTGAATGGCTTCAGTGAAAAAAAGTCTTAAATGCACTCCGAATGGAGTTATTCAACCAACCACCATACACCATGCTGCGAACATATGATGGTTATAGAACTTTTTTATCTACCTCTGATTCAGAGATGTCACTTTCCCATAGTCCTTTTCTACTTAGCCAAAGTAACAGGCCTCAGCTGTGGTTTTACAAGGCCTTCCTTTTGTAGGTTATACCCATAAACAACAGCAAACCACTAGTTTCTTCACTGCCAAGAGTTTAGGTAGATGATTTGCATCTGCCCTTCAAGTGAAACATACTGTGGGGAGAAAATCCTGTCAGAGATGTTCAGTCATTCAATTTTCTAGACAGGCCAAATAAAAAGCAAAGCAAGCTATAGGATTGTGTACTTGCTATTACAAAACACCTGCTGCCATCTGACAATGAGCTAGCAGAAAATCAGCAAAAATGAGACTTGAGGCAAACAGCCCTTTGAAGGGAATAATGACGTGATAAATAAAGACAACAGATTTCCAGGCTATCAAGATACTTTAAATGTCAGCAAAGAATTGAGAGCAGAGGCTGGGCTAGCGGGGAAAGGTTGAAAGAATCCCAAGAAAAACATAGGCAACTGACCTGTTCAAGCCTACAGGAAATCAGTGATCACTGATTTAGACAGGCCATTGAAGTTAATTTACAGGTGCACCTTCCACTCCTTTTTCACCTGTCAGCAACACAGAGTGAATTGTGACCATGGAGTCATGATTATTTGGATTCTACTCTTGGCTTTAGGAGAAGTACAGCAGCTGAAGTACCTATTTCTGACATGATACCCAGGAACACAGATTTGACAAATTTCATTCAAGCCAATCACATATAGTAATACTAAGAGAATAGAATTAGCCTCTTTTCATGATGCTTTTCTTGTTTTACAGACTGCTCTGATTCTGGTGAAACTTTTTAATTAGCTTCTCTCTGAAAAGGAGAAAGTCCAATTAAATTTCCCTCCCTACTGGTGCAGGTTTACCATTCGGTTTGTTGAGCCTAAAAATGGAATTGGAACTAGCAGGAATTATTTTGTTTTAAGGGTCCAGTCTGTTAAGACAATCTCAGTTTGATAAAAGCCTACATGCTATTGTCTAAAGAATACTCTGTTTCCCCCAAGACCAGATGCATGCAATTTAATCAAACTTTCTGTAACAAACTCCAGTAGTACAAAATCCACTAATACAAAAAGTCACAAATAGCTGGAAGAAGTATTTCACCATTTAGGGAAGCAATCTTCTCACCTTCTTTTGGAGTGAGCATAATCTGGTAGCTGAAGTAACAAACTTGAGGACAGAAATCTCCCTACTACTGAGAAGTTGCTGACACAGGAACCACCTAAGCTCTGTGACTTTCCCTTTTCCACTCATTGGTCAAGCCTAGTAGCCTAAAATTTATGTGGTAAATCAAAGACAAATGCTAGTCTAGCCAGAGGTCTATGAAAGGTCCAAAAATAATTGCAGTTCTTCTTAGACAATGGAAATGGAACCAGAGCCACCAATCTGCTTACTTGCAACATATCCCTAAAACTCATTCCCTTTTATTCATAACTAACATATAGCTACCAGTACAATCAGGAAAAGATGAAACTTACTGATGTCAGCAAGGGAAGGATTTTAAAGAACTATACCCAATAATCATCATATAGACAGTAACTCTATCATAAAAATTGAAGCCCTTTTAGTATTAGCTTCTCTCTGAAAAGGAGAAAGTCCAATTAAATTTCCCTCCCTACTGGTGCAGGTTTACCATTCGGTTTGTTGAGCCTAAAAATGGAATTGGAACTAGCAGGAATTATTTTGTTTTAAGGGTCCAGTCTGTTAAGACAATCTCAGTTTGATAAAAGCCTACATGCTATTGTCTAAAGAATACTCTGTTTCCCCCAAGACCAGATGCATGCAATTTAATCAAACTTTCTGTAACAAACTCCAGTAGTACAAAATCCACTAATACAAAAAGTCACAAATAGCTGGAAGAAGTATTTCACCATTTAGGGAAGCAATCTTCTCACCTTCTTTTGGAGTGAGCATAATCTCGTAGTTGAAGTAACAAACGTGAGGACAGAAATCTCCCTACTACTGAGAAGTTGCTGACACAGGAACCACCTAAGCTCTGTGACTTTCCCTTTTCCACTCATTGGTCAAGCCTAGTAGCCTAAAATTTATGTGGTAAATCAAAGACAAATGCTAGTCTAGCCAGAGGTCTATGAAAGGTCCAAAAATAATTGCAGTTCTTCTTAGACAATGGAAATGGAACCAGAGCCACCAATCTGCTTACTTGCAACATATCCCTAAAACTCATTCCCTTTTATTCATAACTAATGTATAGCCATCAGTACAATCAGGAAAAGATGAAACTTACTGATGTCAGCAAGGGAAGGATTTTAAAGAACTATACCCAATAATCATCATATAGACAGTAACTCTATCATTAAAATTGAAGCCCTTTTAGTAAGTATCACTTGTGGGAAAATCAGAACTCCTGGACAACTGATCAATATGATTAAGCAGAAGCCGTTTATTGTTTACATGATGCTCTTATACATTCTCTGCACACGCTAGTCACATATTGTAGCAGGCACAGGGCCTGCAAGGCCTCCCTGGTGTTCAGCAGTCTAAGACAGGAAATGCGAAGTCATGGTGACTGGAACTTAGAAGCTCCTCTCTCCCTGCCTTCGGACCCTTGCTTATCTCTCTGTAAGCCTATAGGTCACTTTCCTTTTGACCCTTACTATTGGACAATTTCTGAAACCCCTGTACCCTACATAAAGAGTTACTTTTGCCGAGTTTGTCAGAACATGCTGTGCCTGAGACCTTTGCAGAAGATCAATAAAGGACACCTCTGTGGAACCTCACACAGCACTTCTCCTCTCTCTCCCTGTGTCTGCCAAGGCACTTAGCAAGCTAAAGAGCAGAAATCACCTAATGAGCTGATAATCATTAAAGAGCTGAAATCACTTAATAGCTAAGTTTGTTAAGGTTGCCTGCGCTTGGGAGCTGCCAGAGAACTCAGACAGGCTGTGCTGAACAGGACTGCACTATCCGGTCCCTGTGGCAGCCTGCCGTGGACACCCCAAAACCCACCTGAGGTGAGCCCTATAATGCATTTCTTATTGGTGCCTTTGTCTTGTCCACGCGTTCTGCGTGCACCTTTCAAAATATGCATTTGGTTACAGTTCAGGTGCTTTACTGCCCCCCTGTTATCAAGTTCTTGTGCCCTTGGAATTTGGCTTCTCAGCTTCTTCTTTGTTATTTTAGACGATATCTTTCAACCATCCATTTATTCTCCTTCCATAAAACCACTCATCCAAACCCCAGTCATTCGCAGTCAATTTCTTCATGTTATCTTGTAGTTGTTTGAGTTTCTTGTGAATAGATGCAGAATGATCAGAGTTTCATACAACACATTCCTTCAAACTCCTCACACTCATGCCCATGTGCTAACAACAGCAAATCAATAGCAGCTCTGTTTTGCAGTGTGCCATGTATAAAGCTATGTACATCAGTGAGCATCTGCTTTAAAATAGCTGAAGTTACGTTTAGTTGTTTGACCGTCCAGCATCCCAACTTATTAAGCGTAGCCAAAGCTTGAGCAGCAGCAACACTTGGAATAAGGAATCATGCTATTATTCATGCTGGGGTGCCCCAAAAGTCTACACGATTGTCACAATCAGGTCTTAAGCTTGTGATTGCCCTTTCAGTTCTCTTGCTATGTCCCGCTCTCAAAATAGTCTGATTCAGCATTTCGTGCATGCTAGCAGCAAACATGGTTAGCTTTCCTATGTAACAAGGACCACCCAAACAGCACCTTGGAAGAAATCAGTGTACTATCTGCAAGGACACTGAAAGCAAGATTGTCTGCAGAAACAACTGCATCCTCAGGAGGATCAAGTCCAGCGATAAATGGAGATGGATTGTTAGGGGTGTCAGGGGTTCCCATTATACCAGGGACCCACCACACTGGAGCCCTTGATAACATTTAGGGTGGGTCTGGAACGGGAGGAGGTGTTTTCCTGGTAGACACAGGGGCCTCTCCATCCACTTTGAATTTTATCCCTTAAAAGGAAAAATTGTTAAGAAGTTCTTTAATTCTTCAGGGAGTAAGTGGAAAAGAGGTGGGAATGTGTTTCTTTCAACCATGATTAGTACATGTGTGTGGGAAAGCTGTGAAAGGCAGGCCTCAGAGACAGCAGAACTCTGATTAGAGCTAAGCAGTAGGCATAAAATAAGTTAGCAGGAAAATTATGTAAAAAGTAGAAAAGGACAAATGGAACAATGGTCTGTGTATTAACACTTGTCTAGAATAACTCCTTAATCTGCAGCAAAGTATATCTAGCAAGATATTAGGAAGTTCTAAGCTTAATAATGGAGCTCTGTACATTGTGTTTTAAGGCTTACAAACAGGTATTGTATTCAAAATAAGCAAGCATTGTTTTAACTGAAGGTACGTGTGCTTATAATGGTTGGATAGAACTACTGTCAATATGCTTTTGCTTTGTGTGATTGGTCAAAAAACTTATAAAGTTGTAACATTGTTCTCAGTCTGCTGCCTGGGATATGAGCTGCTGGCATCTTCCCATTGTCATAACCATGTAATGAGACAGATGCTGGAAAACAAAACGGCTCAAGATAGGTTCCTAGCAGTCCCATCCCGTTTGTGATTTATACATAGCCCCCGGCCTGCGATACATGTGGAGTTAGGTTTGAAATGCATGAATTTCTGTTTGTTCCTACTTGTAATTATAAGTTACTGGGACCAGATTTGCTGGTTACATGAGGAATGCAAAATAATAATGCAAAAAGTGATACAGAAACTAAACCTATTGTAACTTTGTGTCAAATGTCAGAGAGAACCTATGCTGCAGTAAACCCACAAAAGTGGGCAGTCCTGGGGAAATCTGGAAAATCAGCTATGGAGCCTCTCCAAGCTACTTTGAAGCAACCAGGATAAGTGGCATGTAAAATGCAATACCCTCTTTCCAAGGCAGGGAAAGAAGGGCTGCAACCTATTACTGAATTGCTGTTAAAGGCAGGTCTTTTGGAGCCATGCATGTCTCCCTAGAATACTCCTGTCCTGTCAGTTAAGAAACTGTATGAATGGGCAGAAGGAATGTGTATTTCAGGTGTATTTTCTCACCAGAAGGAATGCAGAATTTTGAAGTGTTAAGGGGAAAAAAGCAGATTAACTGAAGCTCATGCCCTAGGCCTTCTGGACAGGGAAAAGGAATTTGAATTCTTTGTGGATATTAAACAGGACCATACTAAAATTTTACTATGGGAACACTGGATTACACAGCAGCCTGTTGCCTACTTTTCTAAGATGTTAAACCCAGAGGCCAGGAGGCTGGCCTCATTTTCTGCAGAATTGTGCAGCTATGGCTTCAGTAGTAACCGAAGCCGAAAAACTGATGACAGGAGAATGTTTTATGAGACTTAACAAAGTCTCACATCAAATTTAAGTTTTGTGAAGTGAAAAAGCCTCTAAGTGGATGTCCACGGCTTGGTTAATACAGTCTAAAACTTATTGAATGGAACGGAAAGAATTAGGATTGAAAAGTGAGGAAGGGTTTAATCCAGCCTCCTGTTAAACAAGGACTTTGAACAGTCCTGGAGAGAGGAGCTGGGAAGAAACCCATGACTGCATTCAAGTGATAGATCTCCAGACCTGGGCTAGGGAAAATTTAGGAGACACCCCCTGGCCTAAGGGAGAAAATGTGTTCAAAAATGAGCCTTCACGGGTAGTAGAAGGGAAGCAAGTTACAGGAGGAATGAGGAATGCAATATTTCAGCATTGGATGGTATAAGATTATCTATTAGCAGAAGGAAGAGGAGTTTGTGGAAAATTAAATTATTCAAACTGCTGTTTGCAAAGAAATGGAAAAGGAAAAGTGGTCAAACAAATAACAAAGGAAATCAAGTTAGCTCATGTACCAGTCCAAAGGTGGAAAGGATGGTAATGGGACACATTGTCATGGATACCTAGCAATCTATGGGTTAAATGAATACTATTTCTCCTCTTCTGTGCTATAGCAACTCTAATCTTTTTACCATGCATGACACCTTGCTGAATACAATTCTTTCAGCAGGTGATCAAGGGGACACAGGTAGTAGCCACACCTACTGATGCAGAAATTACTAAAAAGAGTAGAAAATTATATCACTGCAAATTGCAAAACCAAAGAAGATCCAAGAAAAAAAAAAAAAAAAAACCTTAAATCAACAGTAATTAATATCTGCAAAGACAATTATGGAGAAAATAAAAAAAAAGTGAGATTGAAAGGAGTAAGATGAAAGATGTCAGCAAAATAACAGTGGTTTCAAGGCCCTTGTATTTCTGGGAGGGTGAAACCTTTGTGTTAAACCCTCTGGGATCATCACTTGCGTTTTCTGTGTTTCTCAAGCTCTCAAAGTAAAATTGACCCACAAAACTCATATTTGTCTCAATCCTAATCCCTGCGTCATCTTTCAAGTGTATTTTCTCACAAAGAAATTGGAGTAGAAAATGCTTTTGAAAATTCTTTCCAGCCCCTTCTTTCCCAAAGGCCCAATCTGCTTTAATTAGGAATGTTCTTCAAGCACAAGTTTTGGATTTACCCACTGAGACTCACATTTCAGAAGAACCATCAATGGTCTGATAAAGACATAGCACTTTCAAGCAGGCTACTGGGACTTAGGAAGATATTTGAAATCTGTTGACATACAGTTCTAGTAGTGGAAAATTATATGCTGTTAGACAAACCTGCTCCCCAAATCAGTTTTGACTGGATCCACCTGCCCTACAGCACAGCCTTCTCCCTTTCTACTTGCTGCCCTCTGCTCAGGATCTGGGGTATTTAAATTCTTGTAAGACACAGTGCAGCTGATGGGCAGCAAATGAAGTCTTCCCAAAGTGGCTGCCAATGACCCAGCTTGCAGGGAAGATTTCAGGGAGGAGATGCCAGTTTCCTCAGTGACTTTTCATGTCCTCTCTTTGCCATGCAGACAATGGCATGCATGGCATGACTCTGTTGTGGCAGTCAGTCCTGAGGCAGGGCTGTGGTGAGGACAGGGTGAGCTCTCTCCTCCTTGCTCTGACACCTGGGTTAGCAGCGATGACACGGTGACCTCAGCGAGCTGATGCTGCCTGTGCCGTCTCCTGCTTGAGCTGGTCTGGACAGCACCTTGGCACGATCTTACTCTGCTCGTGGGCTCAGTGATGACTGGCTCAGCTTGTTGGAACATGGTGCTAAGGATACCAGGTTTGTGGGTTTGATCTGGTGTGGTCCATTTGATGATCCCTGTGAGTCCCTTCCAAATCAGGATATTCTGTGATTCTGTGGTGAGATACTTTGTAAACAGCAAGAAGCTTTGCCTAAGAAGTCAGAGCAACCAAGGCCTGGGGATACAGGCTCCTGCTGACAGATACCCAGGGTAAACCTCTCTCTCTAATGGGATTAGCACACAGACATTTTTTTCCCTGGCCCAATTCAAAACCCCAGTGATGGGGGGTTAACATCTGTCAGAGAGCTTCAGTCTCCTCCAAAGAGCCACCAACCTTCAGGTCTCACTTTGTACCACCTCCCATTATGGTTAAATGCAAAACATCACAAATAAAAGTCTCTCCTTGCTTCTCTCCAGTCAGTTGTCCTGCAGGAGACAGAGAGTAAGAGCCCTCTGACCTCAAGAACTTTTGAAGAAGATTTCTACTGTAACAAAGTCCATTCCTATCTATTCCTGAAACTGAAGCTGTGGCATTGCTGTTTTAAAAGTATAAGTTTATGTTGTTATGATAATTAGTTATTCTTTGTTAGTTTAAGAAATGGCTTGTTCCTTCTCCCCCCGCCAAGGGGGAGACAGGTGGCGTCTCCTCCACGACCTGAGAAAAATAAACAATGTTATTGAAGACATGGGGTCTCTCCAACCAGGCATGCCTTCCCCATCTATGCTCCCCCAAAATTGGAAATTGGCAGTGATAGACATCAAAGATTGCTTTTTCCAAATTCCCCTTCACCCAACTGATGCGTCGCGGTTTGCCTTCTCTGTACCTTCCATCAACAGAGAAGCCCCCATGAAGCGCTACCACTGGCGTGTTCTCCCGCAAGGGATGAAGAACAGCCCTACCATCTGCCAGTGGTATGTCGCGAATATTCTGTCCCCAGTGCATGCGAGGGAGAGCGATTGTATTATCCATCACTACATGGACGATATCCTGGTGTGTGCCCCCGACAGCGACATACTTGCACGCGCCTTAGAGGACACTGTTGCAACCTTATCGGTGGCAGGATTTGAGTTGCAAAAAGAGAAGGTGCAACCCCTGCCGTTTGCATCTCAGAGCTTAAAAGGAAGAGCAAGGTTATCCCTGGAAGGCTGCTGGAGAACTAGCAGCAAGCACAGAAAAGTTGTCCAAGAACTCTTTCACTACAAACGCTAAATATGAACTTAAGAGGCAGGTGAATGGCACGGCACAGTCCTCTAGCAGTTAGAAAGCTGTGCACACAATCCTGGTGTTGTGCGGCTTCGTTCTTCACCTCCTGGAAGCTGCTGCGCTCTCTGATTCCCGGAGGCAAAAAACGGCTTCATCGCGCACAGATCACCGTGCCAGTTGCGGTGCGCTCTGGGGTTCTGCTTCTGCTGAAAGACACCGGGCAGCGGCACTTAACCTTCAGACAGCTCCGTATCTCCGTATTCTGCTTCTCTTGCCATCTGCATCTTAGTGAAAAGCTTTTCCACTACGTCTAGCAAGGAGAAACTGTGCCATCACAGCACACCCCCCCCCGACAATTGCAACACGTTCTCATTACCATCCTCCTGTCTGACCAGTCCACAAGCCAAATAGCAATGTGAGCCTGACAGTGGAGTATTGATAACTCACATTTGGTTCTTCTCACAACAGCAGTCCCAAATATTGCTGAACTGATAGCTACTACACAAGAACAGGCTCATAAAATTATGGCCCTGTTGATTTCAAGGACATGTTTTTTATGGTTGCCTGGCAGGAAGAGGATCAGGGCCATTTTATTTTCATGTGGGAAGGCCAGCAATAAATTTTCACCCACCTCCCA
>NW_024529445.1:0-778 GCF_017590135.1 Pyrgilauda ruficollis
GCAGGGTGTTGCCATGTCACTCAAAGAGCTCAGGGAATCACTACTGACAGATTAAAATTAGTAAAGAATAACAACCATATTCTCTACATTGATATACAAATTCAAGTTGTATTTTTTCCTTTACTGTCACTCTACGTGTAGGATACCTGAGGCTCAAACTTAATAAAAACCACTTTTTAGTGGATATTTTACCCTGTGCTACATAGTGCAGTGGTACAGGAGAGATGCTTTTAGTCAATTATCTATACTGACATTGTCCAGGAGAAGCCAACTACCTCAGTTCACCCAGCTGCCAGTAAAAGTTCAGTATCACAGTCAGTATCCCAGTCAGTATCCCAGATCACCACACAACGTGAAAGAGAAACAAGAGAAAAATCCAGAGAACTTCTATTCTGACTATTTTAATTACTTTAATAATCTCTTTAATTGCAGAGCTAGCTTACAGGGAAGCAATAATGCAAACAGCGCATGGCTCAGTTTTTCTTACTTTGCACATCAAAAATGCATATTCAACCTTATAAAATGCAGGATTCACAGCATCAGCAGTAGTGCTTTGTGAGCAACATTCCAACTATACAAACAGTAAGCACAGAGCCAGCAACTCACAAGCTACAAACTAACTGAGATTATCCTTCTCCATCAATGCATCTCCTTTCCTCAAAATGTATTTCTTGGCTCGCCTGGAGTTTGACTTGAGTATGTTCCAGGGAAGTCTCCTTTAGAATATCTGTTGGCTTTAAGTTTTACTTTCCTACGAAGTAATTGTTGTGCTATAGAC
>NW_024529446.1:0-781 GCF_017590135.1 Pyrgilauda ruficollis
AGGGCAGGGGGAGTGAAGGGACCCCCCGGTCCTGGGGAGGTTTTGGGGGTCCCAGCGGGTTTGGGGGTCCCGGGTGTTTTTTGGGGGTCCCGGGGTTTTTTTGGGGGTCCCGGGGGTTTTGGGGGTGCAGCCCCGCTCAGGGGTCCCCGCTGTCTCTGCAGACCGGGCGGGTGCTCCTGGGGGGGCCCGGCAGCTACTTCTGGCAAGGTGAGACCCCCGCCCCGCCCCTGTCCCTGTCCCTGTGTGTCCCCCGTGTGTCCCCTCACCCCTCCCCTCCCTGCCCGTCCCCTTTGTCCCCACCTCACTCCCCATCCCCCTGCCCACCCTGTCCCTGTCCCTGTCCCCCCTGTCCCTGTCCCTGTCCCTGTCCCCTGCCTGTTTCCCTGTCCCTCTCCCTGTCCCCAGAGGTGCTGAGGTGTCCCCAGGGCAGTGTGAGGTGTCCCCTGTCCCCAGGGTGTCCCCAGGGTGTCCCCGGGGGCGCTGAGGTGTCCCCTGTCCCCAAGGCAGTGTGAGGTGTCCCCAGGGTGTCCCCGGGGGCGCTGAGGTGTCCCCTGTCCCCAGGGCAGGTGATGTGTGAGTTGTCCCCAGGGTGTCCCCGGGGTGTCCCCAGAGGTGCTGAGGTGTCCCCTGTCCCCAAGGCAGTGTGAGGTGTCCCCGGGCAGTGTGAGGTGTCCCCAGGATGTCCCCGGGGGCGCTGAGGTGTCCCCTGTCCCCAGGGCAGGTGATGTGTGAGGTGTCCCCCAGGGGTGTCCCATGTCCCCAGAGGCGCTGAGGTGTCCCC
>NW_024529447.1:0-777 GCF_017590135.1 Pyrgilauda ruficollis
AAAAAAAACCAAACAAAAAACCCCACAAACAAAAACCAAAATAAAACAACAAAAAACCCTGGAAATTTTGAAGAGCTGTCATCTCAGCCACCCAGCCAGCTGCCCCTTCTGACATTCAATCTTAAAATTATTCTAAGTCATAAATTGGGGGAAAAGATCTCTTAATGCTTTTATTTCCTCATGTCTCTCTGCTGTCTTGTGGAAATTTAGTCCTTGAAATTCAGCAATGTTACTCTGTTTCCGGATTATCCCATGACATCTGAACATGCCAAAGAAAGATATTTTCCTTGCCAAAGTCACTTTGGACAGACAGCCCACAGGAAAACCTTACTGTTTTAACTGTATTCAAACTATTTTTATTACTTGAAATTCCTGGACCGAGCTGCCTGCTCACGTTGTCAGAACCATGGTGTTAAACCTGACAGTTCAACAAACAATTTTCAATCAAAGCACTCCGAGAAAGAGTAAATGGATTTTTTTCGCCTGATCACTGTCACCGTTCCCTGCTTTTCTTAGGCATTATTCTGTTACAATGTTGTGTTCTAAACACCTCCTTTAGATTTAAAAGGATCTGCCTACCATAATTACTATTGGTTTTGTACTAGTTCGGTTGTAATTACTTAATTTCAAAAAAAAATCTCTGAACAGTTCTAGAATTAAGTGTCTCCCCAGGCATCGTTGATTTCCATTTTTTTTTTTGAAAAGGATACTCAATAGTAAAAATCCACACCAGAGATTCACTTATAGACATTCTTCTCCGAGCCATTTTATCTGGGG
>NW_024529448.1:0-766 GCF_017590135.1 Pyrgilauda ruficollis
TTTTTAATAGAAATCTTATTATAACTTTGATCTGATTTTCCTGTCTAATTGACAGGGAGTCAATTATCCCCCTGAATACGACTGTCACACACTCAGCAGCAGGAATTGTCAGGTGTCTGTTTTGGGGGGAGAAATGAATGTCACCTCTCCATCCTCCCCTTCCTCCATTCCCTTTGGGTTTGTTTTTGAGATTTGTTTTTGAGGATTCCGTTTGGAAACAGGGAAGTGAAACAGGGAAATGCTGGATCATGAGGGAGCAGGAAAGGGTGAGGTGAATTTTAATGGACTCCCTTTAGGAGGAGCTGGTGCTGCTTGGCAGGTTCCCATCAGATTGGGGACATTTCCTTCTCTTTTTGGGTCTTTCCTGTAAAATTATTGGGAAATTCTGTCCTTATGAGTGAAGGAGGTCTTGGAGAGTCACCTTCCCAGTGAACCAGGAGCACCTAAACCAGCCAGGAGCTGTTTGGGTCTGGGCCATCCCTGATGAATATTGCAGGGATGATTATTTTGGGATGAATAATGACTGGAAAACTCCTTTTATCCAGCCCTTGCTGCTCCCATGTGCCTCAAATCCAGTGCCTGCTTTACAGAGTGGGGGGCCTGGAGAGCAGCATCGTTATCCCCATGGGAATCTGGAGAGGAAGAAGCCAAAAAGAGCCCAGGAACTGCGATTGTCCTCTCATTTTGCTTCCTGGAGGGCACCGAGAGTGGCTTAATGGCCTCTTGATATTTAAAATCCAGGCAGGAGCTGAAACTTGTGGGTTTT
>NW_024529449.1:0-781 GCF_017590135.1 Pyrgilauda ruficollis
AACTACTGTCTCCAGTGCCTTCACTCCAGGCACAGAGAAACCCAGGGATAGTGCCCCAGCTCCTCTCCTGTCCCTGCTGGTTGGGGTGTCAGAGTTATGACAGCTGCTTGTGGGCTGGGGATCCGTGTGGGAGACCATGGCACGTGCTGTCCATCTGCAGAACAAAGGCAGAGAACAGAAATGCCCTCTCACAAAATCCAGCACAAACTTCTCCTGCTGCTTGGAAGACCTGGAGCAAGGCTTCAGATGGGCAGCAAAGGCTTCTGAGCGTGGAGGATGAGTAAGGAACCTGCTGGGGTGGCATTGAGGTCTCATTGGGTTTGTCACTGCCGGTGTTTGTGTCCACTTTGTGTCCAGAGCAGGGACAAAGCACTTCTTTTTCCCCTGGAAAATAGCCTCTGTTTGTGGCCACTCGCCCTGGCCCACCCTGGCCACCCAAGCTAGAAATTTGCAAATTTGGCTGGATTTCTCCAAAACTGAAGTGGTCAGAATCTAGGTCCCTGCACATCCTGAGAGCCCTAATTGCCAGCTTTCATCTGATACCCAGAGCCTGGGCAAAGGACTTCTTTTTGTATGTATGATCCAGCTGGAGACAAAGTGGACCATGAGAGCCTGGAAAGGGGGCTTGGATGGGGCAGGCAGGGGCCAGAGGAGCAATCCTGAGGGCATGAGGGGATG
This sequence comes from Pyrgilauda ruficollis, assembly GCF_017590135.1. Lineage (NCBI taxonomy): Eukaryota > Metazoa > Chordata > Aves > Passeriformes > Passeridae > Pyrgilauda > Pyrgilauda ruficollis. The sequence goes on from NW_024529449.1 coordinate 679, forward strand.
GGGAGGAAGAGGAGAGGAGGGGCAAGGGCTCTGGCTGGAGGCTGCAGTCCTTGCACAGCCCATCCCTGTTGGTTTCTCTGTGCCCGGAGTGAAGGCACTGGAG
>NW_024529450.1:0-781 GCF_017590135.1 Pyrgilauda ruficollis
CTCCTGTCACCAGGGTGAGGGGGTTTGAGTTGCTGTCACCAGGGTGAGGAGGGTTCTGGACCAAGGATTTCAGGGAGTTTTGGGTGGTGGGACCCAATCCCTGAGGCTGAAGGCTCTCCCTCCTCACAGGAGCTGCTTGTGGGCTCTCATCCTCAGGTGAGGGGGTTCTGGACCAAAAAACTCGGGGAGTTTTGGGTTGTGGCACCCACTCCCCAGGCAGAAGGCTCCCTCTCTCCACAGCCACCAGGAGCTGCTTGTGGGCAGCTCTCAGGGCAAAGGGGGTTTTGGCTCCTGTCCCCAAGGCAAGGAGGTTCTGGACCAAATAATTCAGGGAGTTTTGGGTGATGGGTTCAGCTCCCCGAGGCTGAAGGCTGCCCCTCCCCACAGCCACCAGGAGCTGCTTGTGGGCTCCTGTTCCAGGGTGAGGGGGGTTTTGGTTCCCCTTCTCAGAGCTAGGAAGGTTTTGGCTCCCATCCCCAGGGTAAGGGGGGTTCTGGACCAGAAACTTGGAGGGGTTTTGGGTGGTGTGACCCACTCCCCGAGGCTGAGGGCTCCCCCTCCCCACAGCCACCAGGAGCTGCTTGAGGGCAGCTCTCAGAATAGGGGCAGTTTTGGCTCCCGTTCCCAGGGTGAGGGGAGTTCTGGACCAGAAAATTTGGGAAGTTTTGGGTGGTGGCACCCACTCTCTCAGGGCAAAGCGGGTTTTGGCTCCTGTCCCCAAGGCAAGGAGGCTCTGGATCAAATAATTCAGGGAGTTTTGGGTGGTGTGACCCACTCCCCG
>NW_024529451.1:0-781 GCF_017590135.1 Pyrgilauda ruficollis
GGCAGGTCCAAAATGGAAGAAACAAAGTGTGATGCTGGTAACACGTATCTGCAACCCAGCTTCATCTCCCCTTCCCAGGGAAGTCCTGCTCCATGATCTTTATCTGCTTCCCCCAAGCAGCTCAGTGGTAGGAAAAGCCACCTGAAGTGGCTGGTGGGTTCTCCCTCAGTTATGGCAGCGGCTTTGAGCCAGGAGGTTTTCTTGAGGGCTGCTGGCTTTGGAAACATCTCCTGAGCTTGCAAGTGTGGAGTAAAACTAACTGCTGTGCCAGTGAACAAGTTATCCTCTGATCCATCTGGGACCCTCATGGCTTGGTGTCAGTCCTTGCTGGGGAGCTGCTGCTGCTCCTCCCCAGGTGCTTTGCTCTCTGCACTCACACTTCTCTCTGCAAATATGTGACTTATTAAACCATCTGCTGTCCTTGTCTTTCCTGTGGCTGCAGGCAGCAGTTGCCGCTGATGCCAAGAGTGTTGTATCTGGACAACTTAATGAAGAAGAAAAAAGAGGAGGAGGGCTCTTGGGATAATCTCAGTGCCCTCCCGAGCAACATAGCCCAGAACTTGATAAAGATGCCACAAGACCCCTTGCTGTTCGCTGATGACATTTTTTCAATTGAGCCAATAGTAAGTGATAGCTGAGAAACTCATTTTCCTCCTCCTCCTCCTCCTCCTCTTGCTCCTCCCAAGCCTCCTACCCCTGCTCCCTTCCCCCCAGCTGTGGTCACTGGGGAAATCCTCAGCTGGCCCCATGTGCCGAGAGGGAGGACATCGAGTTTCTGCTG
>NW_024529452.1:0-795 GCF_017590135.1 Pyrgilauda ruficollis
AAAAAAAAAAAAAAAGTACTTTGGTGAAATATCTTTAAGTGAGTATTTTTGATAGAAGTCGTAATTTGGAACTTTTCTCTGTTCACATGGGTATACAGATCTGCCTCTTCAGCCTATTCCACCACTTATATGGCTACCTACAGCTCTACAAAGTGATAGCCAGCTAGATTTACTCACTTTCCTACACCTGTGGCAATTTGCATTTGATAGGCTTTTGGACTTATTTCCTCGCAAATACCCACATTAAGTACAAAGCAGTGGAGAGTAAAGTTGTAAGCAAATGTTCCAAGGGGGCTGTTTCTCAAAGGAGAACACTGCCAATTTGTCATCCCAACCCTTGGCTGCGGTTGACTGCCTGAGCTGCCCAAAGGGATGCTACACCACTGGTGGAAGACCAGCACAATCTGAATTAAAAGCTTCCAGTCTTGGTTCTTGCATCTTTTAACAGTTAAGAAACCATCTAGACAGGAGGCAAAACTTGGCAGCTGGCTTGAATGAGATTATGAGGGCGAAGGAAAGCACTGGACATCCCAGGCACCAAAATCTGATAAAATGCATTTCCGCTTCAATGTGTCAGATAAAAGTCACAAAAAACCTGCATTGCTTTGAGCCCTAGAGTGCTCCAAGCAGAATCTGGAAGTTTAAACGGCTGAATATTATGGTCTTTTGATATGATAGTGGCCATTCAGTTCTGATTTACATTTGGGCTTAGACTGTAAATACTTGCCTTCCCAACGATTCAGTTCTTCAGTATAAAACTAACTAAGAGGAACTACTTGAATCAAAAAAAAAAAA
>NW_024529453.1:0-781 GCF_017590135.1 Pyrgilauda ruficollis
AATTACATAAGGAGTTAAATTTCTCTGGTATTCCTATCTTGGCTTCAATCACCTCACAGTCCACTGGCTCATCTCTGTAGACTTCTGGTGTGCTCCAGCACAGCCAGTGTGTCCTGTAGCCACCAGCTCAGCGCTCTCACTTGCATCCCAACCCTCTAACCCTGGCATGTCATCCCACAACTTGTCATGGCCAATCCTGACGTTATCCCCTTCAAGTCTAGTTCCAAGCTCTGTCAGTCAGCCCTGCTGGCTCATAAGCAAACCCCTTTGAGGAATGTGAATTCCATCAATAGGATGAAGTTATGGCAAAATTAAGCTTCTTTCCTTTGTGCCACGTGCTGGTCTATGGTGAGCTTTAGACAGATTAATTTGAGAGAAATTTTACTGGGATTGAATGAAAAGTGGTGGTAATATTCTCCAGGAAATCAAGCAACATTCAGATCTGCAGTCATCCAAGAAGGCCTTTGAATCTGGCATACTCATCAGCAAAGGTCAAATTTACAACTTAGAGCCTGGCTACCTGATTCAACCCTGGCATTAAAAATGCTGATAATGTAAATGTTTAATAACCCTATAGAAAAAATTAATCAGCTATTTTCTTATGATGAAATATAACATTACCAACATATAACCCTACAAAGTCATTTAATGTTATAAGTGTATCATAGGAGAAAGCAGGCACAAAAGGCTGTAGCTTGTGAGGAAGGTGCTTCTTTTAAAGTAAGGCCCCGAAGAATCAGGTATTTATGGAAAGTCCTGTACAAAATAATGCAGAGACAGG
>NW_024529454.1:0-777 GCF_017590135.1 Pyrgilauda ruficollis
TTTTTTTTTTTTTGCAACACCTTCAAGGATTCTTCTGCAATGTGAAGTTAATTCTTCTCTGACAGATAAGTCTCACTTAGGGAAATTAAGTTTATTATGTTTATATTTTTCCCCTGTAGCTTGAGTCCTTTCCCAATGACTAATTTCTGCAGCCAGCTATCAAAGACTTCAGATTCTAGAGCAGATTAGGAAGTTTAGATCATACTTTAACCAGAAGTTTCTATAATTCTTTTAAGCCTCCCTTCCTGAAAGGTCAAGTAGGTCAACAGAAATGCAGGACCTGAGCCCTCTAGCTACAAAACTGTCAAAACTTGCATCTCTACTTTAATGAAACACATCTTATACAATACATTTAATGTTAATCCTAATCTTAAAAGTCTTCATTTTATTGTTGCAATAGGTGGAAGAGAAGTATTTTTATATACACTTTGGTTTACATTTAAAAGCACTATATTCACTCCAGAACTTCACTCAACAGAAAGCTTGGGAAATGAGCTGATCTTTCTCCCTAAAACTTGAAAACAGAACACAACATACAAACCTGCCAGAATCTGCAAGTCACTGGGACTTGCACATATAAGACTCCAGCCCTGCAAAAGCCTAATTCACTTGTAAACTCCTTGTATGAGCACATAGCTTGCAATTATTTGAAATACACAACAGAAAACAACTCGCAAATTTTATTTACATTAAGCCGAAGTCTTTGTCAAGACAGACTTGCATACAATATATAGAATGTTACATGAACTTTATTGTGGCTCATAAAGAAAAAAAAAA
>NW_024529455.1:0-18202 GCF_017590135.1 Pyrgilauda ruficollis
GTCTTACAAAATCAGGGCGACACTTATCCATGTCATGAAATGTCAAATTATAAGACTGAACAGGATGCTGAAGATGTAGACTAATGCAGTTCCCAGTAAAAGAGACAATCTTTTGGACCTTGGAGCCTCGCAAATGGAAGCAGGTGCCCAGGATATCAATCTTGTACACACATAACTGGAGGACTTCCACATGTATTGCCAGAGATGTGAGTAATGTAACCTGATACTTTGAATAAGCAGCCTCAAATATTCCTGCCACTGCTCCAGCAAAACTCTATTTGTAAATAGAAAGAGTTGGAAAATTGCTTTTTCCGAAGTGGGCACAAACAGTTTCTAGAACAGCTGCACTAGTGTTAGAGCTTTATCAATTCAGGTACCAGCACCCTCAGTTATACCTTCAGTAGGACTATTTCAAGTGCCAGCTTCTCCTCTAAAGCAGACCGAAGAGGAGATGTATGATTTGGAGTAAATTTTAGATGCAATGTTGCCAAGTGTCGTTGGCTCCTTCAACAAGTATTACACACTAAAGGGAGACTTAGGTTTCACACAGTTCACAGAATCACAGAATCACTAGGTTGGAAGAGACCTTCAAGATCATCGAGTCCAACCCATGCCCTAACACCTCAACTAAAACATGGCACCAAGTGCCACATCCAATCTTTTTTTAAACACAACCAGAGATGGTGACTCCACCACCTCCCTGGGCAGACCATTCCAGTACTTTATCACTCTTTCCATAAAAAACTTTTTCCTAATATCTAACCTGTATTTTCCTTGGCGAAGTTGAAGTTGTTATTCCTACTTTGTCCAAAAGAGGAAGTCAGTGCGTTTGTTCAGGTATAAATGAGAACGGAGTCATCTGCTTCTGCCTGAAAAATAGTCACACTGTCTAATCTCTCTGCCTAACACACACCCAGTGAACCTGATTTCAAGCCATACAACTCATATACAATCTGTGGGCGACCACACATTAGCCTAATGTAGGTGGGTGCTTCTGTAATCTGATAGTTTGCCTGAGCTCTGAGGGTTTTGACCTGAAGTCTGGGGAAAAAATTAAGTAACACTTCTGCATCTTAATGGTTTATACTAAGGAGTTCAGAAGTCTAGACCTGTGTGGAAATGCTCTTGTTTTGCCATTATCACCCTGGAACATATTGCTGAGTGTTATAGGTAAAAATTGATTCAGCCAATTTAATAAAAATAAAATAGAATTTATTCGCGACCGATATACAGTCCCGACCGCCAACAATCAAAAAAATAGCGCTGACCCCGGGATCGGAGTGGGTGAACTATGATCCGGCCTCTATCGCACTGAATCCCCCTGTTCACCATCGAGACCTGGCAGAGTTCAGTTTTTATACTCTTTTTCTTGCCTGCGGCAGAGTCCCTTTGTCCCTTCCTAGAGTCCTTCATGTTCATGTAGTGTCTATTAACTGTCCTGTACTGGACAAAGCCACGTCCGGGAATCGATGCGTATCGGACCCCAATTCCCAGAATCTTTCATTCAGATGTATGTTCCTTGATGGTCTTGTCTATCTGAGGTGGACATCTACATGGGTCATCATCGCTGGGCGTTCTCTTGGTCATGCCATCGGAGAGTGCCCATCTCCTGTGCGAGCTAGGTTTTCTTCGTATGTTAATGATGTACCTCCTCCTTGGCTGCGAGCTGTCCTGTGTGGCAATCACCCTCTCCCCTCAGATGGCATGATCTTACAGCTTTACTTTATATCACATTAATAAACTTATATTTCCAGCGCGAATTATCCCCTTATCTATAACAATCCCCCTCTTATTTTATTAATTCATTAATTCGTGCTGTTTTCTAAAAATATTTACACATATTTATTTTTAGCCCCTTTTTTTTCCTTTTATTCTCCCCGTGAGTAGCTATCTATTTCTGGTGAAAAAACATAAGTAAACATTTATTCAGTCTCATTTTCATTTTCCCATTCCCCCTTGGGTACCTCTTGATACATTTTATATTCCATCTCATTTCCTTTTACTTGTTTTTCAAATTTGGCCAAGGCGTCCACTGCCCACCTGTGTGGATCTACTTCCTCTAATTTTATGATTTTAGAGATTGGGTTAGTTTTCCCTGTGGCACATTCTGGGTCTATGGGCATGGCTGCTATTTGCATTCCCTGAACAACTGAATGTATTAGTCTGATAAAACATGGTATCAGGCAGGGTAAGAATATGATTCCTGCTATAGAACAAAGGATAAAGAATATTAATTTTTTCCACCATGCGCCATCAAGCAGATTATCCCACCAAGATGCATTTAATATGGAATTCCATTTTTGAAGTGGGACATGAGCGACCCTCTTTATTTCTGCTGCCAGACCCCTAATGGTTTCCCCGTAGTCGTCTATTTCAATGCAACATTCTGACTCATTAAATTTTCCGTAGACTCACCTTTCTTCTGCTAACAAATAATCGGCTATCCTGTTCTGGTATACAAATGCCCTTATTTGGGAGTGTTGTCTAGATAACAACTCCAGGGCGTCTGAGGTGTGGTTTGAAACAATCTCTACCACCGCTTGGAGCCTTATTAGCCAATTTAGTAGGTATATTGGGGTTCTATAACCCCAACTCCCATCTTGGGCCCAGGTTGCTGGTCCATAATATTCTATAATTCGTTCAGCTGGCCATTCTTCCCCTCCCCAAGTCCGGCTTCCCTCAAAAATAGGAAATTTCTTCTTTATATCCCTCTTTTGTCTTTTTAGAGTCTCATACAAAGGTGCCCCTAGGGAGCCACTCTCTGACCGGGGTAAAGTAAAGAACACAGGCCTAATTATACCTACAGTACAAGAACCTTTCCATTTCTGAGGCAATTCACTATAAGCTTTTTTCCCACAGATCTAATACAAACCGTTAGGAGCCTTCCACTTGCGGATAATACTCCCTGGTTCATTCCAGTAATCTTTTAATCCTTCTAGAGATTGGTAAGGGTTAGCTCCAGAGGCTTTATTCCAACATAATCCAATTTTATCACTCCACTCACAATCATTTTCCTTTCTCCGGCTCCAGTACCCCGCTGGGGGTTCTGGTTGAGAAATTTTACTTTTTGTATTTGAATTTACTGCCAGAGTGTAGATACAAGGGGTATATCCGACAACCTTGGTATACTCCCTCCCTTCCCGGCTAATACACATTGTTCCAGTTACCTGTTGGTCCAAAATCCAACCCTCTGGTCGTTGTATTAGTCTGGATATTTTAGTATTATCCCATTTAAGGAGCTGCTCTGGAGATAAACTCTCACCTTTCCAGGGCCACTTCTCTGCTGATTTCAATCCTCCACAAATCCAACAATTAGACAATCTCAATTCTGTTGTGATTTCCTGCATCAAGTCTATGAAAAGATTTTTATCCGATGCGTGTTGGGAACTCCCCATGTGTGGAGACACGAGTCTGGACTCCATGTTCTCAGAAGGCTGGTTTATTATCTTATGATATATATTATATTAAAATACTACATTGAAACTATACTAAAAGAATAGAGAGAAAAAGATCATCAGAAGGCTTGAAAGAACAATCCATTGACAGTTATCAAACAATTCAGAGAAAATTCTGGAATGCCCTGGCCACAGCCCTTCATTGAACAACTTGGGCTGAAACTAATTTGTGGCTTTCCAATGCTTTGAGCTGCTAGCTCTTTCCACTTTTCTTCATTATTTTTTTTTTTCCCAAAAGAAGAGCAGCAGCAGCTAGAGGGCCTTTTTTAGGACCCTTCGGCGGCCCTGGTCCTGGAGGGAGGACCAGGGAACCCAGACCTGGCCCACAGAATGGTGGCCCAGGTCCAGGCAGGGAGATGAAAGCTCCCAAACCAAACACTGGATGGGGTGGTGGCCCTGGCCCCGGCCCAGGGAAATGAGCCAAACGGCCCAGAACCAGCCCGTGAGGCAGGCTCTGTGTTCTCACAACCTGGCAGGACCATGCTGCCAGCGTCTTGAGAGCAGAAATGACCCAACGCTTCCTCCCCCCAGAAGCACCAGTGCACACAGGCAGCTGGGGAAGAGAAGCTTCCTCAGGAATTTTCATCTCAGATCTGGGGGGTTCTTGTCCCCAGAGCAAGCGAGCAATGCTTGCTTTGCACTGTCTCTCTTGCTCCTGCAAGGCAAATGCCACTGCTCCTGCGTTCTGCCCCTCGGCACCACCCCCATCCCCTCTGGGCTGAGGACCAGAGGCAGATTTTCCAGGACCCAACTCCCCCACGCCACTGGGGCGCACGGGGGAAGGCAGGCATCCCAGACCCCAGGGAGAAGCCCCTGACCACACGCGAAATGACCCGATAAACACCCTGAGTTTGAAAGCAGGCAGCCGGGCTGCACCCGCAATCAGCTGTCGAGCCACGCCCCCTCCACGGAGGGACAGGCTGTCCGCAGGGCCTGAGGCAGACACAGACACAGAGGACGGGGTCCCCGAAGGGGGCAGAACCGCTGGGGGAGCCGACGGGAGCGGTGCGGGTGCTGGGATCTGCTCTTGAGATGGTCTCGCGGGCTCGGCGCCATTCTCGGCATGCTCTTGCACTGCAGTCAGGTTGTCTGGGAGCGGCGGGACCAGCACGGGTGGCAGGATCGGCACAGTGTCGGCCCGTGCTGGCGCCGCCTGCACCGTTGCGAATTCAATTGCCAGCGGCGATGCAGAGGGAGAAGGCACGGAGGCAGCTCCTGAAGCTCCCAGGGACAGCAGCACAGCCGCAGGTCGCGGCGCCGGGGAACCGTTGTTGTCGGTTGCGTTACCTGGCAACACGGGAGAATCGGCGAAAGGCGGTGCTGCCACGGTCAGGATGCCGGCAAACTCTGCCGGAGATGGCGGGGTTGTGCCGGGCTGCGGCGGGGCCGCGGGCGGTGCTGCAGGAACTGGCACCTCCTGCGGGGCTGGCCGGGGCGGAGCTGCCGGCCCGGGAGGCGGCGGGGCCGGCTCCCCATCCCGGCCGAAGAGACGGCGGGGGCGGGGGGGGGGGGGGAACGGCTCTGTCTGCGCATGCTCCAAGGGCACAGAGGAAAAACTCTTCCTCAGCTGTGGGCGATGGCTGGGGCTGGGGCTGGGGCTGGGAACGGGAACGGGAACCAGTAGTTCGTCTTCTTCGACGGGTTCCTCTCCTGCCGTACCTGGTGGGAAAGGCGCCCTCCCCTGACACTCAGCGATGAGCTGCACAGCAAGCTCTCTCCATTTCAAAACATGGAAGAGGGTTCAGAACGCCAAAAAAATTTTCGGGAGTCCAAAACCCCAGTCATGCATGCACTCACAAACAGACTCCGTGAAATCCCAGAGATCTAAATCGAGACAGTATATCAAATCTGTAAAAAATGCATGGGATTTTGTCCATCTGAAAAACTCATAATAATGTCTCTCCAACATATTGATTCTGTCCTCATGTCCCCACCTGTGCCAGAGGTTAATAACTTTCTCATCTGACGCAGAAAACTGAACCTGAGTTTCCGAAGGTACATTTTGCCATTTTTCCACCCACCTTCTGCGAAGGGCAGTAGTTTCAGGAAGGGAGAGTTAACAGTACCTTGAGACAATGTCCTTGACGGATCAGCAACTGTGCAGGCGGGTAATCCTAAATCATTATATTGTTTTTCTAATTGGTCATATTGTTCACTGAGAGTCCTCAGCCTCTCTTGCTCCACCCTCTTTTTCCTCATTTCAGCCTCCTGTATCTTTAACTCTTGCGCCACTTGTTGTATTTTACTCTCTGGGTCCAATCCCTCTTTGTTTCGGGAAAAACAAAAGGTCATGTCATATTGTAGACATGCTCGGTCATCATGATCTTCGAGAAGGTCAATGATAACCGTTTCCTTCCTTAGTGGCAACTTATTTCTGTATTTTAAATTTCTACCCACCCAGTAGGTCTTCTCACCCATTATACACATTTCCAGTAAATTATTATCATAACACAATCTGTTCACCTGGAAATACCCGACAAATATGGATTCCATCTTACCCCCAGTCCATACTGTCCGATTGCATCTGTTACAAATAGGGATGGGTGCTTGTCTCACCTCTCTTTTACACCCGGTGTGCTCTGACGCTCCAGTCTTAGATGCTGCCTCCTTTGCGTAACAAATCTCCTTTCCATTTACTTTGCAAATCCCATATCGGGTGCCGTTAAAGACAGTACCTGCTCGTTCCATTTTTACTGCAGTTTTCCAAGGCTGGGTGGATCGAAGCCTCTGCTTCTCCCCGTCCGTCCAGGATGATCTGCATGCATGGTCCACACTCTTTACTGAAAATTGATTCCTCTGGGCTGAGTGAGTGTGCGTTAATCCTGAGGCACATGACTAGACTCAGGCTCATCAGGACTTCCCATAGTTTCATTCCTCTGCCTCTGCCCACTGGGGTGCCTCCCGCGGCGGGGAAAACCATCTTCTTGGCAGCAGGAATATTCTTCACGGGTATCATACCTAGCCCGAGCCGCATACCTCCTTTTAAAAGTGCCCCACCTGGATGATTTGACTGTTATGGTGCTGCAAGGTACCTTATTCAGTCTCCGGCACTCGACTCCTATGATTTTTGATCTGGATCTCAGTTTTCTCCTTACCCCATTTTGAAATAGCCGAAACCACACAAGTGAGTCCATCTCGATTACCCCCAAATCTGTGAGGAGTGTTAAGATTTGGTTAGTCAGATGCACTTCCCCATCCAAACACTTATTGCATAGACCCTTTGGCCACACCCCCTTCCTGCAATGTACCACCCAAATCTTGTTACAATATTCGCATCTGAAATGAACAAACGGGTAATGATTACAGTCTGGCTCTGCGCATCTTATTTGGTTGTTCTCGGTCATTTACTTGGTTGGCACAGAGTCAATTTCAGGTCCCTGGGTGGAGAGGTAATTTTCCACTCGGGCTCTTCTTCTCGCGGTTTGACCTTCTTTACCCGTGAAGCGTGGGTCCAGCCTTTTTCTGCTGTTCGCACAGCTATATCTGTAGTTAGAAGAACAAGAAATGGCCCTTCCCAGTGTGGGGAGAGGGAGATGTCTCTCCAAGTTTTTATCAGCACTTTGTCCCCGGGTTGGATTTGGTGTACAGTGAACCCCAGGGGAGTGTTTTGCATTAAAATTCCCTGCTTTCTCAGCTCCTGGAGGTTTTTACTGATGGTTATTAGGTATGGTCGAATCTGACCATCTTCTACTCTCGGGTGTCCTATAGGCATTCCGTGTTCATAGGGCATCCCATACAACATTTTAAAGGGTGACAATCCTGTTTCCGAATTAGGTAGTGTCCTAATGTTTAATAAAGCCAAAGGGAGGCACTTTATCCAAGACATTTTAGTTTCTAGAATCAACTTGGATAGTTGGGATTTTAAAGTTTGATTCATTCTTTCCACCTGCCCTGAGCTCTGGGGATGCCACAGGGTGTGATATTCCCAGCAGATTCCTAAAGCTTCCGCTAATTGTTTGATAATTCTCGAGGTGAAATGCATGCCCTGATCCAAATCTATGTATTTTATTAAACCGTACTGTGGTATGATTTCCTCTAGCAAACACTTTGACACTACTTGTGCTGTGGCCCTGGAGCTTGGAAAAGCTTCCACCCAGTGTGTCAGTTTGTCTACCATTACTAGGAGACATCTGTATCTCCCTACCTTGGGCATATCGGTGAAATCCACCTGGATTCTTTCAAATGGTCGGTATGCCATCGGGCAGCTACCTGATGCCACTTGTCTCACCCTTGCTTGATTAACCCGTTGACATATCATACACCCTTGTACTTCTTGTTTTGCTAACTCGTAAATCCCTTTACATCCAAAAAACCTTAGATTTTGCTCAGCCAATGCTTGTGCCCCCCAGTGAGTTTGTGAGTGAAGCCTCTAAGATTTTTCTTGTATATTCTTTGGATAATAATGCCCTCCCGTCTGGCAGCTTCCACTTACCATCTTCTAGTTTTCCCCCAATCTTTTCGTACCCCTCAAGAGAGGAAACACTGAGAGAGGAAAAAACCTCTCTGTCAAACCATGGGCACTTCAGGACTGACCTGTGCACCTACTGGCCCTGTGCTGGTGGGACTGTGCAACCAGGGAGATAAACAGCTTCAGGAGTGTTCAGGTGGCCTCTCTCCCTAAGGTAAACTTCTTATTCAACTTTCAGCCTTGCCCCCAGCTTTCTGTCCCCAGCAAGCTCTCTACACAAGAGCATTACAGCTGCCTTGTTTGAAGCTGGATGCTTCCTGATTCAAGAGCACTGACAATGCATGTTTCTAGCCAGAGCCAGAGTGGTTGCTGCATTGTTCAAACTGAGCAGAACAATTAACTGGACAGTACCATGGACCATCCTTGTAGTAAAATGCAGTGCAAGAAAGAAATATCTTCTCTGACTCCTGAACTGTTTGAGATCCTAAATGCATGTCCTGGTTCCAGCCCAGATCAGTGGGAGGTGATGCCTAAGATTTTTAGCTTTTTATATTTTTTATATATTTTTAGCTTTGTAGATTGCTAAAGCATGGCTGTAGCTTCTAGTATTTTTCCTTTCTTCCATACGTTTAGGAACAATAAGCTAACCTTCTAAACACATTGCTAAATATTGTTTTGTCTTATTCCAAGAAGAGAGCCAACTACAAGGATGTTCTGGTTTCCAACCAGAATCTGGACCAGACATCACAAAAGTGAGGCAAAAGAAACCTCTGGACTGCTTCCAGTGGGGAAGGACCCCAGGAATTATTACCTAACCAACTAACCTTTTAACTGGACAGTATATGATAAGTATTATTGGAGCATACCAATATTACTGATGGGCCTGCCTTGGTCTGTCTGGCCTCGGCTGCTGACTGAATAGTGGCACCTGTGGTGTTTTCTCCCCAGAGACGCTATTCAGTACCTGTGGTCACAGCTGAGCATGTGGAGACAAGTCCAGGCATGCCCTGAGCTCCAGTGCCTGCAGGCTAGAGCTTGCTGTGAGGGGCTCACTCCTCTGGCTTTCCTGAGATGTAGCTTCCTTTAAGGCGAGGTGAAGAAAGGAGCGGGTCCCGATGGAGAGTTTTTAATCCAGAGTTTTATTTGGTGGCACAGTCTCTGAATCTTGCAATAACTCCAATGAACTCTCTAACAGAACTCTTCCACCAGAACCCCAACCCTGTGGTCTGCTCGCCCTTTTACCTGGGGACTGGGGCAGGGGAGGCGACCCAGGGAGCACCAACCAGGTATGAGGGGAAGGGGTCTCAGGTGAGAGGGACAGCTGGGTGGGCCAATGGCCTCCAGGGGGTGGAGAGCATCCTTTGAATCTGCCAATTGCTCGATGCTCTCCTTGGAATTTCTGGGTTGATAGACAGTGCCCAGCAGGGGTCAAGGGTGGGGAAAGGAAGGGTGATTGACAACCCACCTGGGGAAGGAGATTTCAGGGAGAACCCAGGGGAAACTGAGGCAAATCATGACATCACACCGCAACAAAGTATACTAATTGACTAACCTTATAAAAATTGTGGAATTACTATACCACGTGAGATTTTCGCCATATTGTGTACCTGAAAGCTTTCAAGTAAAGGTTTGCTTTTATATTCACTCTTAACTTTCTTGGGAAGATTTATTCTATTTTCAGGGCATCAGAGGGGACATGGCCAAGACATTGTGTTATTAGATAGAACCTTATGTCATTGCCTGGGGCAGGAGAGGGTCTGTCTGCCATTGTTTTTCATTGTCCCACACTTGGTGAGCATTTTGCATGCAAATCACCTTCTCTTTGTATGTTTTTGTCATTAGTATTGCTGCTATTACTGTTTGTTTTCTTATCTCATTGCTGTTTCCAGTAAATTGTTTTTACCTCAACCCATGATTTTCACCTTTTGTTCCTCCAATTTTCAACTCCATCCCTGGAGTGGGAAGGGGGAGGGGAAGTTGGGGGGAACAAGAGAATAGCATCTGGTTTGGGAGAGTCTCAGTGGGGGTGCTGAACTGGGGAGTACCATTTCTAAACCACAACAATGCAGCTGACTTCTGCAGGCTATTTCAATCTCTAGATGAGTACCATTGCCATTAGCAGGTATTGTCATGAAGGCTAGCACCTCCAGACTGAACTTCTAGGTTATCAAAGGGAGGCAATATTGGAAAAAAAAATATTTTGAGTACTGTTAGAGGAAAATTGTTTGATTTCCAGGCATTGCTTGTTCAGAGCAGTTTTATTTACTTGGATACCTTGAGAAATGGCCCAGGCAACAGGAATGTGAATGTATGAGATCATAAGAGCTTGAATGCAAACCAGCTTAACAGTGCTGTACTAAATCCCTCCCTTATCATTCAGCTCAACCCTGTCTTCATGTCTATTGTTAGTCCTGATTTCAGATCTAAGAAGCAACAAGACTAATATGTGGGTGAAAGCACTTTCTTTAAAGGTGCAATTGTAACTTTGACTTTCATATTGCAGGCTTACTGCTTTGAGTGACTTAACATCCCAGCTTTATGAACATAGCTACACTACATGGACAGTGTCATGGTTTAACCCCAACCAGCAACCACATGTAATGGTGACTTGTGAAGACAAATGCCATCACTCCAAATGTCCTCCCCCTTCTCCTTCTTCTCCCATCTTATATACTTAGCATAATGCCATTTGGACTGAAATATCCCTTTGGTCTGTTGGGGTCACCTGTCCCAGCTGTGTCCCCTCCCAGCTTCTTGTGCACTGGCAAGGTGGTGTGAGAAGCAAAAAAGGCCTTGGCTCTGTGCAAGCCCTGCTCAGCAATAACAAAAAACATCTCTGTATAATCAACACTGTTCAGGACAAATCCAAAATATACTAGCCTATACTAGCCACTGTGAAGAAAATTAACTCTATCCCAGCCAAAACCAGCACAGCAGAGAAATATTTAATAACAACTTACTGTTCAAAGAAGTTTTGGTAAATGGAAAAAATTCATACGGGAAGAGTCTTCCTTGGAAGCCACAGCTTTTAGTAATGACCCAGATAACTAAATTACTAAGTGTATACAAGGTATGATTAGTGTGAAACAAGAATGGGCTTCTGCTTGTCAAACCAGTCTCTGTGTAAGTTAACCTCGCTTCTTGACTCATTTTTGCCCCATTGACTTGTGGCTCTATTTTATTTCTTGTTTAGAAGCTTCACATCCTTTTTATGAGACCTAATTCACTCTTCACATTCAGGTCTTTGATTTAAATTCCTTATTTAACAGTGCAGATAATATAGGGGTTTGCTGGTGTTAGTGTTCATATGTCCACTGTAGTATCAAGGGAGTTTTCAGGACTCAAAAGATTTAATTTATCTGGTCACTCATCTTCTAACTTGAATCAGAGATGTGATCCTAATTCTCTAAAAGCACAATGAATGTTGATAAATGGTGCTGCTAGGAAATGAACCCAGAACTGGGACTAAATCACCAGGTAGGTGCCCAGCTCTGGCACAAGAAATTACTTTGGGCCCAAGTCATAATAGCTGAAGCTGAAATAACAATGTTGGGTTTACATTCATTTTTACTTTGTCAAATAGTCAACAACACAGTGTGGCTAGCTATAATGCTGCTTTGTAGGTTCTGAAACTGCATGATATCAAGGTGCTGTAAACCTACCTCATTGATGTAAGAAACAGGCTGCTGGTACTTACTGTATGTTTTTTTCTGGCACATTTAATACTGCATGCACTAATCCCAGCTTAATGTGGAAGAGGAGCATCCATTAGATGAATTGTATGCTTGATGCACTAGAAGCATTAAAGGGAAGTTTTTGGGATTAGATATTAACACTTAATTCAATAGTAGCCTGTAGTTCCTGCTCTCATTGGTTTTCTTGTGTGTTAAATGTGTGGTGTAGTTAGCAGCATGCTGTCAGGAGCCATCATAAGGCATGCAGCTATGGGAAGTGATGATGTGCACAGTGAGGAGCCTGGTTATGCCTGTTACAAAGAAAGATGAGGAAGCCTGGTGCTGTCTGCAAGTGCTGTAACTCTTACCAGAGCAGAGTGAGTGATCTGTAGGAGACCTTGGTGGTACCTGCACAGTCAGTAGGAGCTTGTCTGTGGACTGGCTGTAGCAGATCATTACAAAAAAGCACAAAATACTTTAAAAACTCAAATGCTTCCTTCGTACCTGAACTTAGTTTTCAAAGGATGCTCAGTTTCACTGATGCTGCATTTTCATAGGACTTGCATTAAGCTTGTGATGTTTTAAAATGAAAATTATATTTAACTGGTGCTTCCAGAAATGCGGAGCAGCTGCAGTTTTGCTGCTGGTGCTCCTGATTTCCTCAAATCAGGTCAGTTGTGATGCTGGTGGCTTTCCAGGAAATGTGTGCTCTTTCCCCAGCAGCCTCTCTGAAGTGGGCAGATAGGATGGATTCATCATTCCTACCCTTGCTGCCTAAAACCTGGGGATCTAGGTTTTGTTAGCTTGAGAAGAAATCAGTGTTGGACTATAGAAGTGTCATATGTAGCTATGCTGGAATAACTACTGAATTTCTTGACAGCTGAAGCTAGGATGTAGTTCTGCCTGTGTTAGTGGTCCCTGCTGAGAGGGAGATGATATTAATATATGTGTCAAGTCACTGTAGTAGTTATTCATAGTGACTGAAGCAGGATTTAATTCAGTGGTTGGTTGATTCAAAGGAATCTACTCCACAGTAAGGTACTGTAAAGTAAAGCACACCTTTGTTGGCCCGGCTGGGGGGAATATGCAGCATGCAGGGGTTAACAGCACACCTCCATGTGCATGTCTGCTGTGCCCATCTTACAGAGGTAATTTATACATTTACAAGTTCAACATCCGCCCTTATTTACTTTATTTATCAGAAAGTTACATTCTTAAGGGTTGGGGTCTTACATAACTTGTAATTTCCTTATCTTAGGGTTACAAAGACGGTGCACTATTCTTATCTAATACATTAATCACACACCTATTTTGCTAATACACAATTTTACTATTACACACTATCGCTATATTAGTTATACTTCATCTATAATTGTGCATTGATTATGTTCCTATTCTCTATTACATATAAAAATTACATTTTTCTACCCTTTGTGACAGCTCTCCCATTTGTCATTAAAACAGCAGTTAGCATGCTTCTTCCTTCTTATCACTTAGCCCACAGGGGCTAAGCCCTTGTTCTGCAGAAAAGCGATTCGTCAGACACATTGACTCACATTCCTTTTTCTTATCATCTTAGTCCACTTGGGTTTGTTTGTTTCAAAAGTAGTTAGGTTTAGGCGTAGCATCTAGCATGCTCTTATCATCATAGCCCCTTCCAGGGCTAGGCTTCTTGTCTTGCAAAAGCAGCTTGCTCTGCAGAAGCTAAACACTTAACTTTTACTAATCTATACTTTATATTAAGGTGCTTATGTTAAAGGAGTCCTGTGTTTCATATGCTAAAGAAGTCCTGTGTTTCAGGTTAAAACATTTAGGTTTGTATTTTCAGTCAAATAGCATGGTATCTAGTAAGACTTATTTTTTGAAATATATAGATTTCACTATGGCTTTGCCCTATCCAAATAGAAGAAAAATAGCAAACTGATATAAGGGTCTCCTCGAGCCAGGTCTTATAAGCTCTTGGAGATTTATATCACACCTGAGATAGCTCAGCCACCTCAGATGGCATAAAATCAGCAGGATGGCTCCTGTGGCAGTGTTGGAAACAGAAAAGTTTTAATAAAGGCAAAATAACAAAGCTTTTTACAGAGAAAAACCTAGCCAGGGCAAGAGGTTCTTGCTCCTGATAAAACACCTCACAAAAGCAATTAATTCCTTTGTTCTCTTCTTTTTCTAGTGAATTGCTTAGGCGGGACTTTTTGGCTCCTGTCCAATTTGCTATCCTTAAGTTTGAGGTGAAGTCCCCAAGGTCCTATGAGGTGTCTTTTTACCTAATTGAGGAGAGAAACTTCTGGGCTTTTTTCCTTTTTTAGGAGACAAAGGATAATTTTGTCACTCTGTCAACAGGGGGCACATTCCTACAGCAAACCAGAAGTACAGGTACTAATAAGGATGCCAGGAAGTAAGGAAGTAAAAGAGGAAACAAAGTGACTGTGCTGGTAGCAATATTCTTAAAATATGTGTTAGTGTAACTCAAAAGTTGAAGTTCTTGTGCAGTAGCTGTAAATGCCTATAAAGGGCTGAATCTTCTTCCAGGATGATCTATTTGTTACCAAATATCTGAAATATCGGAATCAGACTCTCCGACACTAATATTGTGTTAAAGAGGGCATAATTTATTCAGGCCTGAGGTGCACGCAGGGGATTCTAACCTAATGTGTATCGCTCTTGAGTAAGAAAGCAGCACAGACTCCAAGAAGGCTGATTTGCACAACAGCAGCTTTAATATGAAAAACTCTTCTCTTTTTATAGGCAGTTCCGATACATTCCACTTGATTGGCTAATTACCAAAAACACTTTCCTCACAAACAGTCCTTGAGAAGAACAGAAAAACAGTAGGAAAACACCACCTGCAGGTTGTTTATAATAACAAGTTATCATCATTTCTCTACAACTCCCTAAAAGTCTCACAAGTCCGCTGTGAGAAAACTTATCTCGTTTTCTCACTCTCTGACCAGGCTGTCACATCCACAAATGTGGACACATGATTCTACAAGAGGGTTACTTATATACAGTCACTACATGCATAGTACAATTTATCTATTATCATAAATCCCACCCCATGTTCCCAGAGATTCAGTCCTTTGTTTTGTCTATCACTGCATTCTTGGGCCAGATGTCTTCCTCTTATCTCCCAACTGTCCTTGCTGGAAGCAGCTTTCACAGGCCTTGTTTCTCTGCTAAAAGTTTCACAGGCACAGTAAAAACTGAATGAACCCTTTTTGTATCAATTCCCCCCCTTTGAAACTTTAAAAATTCCTCAAGTGCATTTGATAAGTTTAAATTCAATTTCTATCTATAGTCACAGACATCCTCACAAGATCATCATTGATTATTCTATGAACACAGCTAACAACAAGACTAGTAGTTACTACAATAATTACTACAATAGCAATTATAATTATGATGGTTTCTAGTATTCCAGCCAGCCATCATCTCAGCAACTATCCCCCTATTTCTTGAGGAATTTTATTAAGCCAATTAGTTTCAAAGGCCTTTGGGATAGCCTTTCTATCTTCAGCAGCTTGTCACATTTTGTCCTTAAGAAGGCCATCTCCCCTTTGCCTACATCTCTCCTCGTCTAAATGGTTGGTGATGTTTGCTTTTGCTATTGCATTATATTGCATTCCTCAAGGAATAGGTTCCCCAGCTAAACCAGGGATAGGGAGGCAGGCTGTAATGCTGGACAGATTGTGCATCTTACCTTGAATTAAAGTAAA
Source organism: Pyrgilauda ruficollis (assembly GCF_017590135.1). Taxonomy (NCBI): domain Eukaryota; kingdom Metazoa; phylum Chordata; class Aves; order Passeriformes; family Passeridae; genus Pyrgilauda; species Pyrgilauda ruficollis. Next base: position 15,257 of record NW_024529455.1, read on the forward strand.
TATTAAGTTTTCTTAAACCCTCCCCACCTAAAGACAAAAGATTCCCATAAACATTAGCCTATACATTTCACTACTTGTCTACAAATATCTTTGAAGTTTTCATCTGCAGAGGTCCAGTGTTTTCCACTGTCCACTCTGAATAAAAAGCCTTCTTAATTCTGGTGTGATGAATCCAGGAATTAAGTCCTTTCACTTTCACTGCCATTCTTCTAGTCACCAAAATTAGATAAGGCCCTTTCCACTGTTTCTGGTGTATACTTGATCTCTGGGGTGAAATGAATGAACTGGGGTCTAGGGTAAGAAATTCTGAGAGAAAGATAAACCTTCCAATTCATTTCCCCAACAAAATCGCTTACCAAGTTGCTACAGCATTTTTAATACTAAATGAGGTCCTCTATCAGATGACCTCCTTATAGGCACTCCAAACCCTGATGACTTCCCTAGCCTTGTTGGTGTGTCAGGGAAAAGCTTCTGGACACCTGGAAAACATATATACCAACACTAGGAGATACTTGTATCCTTGTTGATGTGGTAGCTCAAAAAACTAAATTTACCAGTAAATTTATTCTGGGCTTTTAGATAATTAGCTAATTTTAAATCTGCCTGACTATACCCAAGATTAACTTCTGGAAGTGAAATAGCTTTCTCAGGTATTAATGCCAGGATACCTTGTTGTGCAACCTCTCATGCAGTATTATCTGCAAGTCTATTTCCTATGCAAATTTGGAAATTCCCACATTGGTGTGTTAATCAGAAATCCCTGTGTTGTTGAAAGACCTCTTTCTGTCCATATAGCTCCATGGGTATGAACAATGCTAAAAAAATATTTTGAGTCAGTCCACATATATTTACTCTTTTTTCCAGCTGCCAATTCCAGGGCCTTTCATGATGCTGTGAGCTCTGCCCTTTGTGCTGAGGTGTCCGTGGACAGCGGTGCAGCTTTTATTACCTTGGTTATCATGACTACTGCATAGCCAGCTCCTCGTTTTCCATCTTCCACCAAGCTACTTCTGACTGTAAAGAACTCTTATCTCTGGATCATCAGTGGGTGTGTCTTATATGTCTGATTGACCTGCATCTGTAAGCAATCATGGGTTAGTTGCTCTTCTTGCATCAGGCTGTTTAGGAACACATAAACTCCACATCTTCCTACTCTATTAAAACAGATATTTCAGCATACAGCTTGGGGAAAGGCAATGAGCCCCGCATCCCTGGCTAAATTGTCGAGTTGTTTTGAAAAGTACCCTGCAGGCCTCTTGAAGTCCTCTACCTTCTGAGCTAGAACTCCAAAGGCCTAGTGCTGTCATTCATGTACAAAAAGCTCAAAAGGCTTTGTTAGACATCAGGGCTATCTTTAAGTTACAGATTGTGTATTCACTCTCAGGCTTTCTGGGGCATCCTTAATTCGAGACCATACCTCCCAAGAATGCTGTTAAATCTTGGCCAGTCTCAGGTTGGGGTATCTGGCAGATGGCCTCTTTTCTGTCTGTTCCCAATTTCTGCTGTCTGGGAATTATTTCAAACCCTAGGTAGGTAACTTGCTGTTTCATTATTTGAGCTTTTTCCTGAGGTACTTTGTAGCTTCCTTGGCCTGGGACATTTAGAAGACTGATAGTCAATTCCATGCACTTTTCCTTAGTTTCAGTTGCTAGTAAGATGTCATCAATCTACTGCAGGACCAATCCTTTGGGATTCTCCCTCTTCCAAATCTCTAATTCTTTTGCCAATTGATTCCCCAAAAATTGGTGGGCTAATTTTAAATCCTTGTGGTAATACAGTCCAGGTAAGCTGAGTCTTCTGACCAGTTCTGGGATTTTCCTATTCAAAGTGTGAAAAACACATTCACTCTCCTGTGAAAATGTAAAAAGTTTAATAAAGGACAATAGGAGACAAGAACCATAGAGCAAAGGTTATTACAGCCAGATACATCTTGGCACTCAGCCAAGACCACACTTATCTTTGCAGATACCGCTTAAATACCTTTTTCCTTAAATCAGCCTGTTGCATATTCATAGACCCTTATGCATAGTAAACTTTTCCCCAAACTAGTTTACATGTTCCAATAATTGTTTAGCATATCTCCTCCTTGGATCTGCCTTTTTAGAGCATGCTTATTCCTTGGTTATGGTTTTAGTCCATTCTTATCACCTCCAGTTTTTGGGCCCTGGTCCTCACTGTCTTCAGATGGTGAGTGCTGATAGTTGGCATATCTGTAGCAGGTGTCTTCTTCATATGTTCATTGGAAGTTATCCCATCCAAGCAGGCATTTTAACACAAGCATACCTGTATCAGCTATTTCACTACTATGTCTAAGCTTAATTAACAACAGAAATAAAAACTATATCTTTGTTATAAAGTTATTTTAACACTACACATATAAAATCCATTTTAATATTTGCAAAAAGCCAATATTATAATATGTATCTATAACAATAGGCAAAAATGCCCTAACTTTACTTATTGAGAGGTATGCAAAAGAAGGCATCCTTCAGATTTATTACTGTAAACCACTGATGACATTCTGTTAACTGGTAAAATGGATGTGTTATATTCTGATTCATACTCTATCACTAATCCCAATTCCCTGAAATTCTCTATTAGACTCTGGATCCCCCTTCAACTTCTAATTTTAAAGGATATTGTTTCTGCCTTACCGGTTTTGATCCAGGTTTTAGGGTAACCTAACACGCAGGGGATTCTAACCTAACATGGACATGGGATTCTAACCTAACGTGGACATGTGATTCTACAAGAGGATTACTTATATACAATCACTACATGCATACTACAATTTACCTATTATCATAAATCCCACCCCATGTTCCCAGAGATTCAGTCCTTTGTTTTGTCTCTCACTACATTCTTGGGCCAGATGTCTTCCTCTTATCTCCCAACTGTCCTTGCTGGAAGGCCTTTTTCCTCTGCTAAAAGTTTCACAGGCACAGT
>NW_024529456.1:0-780 GCF_017590135.1 Pyrgilauda ruficollis
AAATGGGAATAAAAATGGGGAAAATGGAAAAAACTGGGAATAAATATGGGAATAAAAATGGGAATGAAAATGGGAATGAAAATGGGAAGAAATGGGAATAAAAATGGGAATAAAAATGAGGAAAATGGAAAAAAATGGGAATAAATATGGGAATAAATATGGGAATAAAAATGGGAATAAAAAGGGAAATAAAAATGGGAAAAAATGGAAATAAAAATGGGAAGAAATGGGAATAAAAGTGGGGGGAAAATGGGGAAAATGGGAATAAAAATGGGAATAAAAATGGGAAGAAGTGGAAATAAAAAGGGGAACAAATGGGAATAAAAATGGGAATAAATTGGAATAAATGGGAATAAAAATGGGAATAGAAATGGGAATAAAAATGGGAATTAAAATGGGAATAAAAATGGAAAGAAATTGGAATAAAAAAGGAAATGAAAATGGGAAAAAATGGAAATATAAATAGAAATAAAACTGGGAATAAATGGGAATAAAACTGGGAATAAATGGGAATAAAAATGGGATAAATGGGGAAATGGGGAAAAACCAGGGAAATGGGGAGAAAGGGGAATGAAATGGGAATGAAAATGGGAATAAAAATGGGAATAAAAATGGGAAAAATGGAAATAAAAATAGAAATAAAACTGGGAATAAATGGAAATAAAAATGTGAAAAAATAGGAATAAAAATGGAAATAAATGGGAAGAAAAATGGGAAGAAAAATGGGAATAAAAAGGGGGAAGAAATGGAAATAAAAATGGGGAAAATGGGGGAAAAAAT
>NW_024529457.1:0-780 GCF_017590135.1 Pyrgilauda ruficollis
AAATCCCCAAAATATCCCCCCAAAAAATCTCCCCAAAAAATTCCCATAAACCCCAAAAAATCCCATAAAAATCCCCAAAATATCCCCTCAAAAATCCCATTAAAATCCCCCCAAAAATCCCCATAAAAATCCCAGAAAATCATAAAAATCCCCATAAAAATCCCCCCAAAATTCACAGAAATCCCCAAAATATCTCCCCAAAAATCCAAAAAAATCCCATAAAAATTCCCCCCAAAAATCCCATTAAAATTCCATAAAAACCCCGCTAAAAACTCCAAAATCCCCCAAAAAAACCCACAAATAAACTCATTAAAACAACAACAAAAAACCCCAAAAGCCTCAGAGAAATCTCACAAAAATCCCAAAAAATCTTCCCAAAATCTCCCCCCCAAATTGCACAAAAATCCTTTAAAATCCTTTAAAAATCCCCCCAAAATCCAATTTAAAAATCCCCCAAAATCCCATAAAATATCCCCAAAAAAATTCCCCCAAATCCCTTTTAAAAATCAAAAAAATCCCCCAAAATCCCATTAAAATTCCCAAAAAAATCCCAAAAAATCCAGCAAAAATCCCGCCCAAAAATAAAAATAAAAAACCCCAAAATTCCATTTAAAGCATCCCAAGAAATTTTTAAAAATTCACCAAAAATTCTCCAAAATAAAAAAAATCCACCCAAAATGCACCAAAAAAAAAAAATTTAAAATCCCCCCAAAATTCCCCAAAAATCCCTGGAAAATCCACCAAAAATGCACCAAAAAAAAAAATTTAAAATCCCCCCAA
>NW_024529458.1:0-780 GCF_017590135.1 Pyrgilauda ruficollis
TGCCTGCAGGGATGGTTCTGTTGGGTTTCCAGGACACCCGGGAGCTGCTGTCTCCGGTCTGCCTGGCCAGGAGCCCTCGGCCAGCGCTGCTGGGTGTGACAGGGCTGCTGGGGACAGCGAGGCTGGGCTGGGGCTCAGAGCCCTCTCGGGGAGCTGCCTCTGTCCCTCCGTGTCCCACTGGGCTCAGACCCCTCTCAGTGTCCCACTGGGCTCTGTCCCTCAGTGTGCCAGGCTGGATTTTGTCCCTCAGTGTCCCACTGGGGTCTGTCCCTCAATATCCCAGGCTGGATTTTGTCCCTCAGTGTCCCCAGCTGGATTTTGTCCCTCAGTGTCCCTGGGTGGCTTCTCTCCCTCAATGTCCCAGGCTGGATTTTGTCCCTCAGTGTCCCAGGCTGGATTTGTCCCTCAGTGTCCCAGCCGGGGCAGGAATGGTGCTGCAGCTCCTGGCACTGTCCCAGCACTCCAAGTCCCCCCAGGCAGCAGCAATTCCCATTGTCCTGCCCTCCTGCCACCCTGAGCCCGTGGCATTTTCCCAACCCGTGGCATTTCCCAGCCCAGGCTCTGAACAATGCTCAGGCCTTCAGGGGCAGTGACAAAGCCAGCCTTGGCATTCCAGAAGGCTGTGCCCTGCTCCAGAGGCAGGGCCTGGGTTTGGGATCAGCTGGGTTTGGGCTGAGCTGGGTTAGGGTTGATCAGTGTTTGGGCTGAGCTGGGTTAGGATGAGCTGGGTTTGGGATCAGCTGGGTTTGGGGATGAGCTGGGTTAGGGTTGATCAGTGTT
>NW_024529459.1:0-780 GCF_017590135.1 Pyrgilauda ruficollis
CAGCCTGGCCAGGTGAGCTCAGGTGGGAACAGGTGTGCCCAGGTGAGCTCAGGTGAGCTCCTGGGGCGGGGCTGGGCTGGGCAGGGCGGGGCGGGGCTCGGCTTCATCCCTGAGATGCAGAACCGAGCGACCCGGAAATTCTCCGGGGGATGGAGGATGAGGGTCAGCCTGGCCAGGTGAGCTCAGGTGGGCTCAGGTGAGATCAGGTAGCCCTGGGTGTATCCCCGGTGCCCCCAGGTGTCTCAGGTGCCCCCAGGTGTATCTGAGGTGTATCCCAGGTGTCTCAGGTTTGTCCCAGGTGCCCCCGTGTATATCTAGGTGTCCCCAGGTGCCCCCAGGTGTATCCCAGGTGTGTTTCAGGTGCATTCAGGTGTGCTCAGGCGTCTCAGGTGTGTCTCAAGTGTGTCTCAGGTGTATCTCAGGTGCCCCCAGCTGTGCCCAGGTGTATCCCAGGTGCCCCAGGTGTATCCCAGGTATATCCCAGGTGTGCCCAGGTGCCCCAAATCCCCTTTTTTTCCCCCCAAATCCTGTTTTTCCCAAAATCGCGGTTTCTCGCCCCGTCCCAGCTACCTGCAGAGCTGGAAGAAGACGCTGCTGGTGGTGTCGCACGACCAGGGCTTCCTGGACGACGTCTGCACCGACATCGTCCACCTGGACGCCCAAAAACTGCACTACTACCGGGGGAACTACAGTGAGATTGGGGCAAAAAAACGGGATTTTGGGAAAAATGGGAAAAATGGGGAAAAACAGCAAAAAAACGGGAAAAATGGGGGGAAAATG
>NW_024529460.1:0-780 GCF_017590135.1 Pyrgilauda ruficollis
TTTGAGTCATTTAATTTTCCACAAACTTCTCCTTTTTCTGCTAACAGATAATCTCATCCCATGCCATGGTGAAATGTTGTGTTCCTCATTTCAGTGGATTGGTCAGCAGGAAGGTCAGGAGCTGGAGCTGTCTGGTTGGTTATTATTTTGAGGACAGCTTGTAATCTAATGATGCCATTGAAATGATAAATGGGTTTTGTGGCTCCTGATATGAGTTGCTTGGGGTTCCCAGGGGTTGGTCCATGTTGTTTTAGGATTATTCTAGTGGGTGTTGATGTTTCTCCCATTTTTGGCACTCCCTCAGGTGCCTGGGCTTCATGAATTGGCCGAGTTTCTCTTAATTTAAACATCAGATGCTTGGATTCCCATCTGTTTTTCTGAATTTTTAGTAGCAACAGCCACCGTGCTCTGATCCACCCTGTAGAACATAGACAGTGACAGCTCATGTTGCAGTGGGCACAGGGATGATTCCCCCCCACTTATTTTAGTACAGTTTTCCCACTGTTATAAATTAAAAATTGCGAGTGAGCCAATTTTTAATAAGACTATTAAAGATAAGATTTATTTCGCGACCGTGGTAACAGTGCGATAGCCACCACCACAAACGGACAGCGTATCACCCCCGGGCAGTGATGCGGGTGAACGTGGAACCTGTCTTCGCTAAGATCAGATTCTCCCCGTCCACACACACTGCTTCGATGACACAGTTCTTGTACTGTTTAATTTGCCCGCGGCTAGTAGTCCGAGTGTAACAACAGTCCGACAGCCACCACCACAACC
>NW_024529461.1:0-780 GCF_017590135.1 Pyrgilauda ruficollis
TTTTTTCCTGCAGCTACAAAATGTGAATGGGATGGACCCAAGGCTTACAAGAAATTGTACTTTCGCCAGTGAAACAACCACCCACCTACTTCTATGTTTGCCATATTAGCTTTTATCTTTTTTTCTTGGATTTTTCATCCTGACTTGCACTCAGTAGCTTTTTGTCAGGCAGTATTTTCTGGCTGCTGATCTAATTTATTTGCTTGTGTTGATCATGGTATTCTTTTTATAACAAACTGTCATTTGGTTCAGAGTTCTGAACTTGTCAGAATATTTTTTAGTTTATTTAAACAGACTGAGCGTAGGTTTAAAAGCATTGAAGTAATTGAAAATGTTAGTGTCTGGGAAACAAAGGAAACTAACTTTATTGTGTATCTCAGTGCTGTTAACATTTTTCAAGTGAGATGTTTATTGCTCAGCTGGTTTTGGCACATCACCCACTTCAGCAGTTGAGAAAGCAGTTGCCACATAAAGAGGAAGGGCTGAATCCACAGAGCAGTGCTGATGGCTTCAAATGGAGAAGTGATGAGTGAGGAGAAGAGTAAGAAAAGTTTGGGCTGCAGACTGGGCTGCATTACTGATGTTTTGTGGAAAATCTGTAATTTGAGGTGTGCCTTGAACGCAGTGTCACAGTCAGTGGGAAATGCCAGCAGGATTGGATGTCCTTGGAGGCTGGGTTGGTTTCTCCAGTCTGTGGAAGCTTCTGATGAAGCTTGACGGTCTCGGTCCCCTGTTTCTAAAGGTTTGTGTGGGGCAGAAACTGCAGTGGCATTTTATGTG
>NW_024529462.1:0-780 GCF_017590135.1 Pyrgilauda ruficollis
ATGCACTCCTAGGAAGGAGTGATGTGACCCAGGGAAGGGTGCGATGCACCCTGAGGACTGGAGTCACTTTTCCGGGGTGGAAGTGATGCTCCACAGAATGGGAGTGATGCTCCTGGGGAGGGAGTGGTGCTCCCTGGCTGGTGAATGATGATCACAGAGTGGGACTGATGCTCCCAGAGTGGGATTGATGCTGCCAGGGTGGGAGAGAAGCTCCCCAGGGAAGAGAGTGATGCCCCCAGGGAGAGTGGGCGTGGGGCAGAGCCATCGGGGCTCACACACGGTGCAGCCCTTCAGACAGGCAGGAAGCCCTACAGTGATGTGGTACGCTACCAAATCAGCAAAAGGATACTTAGAGGTGAAAATAAGAAGCTAAAGGGAGAGTTGGTCAGGGAAAGCAGGGAGAGGGGAGAAAGTCTTAGGGAGATGAAAGAAGGTTGGCATTAGAGGAAAACAAATACGAAGATAAAATGAAACACGAACAATCCAAAGCATTAAAGAGTCTCTAGAAAGGACAAGGAAAACAGCCAAGTGCAGCAGGAGATCAGCCGTGTCACCCAGCTGGAAATCAGCAAGGAGAGGACTCAAGACAGGGGCTGAGTTTGATTTTAACATGAGGGAAGCCCTACTTCTTGCAGGCCGGCTCTTGGAGGGCTGACTCAGAACACAGGGCAAGGTCCTGCCTGCTCCCCACCAAGGACACTCCCCATGGGAGGGACAACATCACTGGGGAAGGGGAGCAGTGCTTTGTCCCCTTCTCTGGGGACAGCAGTGCCCCTGCCA
>NW_024529463.1:0-780 GCF_017590135.1 Pyrgilauda ruficollis
CAGGGGGATGGACTGGATGACCTTTAAAGGTCCATTCCAACCCAGACCATTCTACAGTTCTATGAATACAGGTCCTGTTCTGTGGGAGAGGTCCTCGCTGAGTTTCCCAGTCATCCTGCACCCCAGCAGAAGCTGCCTGTGGACCAGCAGCCCCTCTTTTCACATGGCTGAGGCAGCTTCTGCGTGGTCCCTTGCCAAGTGCTGCTGTGAGAGAGCTGGGGGGATGTGGGTGCCTCTCAGGACCTGGCTCTGTGAGTGCTCAGAGAGCAGCAGAGCTTGAGAGGACTGGGCTCTGCAGGAGGGCAGGGAACCTGAGGAGCCAGGATGGTTGTGTGGTTGGTCTTTAGGTTCACTCATGGGTATCCCATTTCTGAGACCTGAGTAACCAGGGTGTCATGGTACACTTTTCACACAAGGGAACTGTTGTGACAGATGAGAAGCAAAGTAGATGTGGGCTTTGCTTGGTAATGAAAGAATTTCTCCCTAAACAAGGGAAAGGAAGAAGACAAGGTGTCACTTGAACTGGCAGGGGGTGACTGTCACCTGCCAGGGTGGGAATCTCACATGGGAATCTGCCTTTTTTCCTGGAAACCCCTCATAAACACCGCCCTGCAGGAGAACTCCTCAGCAGGAGATCCCTTCCAACCCAAACTGTTCCAGGAGTCTATGTCCCAGAGCAAGGGGATGCACGAGAGCCTTCAGATGTGCTCTTACCCACAGCACCACGCTGTGCCTGCAGGAAGGGCCCTGTGCTGCCTTGTGCAGGCTGACCTAGAGCAG
>NW_024529464.1:0-780 GCF_017590135.1 Pyrgilauda ruficollis
CCCCCGGGACCCCTTTTTGGGGAGGGCTCGGGGGGGGTGCTGACCCCGAGGCGGGGCGGGAGGAGCTCGGGGAGGGCTCGGGGTGGGGGTCCCGCGGCCGCTGGCGCTGAGGGTCCCTGCAGGCAGCCCGCGGGCCTCGGCCTCGGCGCTGCACTTCCCGTCGGGGTCCCTCCTGCCCCAGTCGAGCCCCTACTTCGCCCACCCCACCATCCGCTACCACCACGGGCAGGACTCGCTCAAGGACTTCGTGCAGTTCGTCTGCGCCGACGGCGCCGCCCAGGGCCCCCAGGTGCGGCGGGGACGGGCGCGGGGGGCGCGGGGACGGCGCCGGGGGGCGCGGGGACGCGCGGGGACAGCGGGACCGCCGCCCCCGGCCGCGCCCCGCCGGATGTAAATGAGGGAGAGGAGGCGGGGCGTGTATGCAGATGAGGGCGAGGAGAGGCGCGTTATGCAGATGAGGCGAGAGAGGGGCGGGGCGTGTATGTAAATGTAGAGCAGGGGGCGGGGTCTGGATGCAAATGAGCCCAGGTGGCCGCGCTGGCAGCGGCGGGGACAGGAGGGGGTGACGGGGACCCCCAAAACTCCGCCCTGGGGACCCCCGGCACGGGGACCACCCCCACCTGGGGACCCCCCCGCACACCTGGGGACCCCCCGCACACCTGGGGACCCCGCGCGTGGGGAGCTCCCACCTGGGGGACCCTCCCACCGGGGGGATCCCCACGTGGAACCCCCCTCGCCCACCCGGAGGGGCTGCGGGGCCCCTCCGCGACCCCCGCCCGC
>NW_024529465.1:0-780 GCF_017590135.1 Pyrgilauda ruficollis
TGATGATGATGATGATGACTTTCCTTGAAGAAAATGTCTCCTGCTCCTGTATTGAGCATAAAATTTGTGTGCAACTAATGTTTGTGTCAAGGTCATTAATGTATTTAACATGATCAGTCCTAAGTTTGCTCCTGGTGAAGTTTGATTTAGTACCCTAAAAGATTAATTTGTTCTGTTATATTCAGTGCATTGCTCAGTCCTCAGTCTCTACAAATCCACTTTCTCTTCTTCTCCAGCTGAATGAGTAGTTTCACACACAGCACACTATCAAAGACTTTATAGATGCATTTCTCCTGCACAGAAAATCATATGTCATATCAATGAGAGAATAAATTTATCAGGACATGCTTTATTTTTTCGTTTAAACCAAATTACTTGTGTTTACCCAAGGTTATTTTGTGTCATCATTTCTTCTTTGATGGTGTCATTACTCAACCAAACTAAGACTAAAATTGCATTGTGTATGTTGATTAAGTGACTCTTTGGCGGAGAAATGCATAGAATATCATGTCCCAGAATAACTGCCCAATATGATATTTTAGTATTTTTCCTTTGGCTAGGTCTACTTTTAACCATCTGTTACTTACTAGGGCTCTTCCCTCCTGAGCAGGTCTTTTCCAAACTTAAATTCTGTGCTGCTTCTAAGACAGAAGAAAACGTGAGCATTAAAATAGGAGCAGTGCTTTTAATTGAAAACGTCATTGAAATGTTCATTGTTACTGAAACATTTCTCAAACTGTGTGTGCTAGAAGAGTGTAGGTGACTGCTTGAAGCAAATAG
>NW_024529466.1:0-2778 GCF_017590135.1 Pyrgilauda ruficollis
ATAAAGACTTTCAGGCACCCCTACTTTGTGCACTGTTTCTCTGGAATCTTCCAAAGGCTGTGATATGGAGCACAGTAGCAGTGAACATCAGTCAAGAGAAAATATTTTATTATTTGTAGTGCCTCTCAATTGACAGGGTCTTGGAAGGCTCTGCAGACTCATCATCAGGATTCTTTCAGTCAGTTACATGCTCTTGTTTCTGAAGCAGAACATAATTTCTCTTCTTTTTGAACAGGAAAAGTAATAATTTCAACAGTTCTTGAAATGATTCTGAAATTCATCCTCAAACCTTGCCTGTCCCTCTTCTTCTTGGAACACTAGCAGCTGCAGCATGTCATCCTTTCTTTGAGTGTGCTTATATCACCGCCTGAGGAATAGAAGAGGGATGAGGGTGGTGAGGGCCAGGTCAGCAGAAGGAAGGGCATTGCAGTAGAGTATTTGGATCTGCCATGTTGCAGAGTTGGTCCTTGCCAGGAGGCTGATTGGGATGTCATGTTTTGTGCTTACAGAGTCCCAGAACGAGGCTATGGTGTCCCAAATCCCAAGAAGAAAAGAAGGTCAGGGGAGAGGAAGGAGGGAAGTGAGGAGGGAAGGCAGAAAAACTGCAGGAAGAAAGGACATAGCTGGGAGGGAAGTGGGAACACAAGCCAGGGAACACAAGCCAGAAAGGGAGGAAGGCGAGGAAGAAAGCAAGAGAGAAGGAAGGAAGATAAAAAGGCAAAAATGTATGAAAGAATGAACACTAAAGGGAAGACAGGAAATGAAAGTAGCAGGAGGGCAGAAAGAAAGGCTCAGGAAGTGATGGTAGGCATGAGTATCTGCTGCTGACTGGGGCTCTTTGATTACAGTCCAGGGATACTGGGAAGATTGGATTACATCATAAACATCAGAGTGCTAGGCCACAGGGTAGAGGTGTAACATGGGGTCCCAGCTGCAGAGCTTGTGCCCATTCCCTTTCAGACCGGTGGGGCCAAGGACCAGTTTGCCTTGTACTTCCAGTTTGTGGAGGAGGAAAGGGATGTATGAACTGTTCCACATCCTCGTTCTCAAACCATGAGTTGACATAGCAGACAGAAAGGAAGGAGAGATGGATGGGGAATGGAATAGGGAATACGAAAAGAATAGGTGTAACAGGAGAGAAAGGACAGGGGAACAAACAGAAACATGTGGAAGGAGGAAAGTGAGAAGCAGTCTGTAAATGGCAGAAAAATTAGTGGAGACAGTGAGGTCAAGAAGAAACAAGAATGAGAAGGTGATTCAGAGGTGGGAAAGAATAGAAGAGCAGTTATAGACCATGCAGAAAACAGACACATGGATGGACAGACATACACTGTCTTTCCTGAAGAGCTGGAGGACAAGTAAGAAAACGGGCTTCTCTCAAACACAGGGCTCAGTGCAGGAAGCAGAGGAGCTAATGAGTGATTAGCCACGTGCAGCACCCACAAGGTGGAGAGCAGCTCCTGTATGTGCAGGGACAAGTTTGTGCTCAGCTCTCTCAGAACTCTCACCACTGTGATCACTCTCAGCACAGTAGTACGTGCCAGAGTCATTGAGAAAGGCATGATCTATTGAGAGGGTGATACTGTCTCCTTTTATATTGCTGCTCTTGAAATGGCTCTCAAAACCCTTCTCCACCACTGCGTTAGCACCTTCATATGCATAAACCAACTGGGTCAGACTGGAATTCTTCTCTGAAGGCAGCATNGATCTATTGAGAGGGTGATACTGTCTCCTTTTATATTGCTGCTCTTGAAATGGCTCTCAAAACCCTTCTCCACCACTGCGTTAGCACCTTCATATGCATAAACCAACTGGGTCAGACTGGAATTCTTCTCTGAAGGCAGCATATACCAGTACATAACTCTGTTGGAGGATTTCTTCCCAGAACATTCCAGATTCACGGACTGGCCTTCTTTTATCACCATGTCTGGAGACTGTTCCAGGGCTAACACTGGAAAGGAAAAGTAGGAGCAGTGATGAGAAAGAAAAATTGGGAAAATCTCAACTAAGCACTGTGGGTTGGTAGGGAAAGGGTGAGATGACATAAGGCTGCCAAGGGAGCAGTTCAAGGCATGGGACAGCACTGCAGATCAGCAGGTGAATTTCCAATCTCTCCTCAGTAGGCAAGATGCATTCCTGGGCAGTTTGATTACAAAACCAGAAACCATCTACATGCTACACAAAGATTGACAAATAGACAGACATTACAGAAGATTCAGGGTTTCCTTCCCCCCACATTCACTGCTTATCCTCCATGCAGAAAACTCTGCATAATGAAGCAGTGCCAGGAAGTGGCTACACAGCTGGGAGAGCAGCAGCGGGATCAGTGGAGGTGCTCAGGGCTGCGTTGGGTTCACTTACCCAGAGGGGCCAGCACGGCCACAAAGAAACAGCAGGGAAGCATGGGGGAAAGCCCCTACCCTCTCAGCAAGCTGCCTCTTGTAGCTGCCCAAAGGTATGTGGAGAGGGAGCCGTGAGTGAGGGTGAGACATCTCGGGGTGGGGCTGGCCAAGAAATGAGAGAAGGCATTGGCTGGCTGGGAGCCCTGGGGAATGACAGAGACAGTGTGTGTCATTGTCCCCTCTGCCCTGAGAATTGGCCTCTACAAGGACATTTGCTTTCCTGGCAGGACTGAGCTTGTCCTGCAGTGGGCTGTGGAGGCTGCCCCTGGGATTCAGCCCGTGAGAGCACTGGGCTCTAGAAAGCAGCTGTACAGAGCAATTGCATTCACTGCTGCTCTGCCAGGGACACCTCGGTGCTGCTCTGCTCACAGGCTGA
>NW_024529466.1:4734-26745 GCF_017590135.1 Pyrgilauda ruficollis
GCTCCTGTTTATGCAGGGACAAGTTTGTGCTCAGCTCTCTCAGCACTCTCACCACTGTGTTCATTCTCAGCACAGTAGTACGTGCCAGAGTCATTGAGAAAGGCATGTTCTATTGAGAGGGTGATACTGTCTCCTTTTATATTGCTGCTCTTGAAATGATTCTCAAAACCCTTCTCCACAACTGCTGTGCCACCTGCATATGCATAAACCAGCCGGGTCAGACTGGAATTCTTCTCTGAAGGCAGCATGAACCAGTACATAGCTCTGTTGGAGGATTTCTTCTCGGAACATTCCAGATTCACGGACTGGCCTTCTTTTATCACCATGTCTGGAGACTGTTCCAGGGCTAACACTGTAAAAGAAATATGGGAGTAGTGAGGAGGAGGAAAAATGGGGAAAATCTCAACTAGGCACTGTGGGTTGGTATGGAAAGGGTGAGAAGAAATAGGGCAGACAAGGTACCAGTGCAAGGGATGGGACAGCACTGCAGATCAGCAGGTGAATTTCCAATCTCTCCTCAGTAGGCAATATGCATTCCTGAGCAGTTTGTATGCAAAACAATTTATGGGCTGCACAAAGATTGACAAATAGAGGGCCATTGGAGAAGATTTCAGGTATTCCTGCCCATCACATTCACTGATTATCCTCAATGCAGAAAGCTGTGCAGAATGAAGCAGCGCCAGGGTCTGGCTACACAGCTGGGAGAGCAGCAGCGGGATCAGTGGAGGTGCTCAGGGCTGCGTTGGGTTCACTTACCCAGAGGGGCCAGCACGGCCACAAAGAAACAGCAGGGAAGCATGGGGGAAAGCCCCTACCCTCTCAGCAAGCTGCCTCTTGTAGCTGCCCAAAGGTATGTGGAGAGGGAGCCGTGAGTGAGGGTGAGACATCTCGGGGTGGGGCTGGCCAAGAAATGAGAGAAGGCATTGGCTGGCTGGGAACCCTGGGGAATGACACAGGGTCTGTGTCAGCACAAACTGTGTTTGTGCAGCAAAGCAGAAACCCTGCAGAGATGCAGCAGGTGAGGAAGGAGTGACTGGCCATTCTGACGAGGTCTGCTGGCAGCAGAATTCCCTTCTCCTTCCTCTGCCTAGAGCTCTGCCTGACAATAGGGAAGGAGAAGCAAGTGGAAACGGGTGAGGATACCTGGTGGAACTTCTGTCTCATAATGCTGGGAAGGAGGCTTGTGGGGTATCACCCAATTGAGTGTTTTACTGAAGGAGATATTTTAATCGAAGTCCTGAGGAAAACTGTATGCAAGTGCTAAGCAGGAGATAGGATCAATCTGTGGAGACTGTGGCACAGTGCTGTGATGGTTCAGTCCCTGCATGGCCACCCCATGTCCCACCCAGCTGTGTGACAGCTCTTCTTCTCTGTGCAGCCCTGTGAGCAGAGCCAATACCATCCGTGAGAGGGAGGCAGGACCCCAAAGGACACCACAGCAGCCCAAGCACTCAGACTTGTGAGGGCTCTCATGGGCCTTGCAGTGATTGGGGTGGGAGAGGAAGGTAAATACTTGTGGAGAGCAGAGGGACACTCAATGCCCTGGCAAGGCAAGAAAGAAGGGAGCAACTGTGGCCCACAGGGACAGCCTTGAGGATGATAAGGTGCTGGTGATGGGGATCAGGGTGACCTCTCCTTGCTGACAGGAAATAGGCTAAGTACCCCAGAGATGGCTTCTCCCTGGGACATGAGGCCTAGCTGGGGTGTCCAGGGTGTCTCAGACTGCTGCTGTCTGTGGCATGAGGGCTTCTGGAGGTTGGGCTTCAGAAACACACTTCATTTGGCAAATTCAGGGATTGCTCAGGGACAGAGACAGTCTATGTCATTGTCCCCTCTGCCCTGAGAATTGGCCTCTACAAGGACATTTGCTTTCCTGGCAGGACTGAGCTTGTCCTGCAGTGGGCTGTGGAGGCTGCCCCTGGGATTCAGCCCGTGAGAGCACTGGGCTCTAGAAAGCAGCTGTACAGAGCAATTGCATTCACTGCTGCTCTGCCAGGGACACCTCGGTGCTGCTCTGCTCACAGGCTGAGGTGCTGGTGATGGGGATCAGGGTGACCTCTCCTTGGTGACAGGAAATAGGCTAAGTACCCCAGAGATGGCTTCTCCCTGGGACATGAGGCCTAGCTGGGGTGTCCAGGGTGTCTCAGACTGCTGCTGCCTGTGGCATGAGGGCTTCTGGAAGTTGGGCTTCAGAAACACACTTCATTTGGCAAATTCAGGGATTGCTCAGGGACAGAGACAGTCTATGTCATTGTCCCCTCTGCCCTGAGAATTGGCCTCTACAAGGACATTTGCTTTCCTGGCAGGACTGAGCTTGTCCTGCAGTGGGCTGTGGAGGCTGCCCCTGGGATTCAGCCCGTGAGAGCACTGGGCTCTAGAAAGCAGCTGTACAGAGCAATTGCATTCACTGCTGCTCTGCCAGGGACACCTCGGTGCTGCTCTGCTCACAGGCTGACGAGACCCAGGCCACTGCAGCCTCTCCACGGCGCCCTCAGGTGATTCTGCTCTGAAGGAAATCCACGTGTCCTCTGCTGCATGGGACAAAATCTGCATGGGATAGCTGGGGAACCCGATGAGCACAGGGATAAACAACATCTGGGACAGTGGCAAGGGGTGGAAGGAACACAGAGAAGGAGCGATAGGCCATTCTGACTAAGTGTGGTGGCAGCACATTTCCCTTCTCCTTCCTGTGCCTGGAGCTCTGCCTGACAATAGAGAAGGAGAATCAAGTGGAAATGTGTGAGTATCCCTGGTGGATCTTCTGTCTCATAATGCTGGGAAGGAGAAGGCTGGTGGGCTGTCACCCAATTGAGTGTTTCACTGAAAGAGGAATTTCTGTGGAAGTGCTGAGAAAAAATTTTATGCAAGTGTTAAGCAGGAGACAGGATGAGCCTGTGGAGACTGTGGCACAGAGCTGTGTGCTGAATTCACTATGGGAATAATTGTCATAACAGAGTTTTAGTTCTAGTTAAGCACTGCTTACCCCAAATCCAGGACCTTACAGTGTCCCATGGTCTGCCAGAGAACAGGTACACATTCAGTTGGAAAGGAGCATTTCTGAGAGAGCTGACCCAAACTGCCCAAAAGGAGATCTTTGAGCCTCATGTTCAGTATGGAAACTGTGGGTAGCTGGCCAGCTGCTGCCTGTCACTGCTCAGGGATGGGCTGGGCACCAGGTCAGTGGGTGCTAAGTGACAATATTGTGTATTCCATGGATTTACTTGACTTTTATTTCTCTCTCTTTTCCTTGTTATTTATTCCTGTTATTGCCCTGTTTGGATATCAACCTGTCAGTTCTACCCTTTTTCCCATCCCACCAGCGGAAGGTGGTAGTGAGGGAGTGCCTGTAGCTGCCTGTGACTGACGGGGCTTTACCCACAACAACTTGAGCACCAGGCAGCATCTCTGTGTCCCCACAGCTATGGCATGATCTGCAGCTCCCCTGACCAAGCCTGTGCTTCAGACTCCAGCAAGGAATTTCCAGCTTCTGTTCTTGATGGATTATGAAAATTCAGGTGAAAATTCCCCCAGGCGTTTGCGCTCTGTTTTAAACTGGAGATAAAGAGGAATAAGCAAGTCAGGGTAGCCCTTGTGTCCTTCAGCAAGCGGCAGGCGATATAGTGGATGGGCCAGATAAGATGCTCGAAAACACCAACAACCTCTGTGGAAAACTCCCCTTGGACTTCTTCCTCCTGGTCCTTGTCCTGGTCACCAGGGAAATTCCATGGCTAACCTGGGCAGTCTCCTGCTGTGAGCAGGGGCAATTCTCAAACAGCAGAGATTTCAGGTCACAGGGTTGTGGTATAACATGGGCCATCTGTCCAATTCCTGGAAACCAGATCAGCTAAGGACCAGTGGGCTTTGTCTTTCCAGCTGGTGGAGAGAGAAAGCGCAGTGTAAACTATTCCACATCCTGCTTCCCAGGCCATGAATTGATGTAACAGATTGAAAGGAAGGACAGATGAATGAGGAAGGAAGGACAAAATGGAAATGGACTAGGTATGAGAGGACAGAGAGGAATGGTCAAGGGGACAGACAGACATGAAAAGAGCAAAGTGAGAAATGGTTTGAATGAGAGACAAATGAGGTGAGACAGTGACGACAAGAAGAATTGAGAGTGAGAAGGTGATTCAGAGGGAGGAAAGAATTGAAAAGCATCTAGAGAGCAAGCTAAAGACTGACAGATGAACAGATAGATAGACAGATGGACAGACAGACAGTCATACCGTGTTTTTCCTGAAGAGCTAGTCCCATTACTCTGGAAGCGATTTTTGAATTCCTTCTCAATGTCTGCTTTGCCACCTTCCACTGAATATACAACCAGCTGCATTCTGGCATCCTTCTCCTTGGGTAACTTGTACCAGTACATGTTTACAAAATTTGTCCCTGATGCAGAACATTCCAGAGTCACGGTGTCTCCCACCCGGACAACTGAATCTGGTGATTGCTCAAGGGCCCAGCCTGGAAAGATAGGAGATGAAAGGTGAGAAGTGAAATGCATTTAGGAGGACAAAAAAACTACATCCTTGATATATGTAATGAGATGGAATGCCACCAGGATATCAGAAAGCTATGGGCCAGAACCCTGCTTCTCTGAAAAAGGCACATGGGATTCCCTGCTTCTCCCAGTCAGGCTTGACATGTTGTCATGATATGGGAAAAGATGCTGACCTGCCAGGCTGGTGTTTCCTGGTGCCTGACAGGGACTAGTTCTGTATCTGTTCTTCTCCATGTCCAAAGGGAGATCTCAAGGAGACAACAGGCGGCCTTTGCTTCTGCACTGGGAATATGCTCTGGGAGACACTTCAATTCAGGGACATTTCTGAGGAGAAGGATGTGCTGCTGCACACTGACCTTCTCCATGCCAGACAAGAAGGGATACTCTCCTTGCCTCTTTATTGCAGCACTCTGCAAAGGAGCACCAGGACACAAATGGACAAAGCTGGAGAAAAACATGTCCTCTGCTTGGCACACAGCCTTGGTCACCTGCCCAAGGCAGTGGGAAATCCCTGTAGGCAGGAGGAGACACTCGTAGTTTGTGTGCACTGAGTTTGGGTCCAGAGGTGTGACAGACTCTGCACATCCGTGCTGTGCTGTGTGCAGGGCAGTGTGAGGCTGGCCCACACAGGACAGCAAGGGATCCGACTGCTCAGGCCTGGCAATGCTCTTCCTAATGCACCCCAGGACACCACTGGCTTCTTGGCCACCAGGACAGACTGCTGGCTCATGGGGAGCTTCTTGTCCACCAGGACCCCCACGTCCTTCTCTGAAGAGCTGTTTCCCAGCTGGTCAGTGCTTCCCAGTGCTGCTGCATGGGGCAGTTCCTCCCCAGGTGCAGAACCCTGCATTTGCCACTGCTGAATTTCAGAATGTTCCTCTGTGCCCATCCCTCCAACCTCTCAAGGCCCATATGAAGGGCTGCACAGCCCTCTCGGGTGTGGGAAACTCCTCCTAACTTGGTGATATCAGGGAGCTTGATAAGGAGACTCCCTAGCCCTTCATCTGAGTCACTGATGAACAGAACCCTGTAAGCTGTTGGAAATTTCTGTTATCTGCAAACCTTGCAAGCATAACCTGTAATTTTTATAGTGTGTTTGCTGAAGATAAAGTGTATGTGGATGAAGGGCTGGAAGGCAGGTGGATCCTGCCCCAGACACCACTCTGCATGGAGCAGTTAGGGATCCACATAACACTTTCCCTGAGTAAGCACAGGCTTGTGCTCTGCTGTTCATATTCCTTGGTCACAGAATAACCACAGACAAGGTGTTGTAACACAGGAGCATGTGGGCAGCTCCCACATGGTACTGGCTACTTCCTACACCTGCCAGGCCTTGCCTTCATCTACAGGTGCACCAAGAACTTCCCACAGAATCATTTGTTCTGTTTGACAAGTATGTGCAGGGTTGACTGGAGTTTAATAAGAGGAAGTCAGTGGAGTGAAGGAGTCAGCAGATTGAAGTCAGAAAGGAGAAGGTGGGGAAGGGAAGGCAGACAAAGAGAAGAAGGGCTGACAGAAGCAAGTGTATTGCAAATAAAAGTTAAATGCAGAGGGAGGCCTGGAATGGAAGGGAGACAAAGATGGACAAATAAACTGTCAGCATTTGAGAAGAGGACGAATACAAGGTTATTAAGCAGTGGGGCTAATGAGTGAGAAGTGGTCCCCCTGCCTCGTGCAGCAGCCACAAGGTGGAAAGCAGCTCCTGTTTATGCAGGGACAAGTTTGTGCTCAGCTCTCTCAGCACTCTCACCACTGTGATCACTCTCAGCACAGTAGTACGTGCCAGAGTCATTGAGAAAGGCATGTTCTATTGAGAGGGTGATACTGTCTCCTTTTGTATTGCTGCTCTTGAAATGATTCTCAAAACCCTTCTCCACCACTGCTGTGCCACCTGCAAATGCATAAACCACCCGGGTCAGACTGGAATTCTTCTCTGAAGGCAGCATATACCAGTACATAGTGTCGCTGGAGGATTTCTTCTCGGAACATTCCAGATTCACGGGCTGGCCTTCTTTTATCACCATGTCTGGAGACTGTTCCAGGGCAAACACTGGAAAAGAAAAATAGGAGCAGTGAGGAGAAGGGAAAAATGGGGAAAATTTGAACTAGGCACTGTGGTTTGTTAGGGAAACAGTGAGAAGAATAGGGCAGGTGAAGCAACAGTTCAAGGCATGGGACAGCACTGCTGATCAGCAGGTGAATTTCTAAACCCTCCGCAATAGACAAGATGCATTTCTGGACAGTTTGTATCCAAAACCAGGAACCATCTATGGGCTGCACAAAGAATGACAAATAGATGGCCACTGAAGAAGATTTCTGGGTTTCCTTCTCCCCACATTCACTGCTTATCCTCAATGCAGAAAGCTCTGCAGAATGAAGCAGTGCCAGGGTCTGGCTACACAGCTGGGAGAGCAGCAGCGGGATCAGTGGAGGTGCTCAGGGCTGCGTTGGGTTCACTTACCCAGAGGGGCCAGCACGGCCACAAAGAAACAGCAGGGAAGCATGGGGGAAAGCCCCTACCCTCTCAGCAAGCTGCCTCTTGTAGCTGCCCAAAGGTATGTGGAGAGGGAGCCGTGAGTGAGGGTGAGACATCTCGGGGTGGGGCTGGCCAAGAAATGAGAGAAGGCATTGGCTGGCTGGGAGCCCTGGGGAATGACAGAGACAGTGTGTGTCATTGTCCCCTCTGCCCTGAGAATTGGCCTCTACAAGGACATTTGCTTTCCTGGCAGGACTGAGCTTGTCCTGCAGTGGGCTGTGGAGGCTGCCCCTGGGATTCAGCCCGTGAGAGCACTGGGCTCTAGAAAGCAGCTGTACAGAGCAATTGCATTCACTGCTGCTCTGCCAGGGACACCTCGGTGCTGCTCTGCTCACAGGCTGAGGAGACCCAGGCCACTGCAGCCTCTCCACGGCGCCCTCAGGTGATTCTGCTCTGAAGGAAATCCACGTGTCCTCTGCTGCATGGGACAAAATCTGCATGGGATAGCTGGGGAACCCGATGAGCACAGGGATAAACAACATCTGGGGCAGTGGCAAGGGTGAAAGGAGCACAGGGAAGGAGTGACCGGCCATTCTGACTAAGTGTGGTGGCAGCACAATTCCCTCCTCCTTCTCCTACCTGTGCCTAGAGCTCTGCCTGAGAATGTTGTAGGAGAAACAAGTGGAAATGGGTGAGGATCCCTGGTGGAACTTCTGTCTCATAGCGCTGGGAAGGAGAAGGTTTGTGGGGTGTCACCCAATTCAGTGTTTCACTGAATCAGAAATTTCAATGTGTAATAAATAGTTATCATTTGTGCTGATAAAATTGAAACAGTAATCAATATTGATACAGTAATTAATATTTGGAAATAATAAAACAGTTGAAGGTGTAATGCCAAGAAAGAAAGTGAGAGCAGCCCCCCCCGCCCCTTTCCTTCTCCTGCAGATGTTCAGAAGAGGAAGAAGCCAGAGATAACTATTACTAAATTTAGTTGGAAGAGAGGAGAATTTGGTTGTAAACCAGGAAAATGTTAATTATATGAGATTTAATGCTTTAATATTAGAACATAATATTGGTGTATACTATACCAGCTTGGTGCGCATGTGCAATCCAAAAGGTGAATCAAAGAACATTGAGGAAGAGGAGAGGCCTTCCTCAAAGAAGACCCCCAAAGAATGGCATGACTCCCTAAAAGAATGGTGGAGCATGCGTGGTCAAGATGATGATGTAGGCGTGACGAATAGAAAATGGGAGGAGATGGTGATGACATAGAGCATAAAAGGGGGAATTTTGGCTTGGCAAGCTTGTGCGTGAGGTGACGGGGGTCAAGCCCTGCACTCCGTACCCCACGCGGTTATTTTTGCTTGAGCACTATTATCAGAACCAAATTATTCCTTATTATAACCAAATTATATTGTCACTATTTCGAGTGTATTCACTTTTAAATATATTAAGCTACTTAATTAAAATGGCTATTACATTTAATTTTGGGTGGTTTTTTTTGATGGGATAATTGAGCAAATATAAAAAATGGAAGTCCGGAGGAAAACTGTATGCCAGTGCTAAGCAGAAGACAGGATCAAGCAGTGGAGACTGTGGCACAGTGCTGTGTGCTGAATTCACTATGAGAATAATGGTGATAATAGAGTTTTAGTTGTAGTTAAGAACTGCTTACCCCAAATCCAGGACTTTATATTGTCCCATGCTCTGCCAGAGAACAGGTGCACAAGCAGCTGGGAAAGGAGCATTTCTGAGAGAGCAGACCCAAACTGCCCAAAAGGATATTTCCTCCCAATGAGCCTCATGCTCAGTATGGAAACTGGGGGTAGCTGGCCAGCTGCTGCCTGTCACTGCTCAGGGATGGGCTGGGCACCCGGTCAGTGGGTGCAGAGTAATAATGTTATGTATCCCATGGATTTACTTGACTATTATTTCTCTCTCTTTTTCTTGTTATTTACTCCTGTTATTGCTCTGTTTACATCTCCACCTGTCAGTTCTACCCTTTTTTCCATCCCACTAGTGGAAGGGGGTAGCGAGGGAGTGCCTATAACACGCAGCAGCTGATGGGGCTTTAACCACAACAACTTGAGCACCAGACAGCATCTCTGTGTCCCCACAGCTATGGCATGAGCTGCAGCTCCCCTGACCAAGCCTGTGCTTCACAGTCCAGCAAGGAATTTCCAGCTTCTGTTCTTGGTGGATTATGGATATTTAGGTGAGGATTCCCCTGGGCCTTTGCTCTCTGTTTTCAACTGGAAATAAAGCAGAATAAGCAAGCCAGGGCAGCCCTTGTGTCCTTCAGCAAGCGGCAGGAGATGTAGTGGATGGGCCAGACAAGATGCTCAGAAACACCAACAACCCCTGCAGAAAACTCCACTCAGCCTTCTTCCTCCTGGTCTGAAAGGAGCACAGGGAAGGAGTGACCGGCCATTCTGACTAAGTGTGGTGGCAGCACAATTCCCTCCTCCTTCTCCTACCTGTGCCTAGAGCTCTGCCTGAGAATGTTGTAGGAGAAACAAGTGGAAATGGGTGAGGATCCCTGGTGGAACTTCTGTCTCATAGCGCTGGGAAGGAGAAGGTTTGTGGGGTGTCACCCAATTCAGTGTTTCACTGAATCAGAAATTTCAATGTGTAATAAATAGTTATCATTTGTGCTGATAAAATTGAAACAGTAATCAATATTGATACAGTAATTAATATTTGGAAATAATAAAACAGTTGAAGGTGTAATGCCAAGAAAGAAAGTGAGAGCAGCCCCCCCCGCCCCTTTCCTTCTCCTGCAGATGTTCAGAAGAGGAAGAAGCCAGAGATAACTATTACTAAATTTAGTTGGAAGAGAGGAGAATTTGGTTGTAAACCAGGAAAATGTTAATTATATGAGATTTTATGCTTTAATATTAGAACATAATATTGGTGTATACTATACCAGCTTGGTGCGCATGTGCAATCCAAAAGGTGAATCAAAGAACATTGAGGAAGAGGAGAGGCCTTCCTCAAAGAAGACCCCCAAAGAATGGCATGACTCCCTAAAAGAATGGTGGAGCATGCGTGGTCAAGATGATGATGTAGGCGTGACGAATAGAAAATGGGAGGAGATGGTGATGACATAGAGCATAAAAGGGGGAATTTTGGCTTGGCAAGCTTGTGCGTGAGGTGACGGGGGTCAAGCCTGTTGACCAGGTATGGGAAAAGCTGCTGACCTGCCAAGCTGGTGTCTCTTGGAGCCTGGCAGAGAACAGTTCTGTAGCTGTTCTTCTATAACTCCAAAGGGGCATCTCAAGGAGAGAACAGGCAGCCTTTACTTCTGCACTGGGATTACCCTTTGGTAGACACTTCAATTCAGAGAGATGTCTGAGGAGAAGGATGTGCCCCAAGGACGTGCTGCTCCACACTGACCTTCTCCATGCCAGAGAAGAACACACGCTCTTCTTGCCTCTTTATTGCAGCACTCTGCAAAAGACCACCAGGACACAAATGGACAAAGCTGGAGAAAAACAGGTCCTCTGTTTGGCACACAGCGCTGGTCACCTGCCCAAGGCAGTGGGAAATCCCTGTAGGCAGGAGGAGACACTCGTAGTTTGTGTGCACTGAGTTTGATCCCAGAGGTGTGACAGACTCGGCACATCCGTGCTGTGCTGTGTGCAGGGCAGTGTGAGGCTGGCCCACACAGGACAGCAAGGGATCCGACTGCTCAGGATTCTGAAGGGCTTTGCAGTGAAGATGTTCCTCTGTGTCCTGTCAGCAGAGGAGAGCAGCAATGCCTCAAGATCCTCCAAAATCCTCTACTGCAGGTCGGAGTGTGTCACATTCTTGTATCTGCTGGGTTTCCAGAGGAATGAAGGAATGATGAATCTGATTCCATGTTAGTAGAAGGCTAATTTATTATTTTATGATACTGTATTTTATTAAAGAATACTTAAACTATACTATGCTAAACTATACTAAAAAATGCAGAAAGTATACTTACAGAAGAATGCCAAGATACTAAAGAAAAACTCATGACTCTCCAGAGCCCAGACACAGCTTGACCCTGAATGGCCAATAAGTCAAAACAATTCACATGAAACCAATGAAACAACCACATGTCGGATAAACAATGTCCAAACACATTCCAAAGCAGCACAACACTGGAGAAGCAAATGAGATAATATTATTTTCCTTTTCCTCTGCAGCTTCTCAGCTTCCCAGGAGCAAAATTCTGGGCAAAGAGATTTTTCCAGAAAATATGACTGCCACATCACATTGCATTCATTTCCCCAAGCTGCCTATGCAGAACCCTGCATTTGCCCTGGATGAATTTCAGAAGGTTCCTCTGTGCCC
Organism: Pyrgilauda ruficollis; assembly: GCF_017590135.1. Classification (NCBI taxonomy): domain Eukaryota; kingdom Metazoa; phylum Chordata; class Aves; order Passeriformes; family Passeridae; genus Pyrgilauda; species Pyrgilauda ruficollis. Next base: position 16,029 of record NW_024529466.1, read on the forward strand.
ATCCCTCCAACCTGTCAAGTTCCCTCTGAAGGGCGGCACAGCCTTCTTGGGTACTGGAAACTCCTCCTAACTTGGTGATATCAGGGAGCTTGATAAGGAGACTCTCTAGCCCTTCATCTGAGTCACTGATGAACAGAATGATGTAACCTGGGAGAAATTTCTCTTATCTGCTCAGTTTGCTAGCATAACCTGTAATTTTTATAGTGTGTTTACTGAAGATAAACTCTATGTGGATGAAGGACTGGAAGGCAGGTGGATCCTGAAATAAATGGGCATGAGATCTTTCTAAATCACCAACCATTGACGGGCAAGTAAAGAAGAACTCTTAACAATGAAGCTAATTTAACAGCAATTGGTCTAACCGGTTTTAGCTCTGTAACCTTAAACAAAAATAGATAACTTTTTATTCATAACAGATCCTACCCCAGACATCACTCTACATGGAGCAGTTAGGGATCCACATAACACTTAACCTGAGTAAGCACAGGCTTGTGCTCTGCTGTTCATATTCCTTGGCCACAGAACAACCACAGACAAGGCGTTGTAACACAGGAGCATGTGGGCAGCTCCCACATGGTACTGGCTACTTCCTACCCCTGCCAGGCCTTGCCTTCATCTACAGGTGCACCAAGAACTTCCCACACAAGTACTTCTTTGCCATTTTACAAATGAGAAAACAAACAGTGAGAAGTAGGAGCAGGGTTGACTGGAGTTAAGTAAGAGGAATACAATGGAGGGCAGATTGAAGATAGAATGGAGAAGGTGGGGAAGGGAAGAGAGATAGAGGAGAAAAAGGGCTGAAAGAAGGAAGTGTAGTGCCAATAAGACTTAAATGCAGAGGGAAGCCTGAAGTGGCAAGGAGAGAAGGCAGGAAAAATGAATTGTCAGCATCTGAGAAGAGGAAAGAAAGGCCAGTAAGCAGAGCAGCTAATGAGTGAGAAAGCTCGTGCAGCAGACATAGGTGGAAAGCAGCTCCTGTGTGTACAAGGACAAGTTTGTGCTCAGATCTCTCAGAACTCTCACCACTGTGGTCACCCTCAGCACAATAGTACGTGCCAGAGTCATTGAGAAAGGCATGTTCTATTGAGAGGGTGATACTGTCTCCTTTTATATTGCTGCTCTTGAAATGGCTCTCAAAACCCTTCTCCACAACTGAGGTACCACGTTCTAATGCAGAAACCAGTAGGGTGAGACTGGAATTCTTCTCTGAAGGCAGCATATACCAGTACATAGCAGTGCTGGTGGATTTCTTCCCGGAACATTCCAGATTCACGGACTGGCCTTCTTTGATCACCATGTCTGGAGACTGTTCCAGGGCTAACACTGGAAAGGAAAAGTAGAAGCAGTGAGAAGGAAAAAATGAGAAAAATCTCAACTAGGCACTGTGGGTTGGTATGGAAAGGGTGAGAAGAAATAGGGCAGACAAGGTACCAGTGCAAGGGATGGGACAGCACTGCAGATCAGCAGGTGAATTTCCAATCTCTCCTCAGTAGGCAATATGCATTCCTGAGCAGTTTGTATGCAAAACAATTTATGGGCTGCACAAAGATTGACAAATAGAGGGCCATTGGAGAAGATTTCAGGTATTCCTGCCCATCACATTCACTGATTATCGTCAATGCAGAAAGCTCTGCAGAATGAAGCAGCGCCAGGAACTGGCTACACAGCTGGGAGAGCAGCAGCGGGATCAGTGCAGGTGCTCAGGGCTGCGTTGGGTTCACTTACCCAGAGGGGCCAGCACGGCCACAAAGAAACAGCAGGGAAGCATGGGGGAAAGCCCCTACCCTCTCAGCAAGCTGCCTCTTGTAGCTGCCCAAAGGTATGTGGAGAGGGAGCCGTGAGTGAGGGTGAGACATCTCGGGGTGGGGCTGGCCAAGAAATGAGAGAAGGCATTGGCTGGCTGGGAACCCTGGGGAATGACACAGGGTCTGTGTCAGCACAAACTGTGTTTGTGCAGCAAAGCAGAAACCCTGCAGAGATGCAGCAGGTGGAAGGGGCAGGCTGGGCGTGGGTGGGTGTGGAGGGAACGATGGCAGTGGAAGGACAGGACTGTGCTGAGCTTGCAGGAGAATCTGAGTGTGTGCAGGGCAGAGGAATGCTGGTGCTCCCCTCCTGCCTCTGAAGTCCTTGGGAGATGGTGGAATGAGGGATAAAGGCCACATAGAGGTCCCTTGAATTTTCCCATGAACTCTCCCTGTCTTCCCCAAACCTGGCTGGTTCAGTCCCTGCATGGCCACCCCACGTCCCACCCGGCTGTGTGACCCAGCTGTGTGACAACCCACATGGCTGTTGGCTGTGCAGGAACGGTGGGGAATGACACCTGCAGGCAGTCCTGAGCTGCTTGTACTCTGCTCCTCTGGCTTCCTGCTGTGTGTGAGCGTGGGTGTGCAAGAGTAGGTGGGACTTCAGTAGCTGGCATAGCTCAGAGCTGTCACGGAGCAGGATGGGGCTGTGTGGCAGCCTGAGCGTGTGCACAGGAATGCACAAATGGCAGAAACTGATGGGAAGAGAGAGAGATCTCAGGAATGCATGTTTGTGTCTGTGCCCAAGTGTTTGTCTCCTCCCTAGCATGCCTCGCACTCACAGACTGCCACCCCTGCAAGCTGCAGTGTGGAATCCCTGCTTCTCCCAGTCAGGCTTGACGTGTTGTCCTGGTCTGGGAAAAGCTGCTGACCTGCCAAGCTGGTGTCTCTTGAAGCCTGTCAGGGACTAGTTCTGTATCTGTTCTTCTATAACTCGAAAGGGGCATCTCAAGGAGAGAACAGGCTGCCTTTGCTTCTGCACTGGGACTGCCCCTCGAGAGACTGCACCACGCAGAGATTTCTGAGGAGAAGGATGTGCCCCACAGGATGTGCTGCTCCACACTGACCTTCTCCATGCCAGGGTAGAACACATGCTCTTCTTGCCTGTTTATTGCGGCACTCTCTGAAAAAACCACCAGGACACAAATGGACAAAGCTGGAGAAAAGCATGTCCTCTGCTCTGCACACAGCGTTGGTCACCTGCCCAAGGTGGTGGGAAATCCCTGTAGGCAGCAGGAGACACTCGTAGTTTGTGTGCACTGAGTTTGATCCCAGAGGTGTGACAGACTCGGCACATCCGTGCTGTGCTGTGTGCAGGGCAGTGTGAGGCTGGCCCACACAGGACAGCAAGGGATCCGACTGCTCAGGATTCTGAAGGGCTTTGCAGTGAAGATGTTCCTCTGTGTCCTGTCAGCAGAGGAGAGCAGCAATGCCTCCAGCTCCTCCCAAATCCTCTGCTGTAGGTCTGAGTGTGTCCCATTGCATTCATTTCCCCAAGCTGCCTAGAGAAGATTCCCGAAAGACCCCAGATTCCTCTAAAGAAGTGGGATAATTATGCAAAGATATTGGGCTACTTTGTAGGTACACCTGCCAGGCCTTGCCTTCATCTACAGGTGCACCAAGAACTTCCCACAAAACACTTTGCCATTTAACAGTGAGAAGTATGTGCAGGGTTGACTGGAGTTAAGAGGAGTACAATGGAGTGCAATTGGCTGGCTGGGAGCCCTGGGGAATGACAGAGACAGTGTGTGTCATTGTCCCCTCTGCCCTGAGAATTGGCCTCTACAAGGACATTTGCTTTCCTGGCAGGACTGAGCTTGTCCTGCAGTGGGCTGTGGAGGCTGCCCCTGGGATTCAGCCCGTGAGAGCACTGGGCTCTAGAAAGCAGCTGTACAGAGCAATTGCATTCACTGCTGCTCTGCCAGGGACACCTCGGTGCTGCTCTGCTCACAGGCTGAGGAGACCCAGGCCACTGCAGCCTCTCCACGGCGCCCTCAGGTGATTCTGCTCTGAAGGAAATCCACGTGTCCTCTGCTGCATGGGACAAAATCTGCATGGGATAGCTGGGGAACCCGATGAGCACAGGGATAAACAACATCTGGGACAGTGGCAAGGGTGAAAGGAGCACAGAGAAGGAGTGACAGGCCATTCTGACTAAGTGTGGTGGCAGCACATTTCCCTTCTGCTTCCTGTGCCTGGAGCTCTGCCTGACAATAGGGAAGAAGTGACAAGTGGAAATGTGTGAGGATCCCTGGTGGATCTTCTGTCTCATAACGCTGGGAAGGGGAGGGCTCGTGAGGTGTCACCAAATTAAGTGTTTCACTGAAGGATAAATTTTAATGGAAGTCTTGATGAAAACTATATGCAAGCGCTAAGCAGGAGACAGGATCAGCCTGTGGAGACTGTGGCACAGAGCTGTGTTCTGAATTCACTATGGGAATAATGGTGTTATTAGAGTTTTTGTTCTAGCTAAGCAGTGCTTACCCCAAATCCAGGACTTTACAGTGTCTCATGCTCTGCCAGAGAACAGGTGCACAGCCAGCTAGAAAGGAGCATTTCTGAGAGAACTGACCCAAACTGCCCAAAAGGATATTTCCTCCCAGTGAACCTCAAGTTCAGTGTGGAAACTGTGGGTAGCTGGCCAGCTGCTGCCTGTCACTGCTCAGGGATGGGCTGGGCACCCGGTCAGTGGGTGCTGAGTGACAGTATTGTGTATCCCATGGATTTACTTGACTTTTATTTCTCTTTTCCTTGTTATTTACTCCTGTTATTGCCCTGTTTGGATATCAACCTGTCAGTTCTACCCTTTTTCCCATCCCACCAGCGGAAGGGGGTAGTGAGGGAATGCCTGTAGCAGCCTGTGACTGATGGGGCTTTACCCACAACAACTTGAGCACCAGGCAGCATCTCTGTGTCCCCACAGCTATGGCATGAGCTGCAGCTCCCCTGACCAAGCCTGAGCTTCAGACTCCAGCAAGGAATTTCCAGCTTCTGTTCTTGATGGATTATTAAAATTTAGGTGAGCATTCCCCTGGGCCTTTGCTCTCTGTTTTAAACTGGAGATAAAGAGGAATAAGCAAGTCAGGGCAGCCCTCGTGTCTTGCATCAAGCGGCAGGAGATGTAGTGGGCCAGACAAGATGCTCAGAAACACCAACAAACCCTGTGGTAAATTCCCCTCGGACTTCTTCCTCCTGGTCCTTGTCCTGGTCACCAGGGACATTCATTCCGTGGCTCACCAGGGCGGTCTCTTCCTTTGGGCAGAGACAATTCTCAAAAATCTGAGTGTTCAGGTGATCGGGTATTGGTGTATCTTGGGCTGTGTGTTGAATTCCAGGGGGCCAATGGGGCTAATGATCTGTGAGCTTTGTCTTTCCAGCTGGTGGAGAAGGAAAGTGCTGTGTGAACTTTTCCACATCCTGATTCCCAAGCCATGAAATGCTGTAACAGATTGCAAGGAAGGAGAGATGGATGAGAAGAGGGAAAAGGAAATAGGAAGGGACTAGGTATGAGAGGACAGAGAAGAATGGTCAAGGGGACAGATAGAAAGACATGAAAGAAGGAAAGTGAGAAGCAGGCTTGGAATGGGGCTGAATGAGGTGAGACAGTGATGACAAGAAGAAACAAGAATCCGAAGGTGATTCGGAGATGGGAAAAAAACAGAAAAACAGCTAGAGACCAAGCTAAAGACAGATAGATGAACAGATAGATGGATAGACAGACACTCATACAGTGTTTTTCCTGAAGAGCTGGTGGGCATCTAAGAAAAGGGGCTTCTCTCAAACACAGGGCTCAATGTGTGAGGGTGGCAGATCCCTGTTTGCTGGGAAAGGTTTGTGACATGCTGCTTCACCCATTGAGTCACAGTGGATTTTGTTCAGCACAGAAATATGTGCCTGTGTCATTGAGTAGGGCATGCTCTATCTTCACAGATAAATGGTTGTTCCGAGTCCCATTACTCTGGAAGCGATTTTTGAATTCTTCTCAATGTCTGCTTTGCCACCTTCCACTGAATATACAACCAGCTGCATTCTGGCATCCTTCTCCTTGGGTAACTTGTACCAGTACATGTATATGAAATCTTTTCCTGATGCAGAACATTCCAGAGTCATGGTGTCTCCCACACGGACAACTGAATCTGGTGATTGCTCAAGGGCCCAGCCTGGAAAGACAGGAGATGAAATGTGAGAAGTGAAATGCATGGAAGAGGACAAAAATGCACATCATTGAAATATGTCAAGGGATGGTATGTCACCAGGATATCAGAAAGCTATGGCCAGTGCCCTGCTTCACTGAAAAAGGCACATGGGATCAAAAATCCTCAAAAAAACCAACTTCAAATGCAACAGTAAATCTCTTTTGAGAAGAATTCAATTGCTGGCGATGCAGAGGGAGAAGGCACGGAGGCAGCTCCTGCAGCTCCCGGGGACATCAGCACAGCTGCGGGTCGCGGCACAGGGTAACCATTGCTGTTGATCGCATTGCCGGGCAACATGGGCGAATCCGCGGGAGGCGGTGATGCCGCGAACGGGATGCCGGCAAAGTCTGCCAGAGATGGTGGGGCTGCCCCAGGCGGTGGTGGGGCCGCGGGTACCGGCGCCTCACGTGGGGCTGGCCGGGGTTGCGCCAGCTCCCCATCCCCCGGAGAGAAAGAGCCGGGGGGAGGAAAGCAGTTCTGTTGCGCACGCTCCAGGGGCACAGAGAAAGACCCTTGTTCAGCCGTGGGCAATGCAGTGGGGTAACCAGCAGTTCGTCCTCTTCAATGGGTTCCTCTCCTGCCATGTCTGGTGGGAAGGGCGCACGGCCGCGACAGTCGGCCACGAACGCCACCACAGCCTCTCTTCGCTTCAAAACATGGAAGAGGGCTGAGAACGCCAGATAAATTTTCGGCAGTCCAAGACCCCGGCCAAATGCCCACTCAAAAACAGACTCCGTGAAATCCCAAATATCTAAATCGAGGGAGTGTATCAAATCTATAAAAAATCCATGGAATTTTGTCCATTTGAAAAACTCATAAAAATTGTTATGAATAAAAATTATCTATTTTTTAAAGGTTGCAGAGTTAAAACCGGTTGGATCAGTTGCTGTTAAGTTAGCTTCATTGTTAAGAGTTCTTCTTCAGTTGCCTGTTAATGGTTGGTGATTAGCCATTGTCCCCCTGGTGCTTACCAGGGGGAGACACTGGGACCCGGCAGCAGGAGGGCATGGGAGTGGCATCAGAGCTAGTATGCAGATGAGAAATGCATTGCACTAAATCTTACCATTTTCCAGGAAAACCCCTAAAAACAACGAGCCAACATAGAATTAGGGGACCTAGGTGATGTCTAAGGATGGGCACATAGTCCAGTGCCTGCTTGGATCCTTTTTGCCTCTCACCCTAAAGATGTTAACTAGGGAGAGGACCCGAAGTGTTGGACCGAAAAGCAGGAATCTGCTAATCTCTCGTGAGGGCGCAGTCCCCAGATCTGCCTGCAAACCAGTGGACAAAGTTGCATCACCCTCCTCCTTCGTGCCACTCCTGGGAGCAGCGGCGGCATGGGCGCAACCCGTCGATTTCTCCCCACCTGAGCTGATTCTCTTTAATAAAGGCATTAAAAAGGAGAAAGATCTCCTGCCCATTTATTTAAAAAATGTCTCCCCAACATATTCTGTCCTGGCGCTTCCACCTTTGCCAGAGGTTAATAAATTTCTCATCTGATGCAGAAAATGGAACCCGAGTTACCTGAGATTCCACAGGTATCTTTTCCCAGATTTCAAACACCATCCTGCAAGGGGCAGTATTTAGGAAGGGAAGAGTTAACAGTACCTTGAGACAGTGTCCTTGACGGATCAGCTGTGCAGCTCTGCTGCTCTGCGGTCTCTGGACACAATGTCCGGGAAACTTCAAGAGGTTCTTCTGTCTGCAGCCATGGCTATGAACGCTGCCCATGTTCAGGGTCCTGGTTCTTCAGCTCTAGGAAGGACTCTGTGGTCACTCCTGGGGTGACCATCAATGCCACGTGCTCGGTGGTCACCAGATGTTGTGTCTGGTGCCCATTGTGTGGAGACATGAGTCTGGACTCCATGTTTTAAGAAGGCTGGTTTATTATGTTATGATATATATTACATTAAAATTCTACATTAAAACTATACTAAAAGAAAAGAGAGAAAAGTATCATCAGAAGGCTAGAAAGAACAAGAATAGAATGCATAACAAAATCTTGTGACTCTCGAGAGTCCGAGCCAGCTGCATCTGTGATTGGCTATTAATTGGAAACAACCAACATGCACCAATCACAGCTGCACCTGTTGCCAGGTGTGCCTGTCCAGGAACACTTCACTGGCAGAAGACACTTGGGAAGAGAGGAGGAATTGCTCCTCCACCACAAAGTCCTGTGAGATCACAGAATCACAGAATACCCAGAGGTGGAAGGGACCCACAACGATCATCAAGTCCACCTCATAAGTGAATGGTTCATACAGGGATCAAACCAATGACTGAGATGTAAAATGACTAAGTTCAGAAACTTCATGTTTTATGCTCATGGGAAGCTTTACCTCTGTCAGCCCATAGTCTCAACAGGTTTCTCTTTCCCAGGATCTTGCATCAGCCTGGACAAATATATTTCCTTTATCTGAGTCCTGTGATGATAGAGCTGACCAAAATATTTGAACTAGGAACATGGAGTTCCAGAAAAACAAGCTGCCATTGCTTCTCCATTGATAATATCTAACACAGCTACCCCTCAGTCACCAGCCCTCCCCATTCCTGTGCCCCCAGGAGCCATCAGCTTTCTACTGCAGCATTACTGCATGAAATGAGAAACTTGTTTGCAGCAATGGCTGTACACCCTTGAGTGTATTCTTTGAAGGATACCATAAAAAACCTCTCAATGGGTCTGTGGGATGTTCAGCCGCACTGAGCAGAAGGAGTTATTTATGTTTCAGACAGGAATTTCTTCTTCTAAAGAAAGAAAGAAAGGAGGGTATCAGAGGGTGTTCTAATTTCAGCTGTAATTCAGAGGGGTCTGTTCATCCTCCACAGTTCTCATGGAAAGACCTGAAGGGCTGCCCTGAGACTGCTTGCTGGATGAGCTCTGAATCGTGAGTCAGAAACACCATTTGCCTTCATTTGACATCAGTTCGCCCCATGAGCAGAACAATATGGAATTCTGGGCTTTATGGGAGCCTCTAGAAGGGGTGTCAGAGAGAATGAGAGGGGCTTGGGTGAGGTATGTTCACTAGATACCTGTTGTCAAAGACTGAGGAACACAAGAGTCACAGGAGCTGTGATCCAGATTGTTGGCTGTGAGCTTTAGCAGTAGCCTAGGAAGAGGTCAGGAGTCTCCTCTTGCTGATTTAAGCAAGTAGCTTGGGGAACCTCAGAGATCATGTTCTGTTGCAGTTCGAATATATTTTATTGCTTCCTTGTTAAGTGGTTTGTTCTGTTGTACCCCCATGTTCTCCCTGAGTTGGTTTATCCCTGGGTTTTACCTGCCCTCAAAGCTGTCCCTCATACCATTCCCCACCTCTTGTTCCAGCTCTTTTCCTGCCGGTCAAGGCAACCCAGCCCCTTTTGTTCTGGAACCTTCTCTGCCACTTTAACCTTGGGCCAATCCCTGACTGCAACACCCTTTTGGAATTCCTCTACTCCTCGAAGCCCCATTGGCCCATGTGACCCATCCTTTCCACCCTCCTATCCCACTTGGGCTTAGACACTTGATGTAATCCCCTCGCTCATCCCCTGAGGATTCCCTATTGGTTCTCTGTTTGTATCTGCCCCCTGATTTGTATCTGTATAAAACCCCTTGCACAGGTGTGCCCCGGGCTCTTCGTTTCTGATCTCTTTACTTGGAATAGACCCTTCCTTGTGCAACCTCAAGGCGGACAGCCTCCTCCTTTCTCTTCTGCCTGGTCCCTGTCATGGCTTGTGTCTGGCACCATACAGCAAGTGGCTCTAAAGGCTCTGCCTCTGGTAAATCCCCATACCGAGGCAGTTCCCCACTCCTGGCATGGTGCTGGAATTCTAAGAGCTAGCCCAGGCTCCGGTAGCCATGTCAATGTTCTTCTGGGGTATTATCAGCCAGCCCTATATGATGCACTTCAATTTGTTAAGAATAATTTATATGTCACCCTTGAGCCAAGAATGACACAAGAACAGACGAGAGACCCTCTTTTTGCAAGAGGCAAAAAGAAGGCTTTATTACAAAGGATTCTTCGGTTTTTATAGACTGATACAATACATTCCATTTGATTAGCTAGTTAATAAAAAACATCTTTCTCACACACCAGCCTCGAGAAGAACAAGAAAACAAAGTGGGAAAACACCACCTGCAGACTGTTTATACTAACAAGTTATCACATTTCTACAAGTCCCTAAAATTCTCACAAGCCACTGTGAGAAATGATTGCCGTTTCTCTCTCCCTGCCCAGGCTGGCATCTTCATATATGTGTTAAAGATCAGAGATGATTAAATAAATGACAAAGAAAAACAATAAAAAGTACCAAGACAAAGGCAGGTATGGTCAAGCTTCCTGATTCAAGTGCTCACTTGCTAATTCACCTAAAATTTCTCTGGCCATTAAACAGAATGAAAAAACTCATGAAAGGAAGGAAAAAGAAGCAGTCATAGTCTAAGTGTTACCTTACTGGATATAAAAGCTATAGATCAGGAAAAATATTGTTCTAAAACCTGGGTCTGCTTCTATGCCAATGGCATGTTTTGCACAAAGAAAACAGAAATCCACAGATCAAATGAAACCCTCTAGTAAACTGGAAATTTTTCTTGCTCCACTTAGTTATGACCAGATTGGACAGCTTTGGTAATTTTTGACCCTCTTAGTCCTTGGGACATTTTTCTTTCCCACAGAAAGCTTCTGATTCTACTTTCCTTCACAGGATACAACATGTTTGTAAGAAAGCTGTGCACTAATACCA
>NW_024529467.1:0-780 GCF_017590135.1 Pyrgilauda ruficollis
TTTTTTTTTTTTTTATTAAAAGTGCAATTTTGAGATTTTCTTTTCTCCAGGACAACAGTCCACTCCATCTGGCTGTGCCTTTTGACTACACTTCAAACTGAAACATAGTAGGCTGAAAATTACTTCCAGGCTCTCCAAGAATCAGGTGGCCTGAGCACATTCAGGGGACTCTGGCTAGGACTGAGTCAGCAGAAGCACCCACATGTCTTCCTGGGGGGAATGCAGCTGCAAAGCAGAACACAAAAACAAAAACACCAACAAATGAGAGCTTCCATGTCAGCCAGCTGAGTAATAGGAACATTTCCATAGCACACAGGACACTCTGCTCTTATTCACCGTGTCCAAGAAACACAATATTCAGCAGGTCTCTGTAATTACCATGTAGTATTTTTGCTGCTTGATACCATTTTAAAGAGGTAAGCAGAAGGAGAAAGTAGAAAGTTTCAGCTGTTAGAATTAAAAAGTTCCTTAAAAGTATGGGGGAAATGGTATCTTTTTCTTTAGCATGTTGAGACCCTGAAAGCCAACCTCTGAAAGTTACACACAGCTCCTTTTTTAGTTAACTCAGATACCTTGGTAAGTCTTTAAGGAACTTCTCAGTCTCCGAGGGGAATAATGTGATGAAGAACACTAGTGAGCAGCATTTGGGCCTGATGCCTTGAGCTTAGGAAGCTGATGTAAGATTTCTTCTTTCTTCCCCCTGACCCCTGCCACTTGCCAGCAGAATCATTGCTTCCAGACTTGCCACAGGACAGCTCCTGCCTCCAGAAACATCAAATG
>NW_024529468.1:0-780 GCF_017590135.1 Pyrgilauda ruficollis
GGGAAATGGGGGAAAATTTGGGGGAAAGGGAAGAAAACGGGGGGGAAATATGGGAAAAAACAGGGGAAAATTGGGAAAAAATTGGGAAAAACCGGGAAAAAATTGTGAAAAAATGGGGAAAACGGGGGAAAATTGGGGAAAAAACCGGAAGAAAATTGGGAAAAAAAAAACAGAGAAAAAATTGGGGAAAAACGGGGGAAAATTGGGAAAAAACGGGGAAAAAATTGGGGAAAATTGTGGAAAAAATGGGGAAAAATTGGAAAAAACGGGGGAAAATTGGGGGGAAAGTTGGGGAAAAAACGGGGGAAAAATGGGGAAAAAAAACGGGGAAAAATTGGGAAAAAAATGGGGAAAATTGGGAAAAAACAGGGGAAAATTGGGGGGAAACAGGGAAAAATGGGGAAAAAAAATGGGGAAAAAATTGGGGAAAAAATGGAAAAATTTGGGAAAAACAGGGAAAAATTGGGGAAAAACGGGGAAAAAATTGGGGAAAAATGGGAAAAAACGGGGAAAATTGGGGAAAAAAACCGGGGGAAAATTGGGGGAAAAATTGGGAAAAAAACCAGGGGAAAATTGGAAAAAAACCAGGGAAAAATTGGGGAAAAACAGAGGAAAATTGGGAAAAAACGGGGAAAAAATTGGGGAAATTGTGGAAAAAATGGGGAAAAATTGGAAAAAACGAGGAAAATTGAGGGAAAGTTGGGGAAAAAACGGGGAAACAAAACTGGGGGAGAAACGGGGAAAAAAAACCGGGGAAAAATCGGGAAAAAAATGGGGAAA
>NW_024529469.1:0-780 GCF_017590135.1 Pyrgilauda ruficollis
TCCACCTTTTTTTCCCTGTTTTTTTTTTACCTGTTATTAGGATGTACCCACCTTTATTTCCCTTTTTTTTTTGCCTGTCATCAGCCTTTCCTCACCTTTATTCCCATTTTTTCACCTATCATTAGCATTTCCCCACCTTTATTCCCATTTTTTGGCCTGTCATTAGCATTTCCCCACCTTTATTCCCTTTTTTTCCACTATCATTAGCATTTCCCCACCTTTATTCCCTTTTTTCACCTGTCATCAGCCTTTCCCCACCTCTATTCCCAGTTTTTGGCCTGTCATCAGCCTTTCCCCCCCCTCTTTCCCAATTCCCTTTTTTCCCCCTATCCTCAGCCTTTCCCCACCTTTATTCCCATTTTTCCCCTATCACTAGCATTTCCCCACCTTTATTCCCCTTTTCCCCCCTATCATTAGCATTTCCCCACCTTTATTCCCTTTTTTCACCTGTCATCAGCCTTTCCCCACCTTTATTCCCTTTTTTCCCCCTATCCTCAGCCTTTCCCCACCTTTATTCCCATTTTTCCCCTATCACTAGCATTTCCCCACCTTTATTCCCCTTTTCCCCCCTATCATTAGCATTTCCCCACCTTTATTCCCTTTTTTCACCTGTCATCAGCCTTTCCCCACCTTTATTCCCTTTTTTCCCCCTATCCTCAGCCTTTCCCCACCTTTATTCCCATTTTTTGGCCTGTCATTAGCATTTCCCCACATTTATTCCCCTTTTCCCCCCTGCCATCACCCTTTCCCCATCTTTATTCCCATTTTTTCACCTGTCAT
>NW_024529470.1:0-760 GCF_017590135.1 Pyrgilauda ruficollis
AGGACATGTTTGGCTTTCTGGGCTGTGGTCATGGCCAGGTCATGTGCAGCTTTTCATCCACGAGCACCCTGAAGTCCTTCTCTGCAGTGCTGCTCTCAATCCATTCATCCCCTAGTCCATATTGATATTGTGAATTTCCATGACCCAGGAATAGGACCTGGTGCTTGGCTATGTTGAACTTCATGCAGCTGGCATGGGCCCACTCCTCAAGCCTGTCAGAAGCCCTCTGGTTGCCATTGCTTCCCTCCAGTGAGCCAAACCACCTCTCAGCTGGGTGTCACCTGCAAACTTGCTGAGCGTGCTAGATATTGATAATATTGGTCCCAATACAGACCCTAGAGGAACGCCACTTGTTACTGGTTTCCACTGGATGCTAAGCCATTGACTGTAGCTCTTTAGATGCAGACATCCAGCCAATTCCTTATCCATCTAGTAGTCCACCAATCAAATCCATATTTCTCCACTTTAGAGGAAGGAGAAATGTATTTTTAATGCTATGAATGATTTATTCTGTCTAAACTTCTGTTTTCAATTTAAAGATTTGGTCAAAACATGGGTTGTTTTTTAAATGACTGTGAGAAAATTACAGTTGAAATTAGTGCTCGAGGCAGCAAACTGGTGCTGGCACAGAAGGTAGTTATTAGTTGATGTGTTTTAATTGCAAACTGATAGATATGGCTGCTAAATGTAGGTGAAGATCAGTTTTTCATTATACAAATACCCTGGCAGTAGTAGGTGTCCTGGATTAGGGCAAATCTGG
>NW_024529471.1:0-779 GCF_017590135.1 Pyrgilauda ruficollis
TCTATCTCCCAATGGTCTCCTGTGGTCTATCTCCCAATCCCAAATATGCTATGTAGCACTCTGCAGATGCTGGGGTTTAGCAATAATTTGTTTCTGTGAAAATGTGCAACTTTTAATTTTTAATAACAAAACTGGCACTTCTGATCAAAATGATGGTTATCAAAAGTGTTGATCTCAGAGCTCAATATTATTTGATATCTGGAAAAAAGCTATGATGGCAAATACTCTGGAAAAATGTAAATATTCCTTTAGTATTTCAGTTTAAACAATTTGGTAAATTAGGAACAATTTGGTGCCTAGTTCCTGAAAGGGACAAGGCAGAGGCACTGCTTGGCTTTGAGCTGTCATGCTGTATTTTCCAATGTGAACTCCTTCAAAGCCACTCTTGCCTAGTAGAGAAAAAAATCTACAAAGAAATGAAGAACTGTAGAGGAGCTAAAGGAAGAACTTGGCAAGGAATTGAGGATTCTGAGCAATGAGAGCTCTCTGCATGTCCTTTCAAAACCACAGCACAAAGCAGCACTTCTGCTTGCTGCCCTTGGCCTTGATGCTGCAGGACTCCAGAGCAGCAGAGGAATTCAGTGTCCTTTCTTTCCAGGCAGAAAAGTGCCATCAGCATGGCCTTGAGAGACATGGACACCACCCAGCAGCCACCACTGAAACCAAATACTGACTGCTCAGGGCCTGTCCTCCTTCTGATCCTCAGTTTCCTGCAGGAATCAAGCTGATGTACAACCTGGCAGGATGAATAGCTCTGCATATCCCCCCAAATTAACCCA
>NW_024529472.1:0-779 GCF_017590135.1 Pyrgilauda ruficollis
TAAGTCAAGCATGGGAAAGGGGAAGAAAAGGAATCTCCCATACTTTTTAAAGTTTGGGTGTTTTGGGATCTTGCAATAAATAATATTTTCAAAAAGACAGGTAATTTATGTACTATTTTACATCTTGATCCCTGGACTTTTTTTTGCTGCTCTTTCTGTTTGCTGCCCCACACCTTTTGAGGTCAGCCAGAGAGAATGAGTGGCTGGGTGGGGTTCTGGCTGCCACTTTGGGCCAACCCAGGAGGAGAAGGCAGAATGGTGCAAAGCCTGAGCTAAGACAGCTCCAGAGGCAACATCCAGAGTGGATGGGAAAATGACAGCTTCTGGCAGTTCTTGATAAGGAATTTCATAATTGTCATAAGTTTTCTCATGCTGTATCAATGTGTCAGTGATGGTAAGGTTTCTTTATAAATATCCTTCATCTTTAAAATGATGTAGCCCTTTGGACTTAGATCTCTTCTGTAATTAATCATTGATGACGTAGCAGCCTATTTTGACTTAAACAACTTTGGTTAAAGTTATCAATTTTAGCTTAGCCTGTTAGGTATACTTGGGACTCACACACTATGATTTTCAGCTCCTGGACAGAGGCATATAAAATGACACTTTGGAATTATAAATTTTTGTAGCAGTATGTATAAAACTAAATATAATATAGAGAGAGGCCTTGCTGATTGTCATTTGTTGTATCAGATGGCCCTGATATTCTTCGTGCAGCCACTACCAGAGGGAGTTTATGACCTTTAAAAGTACCTTCCAACCTAAATTATTCTATGATT
>NW_024529473.1:0-779 GCF_017590135.1 Pyrgilauda ruficollis
AGACCCCACCCCTTCTTATGAAGCCCCGCCCCGTTTTTGAGGCCCCACCCCCAAATTTGAGGCCCCACCCCTCGTTTTTAGGGTTTTGCCCCCAGTTTTGAAACCCCACCCACATTTTTGAGGCTCCGCCCCCAACTTTTAGTGTCCCGCCCCCATTTTTGAGGCCCCGCCCCAAACTGAAGCTCCGCCCCCATTTTTAGGGTCTCGCCCCATTTTTGAGGCCCCGCCCCTATTTTACAGGCCCCGCCCCCACTTTTGAGGCCACGCCCCCAAGTGTTAAGGGTCCCCACCCCCCATATTGAGGCCACGCCCACCTCGTGATGCTCCGCCCACCCGCCGCGAAGCTCCGCCTCCTCGCGCAGCTCCCGCCCAAACTGCTCCGAGAAGAGCGGGAACTGGAACACGTCAGGGCAGGGCTGGAAAAGGGGAAATTCACCCCAAAATCACCCCGGGAACCCCAAAAAATGAATAAAAATTTTTGCCATTTTTTTTGCCAAATTTCCTCAATTTTTTCCCCATTTTTCCCCCATTTTTCTCCAATTTTTTCTCATTTTTCCCCAATTTTTCCCCAATTTTTCCCCAATTTCCCCCCAATTTTGGGAATTCCTCGCACTCTCACCTGGGCCAGGCCGGCAGCTACTGCAGCCTGCACCCCCACGAGCGCCTGGTGAGCCCCAAAATCCCCCAAAACAGCCCCAAAACAGCCCCAAAATATCCCCAAAACAGCCGCACCCCGAAAAACCCAAAATCCAAAAAAATCCCCACAAAAATCCCAAAAA
>NW_024529474.1:0-779 GCF_017590135.1 Pyrgilauda ruficollis
CTGCTGGAAGCAGTTCAGCTGCCTGAAGAAGTAGAAATTATGCATTTAAGGCACACCAGAAAGTAAGCTCAGAATTAGAAGAAGGAAATGAGCTAGCAGATGAAGAGGCAAAGAAAGCAGAAAAAGGTGAAGTAATTATAGACAGATTTTGCTTGAAAGTAAGCCAGAATATAATAATCAAAAGGGACATACAACCAAGAGGTGTGGGCTACCATTGAAGAGAAGCTGGTAATCCCTTCCCATTTGTGCAGTCACTAGTAAGGGAGGAGCACCAGAAAACACACTGGAGCCTAACTACTTAAAAGCTTTTATAAAGTGTAACTCCTTTCCCAGAATGACCAAAGCTGCCAGTATTACAGAGTGCATTGAAATAAAGTGTTGACTTTTAAGCAGTAGTTTCCACAGGCTTTCTAAAACGCATATCTGATTGAAAGAATCATTGCCAGGAATTTATATGCCACTATTGATGTGGTTCGTTTTGGGGAGGGGGGGCACCCTGGGGTGTCCCTGGAGGGCCTCCTAGGCTGTGAGTTCGCTGGCAGCAGCAGGCAGGCAAGGAAACTCCACACGGCTTCTGAGGGTGCTAATTAGATGAGGATTTATTGGGGGTCCCATCCCCGGGAGCATGGTGGTTACTGAGGGGGAAGGGGAAGGGGAAGGGAGGGGGAAAGGGAGGGGGAGAGGGAGAGCCTAGGGGAGGGCCAAGAGGGGAGAAAAAGGGGCTAAAAGAGGAGAAAGGCTAAGAGGGCGAATGGTCTTGCTTGCACGGTTTAAGAGGG
>NW_024529475.1:0-779 GCF_017590135.1 Pyrgilauda ruficollis
GAAGGGAACTGGGGAGGGGCCAGGGGGGTCTGGGGGGGACTTGGGATGATTTTGGGGGGGCTTGAGGGCATTTAGGGGAAGGGCCAGAACCCCCCAAGTTCCTCCCATCCCCAACGCCCCCCCAATGTCCCCAGTGATGTCCCCATGTCCCCAGTGATGTCCCCCCCCAACACTGTCCCTGATGATGTCCCCAGCACTGTTCCCAACGTCCCCAATGTCCCCAGTGATGTCCCCAACAATGTCCCCAACAATGTCCCTGCTGTCCCCAACACTGTCCCCATGTCCCCAGTGACATCCCCAATCATGTCCCCAACACTGTCCCCAATGACATCCCCACTGCTGTCCCCCCGCTGTCCCCAACACTGTCCCCGTGTCCCCAATGACGTCCCCATGTCCCCAGTGATGTCACCAGTGGACATTGGGGACATTGGGGACAGCGGGGACAGGAGGGGACAGAGAGAGGACAGGAGGGGACAGAGGGGACAGACAGGGGACAGGGGACAGCAGGGACAGTGGGGACAGGGAGGGGACAGGAATGGGGACAGAGAGGGGACACTCACATGGGGGGTCACCCTCTCCAAAGTGTCCCCAGTGTCACCTGGAGCAGGGTGTGTCCCCAATGCCCCCAATGTCTCCAGTGTCCCCATGTCCCCAAGTGTCCCCAGATGTCCCCCCAATGCCCCCAGTGTCCCCAAGTGTCCCCAGTGTCACCTGGAGCAGGGCGTGGCCCCAGTGTCACCAGGAATGGCATCTGCCCCCAGTGTCCCCTGGAGCAGGGT
>NW_024529476.1:0-779 GCF_017590135.1 Pyrgilauda ruficollis
GTTGGGATGGGAATTCTGGGGTTCAGGAAAAAGGGGTGAAGAATCAGGGAAGAAAGGAGGAAAAATCAGGGAAAAAGAGGAAAAATCCCAAAAAAAATCTGGAAAAAGCCTCAAAAACCAAGGAAAAATGGGCAAAAATCTGGGGAAAATCCTCCAAAATTAGGAAAAAATCCCCAAAAAAATCAGGAAAAAATCCCCGAAAAATCAGGAAAAAATTCTCAAAAATTAGGAAACAAATCGCCAAAAAATCAGGAAAAAGTTAGGAAAAAATTAGGAAAAAAAATTGCTAAAATATCAGGAAAAAACCACCAAAAATTAGGAAAAAATCGCCAAAAAATCAGGTAAAAATCGCCAAAAAATCTGGGAAAATGAGTAAAAAATTAGGAAAAAATCCCCAAAAATTAGGAAAAAATCCCTAAAAAATTAGGAAAAAATCCGGAAAAAATCCCCACAAATTAGGAAAAAATCCCCAAAAATTAGGAAAAAATCCCTAAAAAATTAGGAAAAAATCCGGAAAAAATCCCCACAAATTAGGAAAAAATCCCCAAAAATTAGGAAAAAATCCCTAAAAAATTAGGAAAAAATCCGGAAAAAATCCCCACAAATTAGGAAAAAATCCCCAAAAATTAGGAAAAAATCCCTAAAAAATTAGGAAAAAATCCGGAAAAAATCCCCACAAATTAGGAAAAAATCCCCAAAAATTAGGAAAAAATCCCTAAAAAATTAGGAAAAAATCCGGAAAAAATCCCCACAAATTAGGAAAAAATCCCCAAAAATCC
>NW_024529477.1:0-1657 GCF_017590135.1 Pyrgilauda ruficollis
CCATGGGGATGTAATCCATGGGGACAGTGCCGTCAGCCATGGGGACAGCGGGCTCGGGGACAGCCATGGGGACAGCGCCGTCAGACACGGGGACGGCGGGCACAGGGATGTAATCCATGGGGACAGCGCCGTCAGACAAGGGGACAGCCATGGGGATGTAATCCATGGGGACAGCACTGCCAGACACGGGGACAGGGGCACGGGGAACAAATCCATGGGGACAGCGCCATCAGGCACGGGGACAGGGGCACGGGGACAGCCATGGGGATGTCCCCAGGCTGGGATGTCCCTGGGGCGGCAGGCAGGGCGTCCCACACCTGGAGGACACTTCCGGCATTCCCGACCTCCTCCCTCCGGCATTCCCGGTCCTTTCCCATCCCCTCCCACCTTCCCCGGCTGCGGCTCCTCCTCGCCCAGGCAGGAGAACCCCGGGATGGTTTTCCCAGCCTCAGGAATTCCTCTTCGCATCAGGAATCTTCCCAGCCCGGGCTCCCAATTCCCAAAAAATCTCCCCCAGGAACTCACCGCTGCCGCCGGCGGCTCCTCGGTCCCCCTTGTCCCCCTTGTCCCCCTTGGGGCCGCGCTCGCCTGGGAAGAGAGGAGCCGGAATTTTTGGGGTTTGTTGAGCCCCCCCAAGCCCCCAGCCCCCATAAATCCCCATCCCTCTTCGATAGCCTTGGACCCCCAGAAGTCCCCAGAAATTCCTGGAAATCCCCAGAAATCTCCAGAAATTCCCAGAAATCCCCATCCCTCTTCGATAGCCTTGGACCCCCAGAAATCCCCAGAAATTCCCGGAAATTCCCGGAAATTCACAGAAATTCCCATAAATCCCCAGAAATTCCCAGAAATCCCCATCCTTCTTTGACCCCCATCACTGCCGATATCCCATTTCCCATCCCTGCTCCCAAAACTGGGAAATCCCAAAAATTATCAACTAAGGCGTTCCGTGGCAGAGGGAAGAGGAAGGCCTGGGGCTCCTGGAATTCCTGACTGCAGATCCCATAAAAGGCAACAAAACCCCTGGATTTTGGGATGAAATTCCCGATCTGGGGGTGGAAAACCCCGTTTGGGGCAAAAAACGCCTTATTTGGGGGTCAGGGGTGGGGATTCCCTAATCCCTGAGGAAGGACCAGGAAATCATGGAAAAGGGCAATGCCAGGGGGTCGGAGCAGCTGGATACACATTCCCAACCGTTTGATATCCCGGGAATGATTCCATATCCCAGCCATGGTTTGGTATCCCGGGAATGATTCCATATCCCAGTCATGGTTTGGTATCTGGGAATGATTCCATATCCCAGCCATGGTTTGGTATCTGGGAATGATTCCATATCCCAGCCATGGTTTGGTATCTGGGAATGATTCCATATCCCAGCCATGGTTTGGTATCTGGGAATGATTCCATATCCCAGCCATGGTTTGGTATCTGGGAATGATTCCATATCCCAGCCATGGTTTGGTATCTGGGAATGATTCCATATCCCAGCCATGGTTTGGTATCTGGGAATGATTCCATATCCCAGCCATGGTTTGGTATCTGGGAATGATTCCATATCCCAGCCATGGTTTGGTATCTGGGAATGATTCCATATCCCAGCCATGGTTTGGTATCTGGGAATGATTCCATATCCCAGCCATGGTTTGGTATCCCGGGAATG
>NW_024529477.1:2346-18144 GCF_017590135.1 Pyrgilauda ruficollis
GGGAATGATTCCATATCCCAGCCATGGTTTGGTATCTGGGAATGATTCCATATCCCAGCCATGGTTTGGTATCTGGGAATGATTCCATATCCCAGCCATGGTTTGGTATCTGGGAATGATTCCATATCCCAGCCATGGTTTGGTATCTGGGAATGATTCCATATCCCAGCCGTGGTTTGGTATCTGGGAATGATTCCATATCCCAGCCGTGGTTTGGTATCTGGGAATGATTCCATATCCCAGCCGTGGTTTGGTATCTGGGAATGATTCCATATCCCAGCCGTGGTTTGGTATCTGGGAATGATTCCATATCCCAGCCGTGGTTTGGTATCTGGGAATGATTCCATATCCCAGCCGTGGTTTGGTATCTGGGAATGATTCCATATCCCAGCCGTGGTTTGGTATCTGGGAATGATTCCATATCCCAGCCGTGGTTTGGTATCTGGGAATGATTCCATATCCCAGCCGTGGTTTGGTATCTGGGAATGATTCCATATCCCAGCCATGGTTTGGTATCTGGGAATGATTCCATATCCCAGCCATGGTTTGGTATCTGGGAATGATTCCATATCCCAGCCATGGTTTGGTATCTGGGAATGATTCCATATCCCAGCCATGGTTTGGTATCCCGGGAATGATTCCATATCCCAGCCATGGTTTGGTATCCCGGGAATGATTCCATATCCCAGCCATGGTTTGGTATCCCGGGAATGATTCCATATCCCAGCCATGGTTTGGTATCCCGGGAATGATTCCATATCCCAGCCATGGTTTGGTATCCCGGGAATGATTCCATATCCCAGCCATGGTTTGGTATCTGGGAATGATTCCATATCCCAGCCATGGTTTGGTATCCCGGGAATGATTCCATATCCCAGCCGTAGTTTGGTATCCCGGGAATGATTCCATATCCCAATTATAGTTTGCTATCCCCTTAATGACCTCACTAACGAGCTCGGACATTCCTTGGCTCTCCCGGAGCCTCCTCCTCCCTCATTCCCAGCTTTTCCCGGCCCTGAGCAGGACCCCAGGCTGGGATTTGCTGATCCTGGCTTGGCCAAGCCTGGCCCGATCCCAAGGAAAAGCTCAGGGATGCTCTGGCCTCCAGGAACAACAAACAACACCCGAAAATCCGGGAGAGAGGAAAACATGGGATGTGAAACGATCCCAAAAAGCCAGAGCCGGGCAGGAAATTCCTGCCTGCTCCCTGGGAGGCTGCGGGAGAGCGGGATTGGTCCCGCGGGCTGTGTGGGATGGGGAAAGGGATGGAGCTGATGGGATCCAGATGGAAACTGCCGGGAATGGGGCCAGGGATGCAGCCCCGGCTCCTCGCATCCAGAAATCGGGATTGGGAAGTGACAGTTCTGGGTTTTGGTGGGTTCGTCCCCAAAATGGGACGGGAGAGGGGGTGGAGGGATCCCGGGAAATGGATTTGTCCTGGGATGATCCCGGAGCTGGGGCAGCAGGAAAAGGGGGAGGGTCCTGCCCAGGTGAGGCCCCGGGATCCTGACTCCGGGAGGAGAAATTCCAGAGGAGGCCACGGAGATCTCCTGGAGCCAGGCTGGGAGAGCTGGGAATGTGCAGCTGGATCAGGGAAGGATCCAGGGAATCCTTGGAGCCTTTTCCAGAGGCTCCAGGAGAGCTGGGATTTGGGAAAGAGCTGGAGGGCCAGGAGCCAGGGAATGGCTTCCAGTGGGAAAGGGGAGCTTGGGATGGTGGGATCTTGGGAAGGAATTCCCGGCTGGGCTGGAATTCCCAGAGAATCCCTGGATCCCTGGCAGTGCCCGAGGGTGGATTTGGATCACTCTGGGATGTGGGAAGCGTCCCTGGGGTGAGACTGAAGGTCCATGGATCCCATCCCAGACCATTCTGGGATTCTGGGATCAAGGACACTCAGGATCCATCCCCAGGGATTTTTATGGGATTCAGGGATGGAAAAGGGAAGGGAGACCCTTCCTGGAGTCCAGAATTCCCAGAAAATCCCTGTATGCCTGTCAGTGTCCAAGGAAAGGCTGGATCACCCTAGGATCATGGAATGTGGAAGAGGATTCCCATCCTAAAATCCCAAATCCCCAGCTTGTCCCGGTTTCCGTCGAGCAGCAGCAATCCGGGAATCCCGGAATGGTTTGGATGGGAAGGAACCTTCAATCCCATCCCATTCCAACCCCGACACCTCCCGCTATTCCCAGGGTGCTCCAACCTTTCCTGGGACACTCCCGGGGATCCAGGGGCAGCCACAGCTCCTCTGGCTCCTTCCTTCCCCCCTTGCCCAACTCTCTTCTCTTCCCAGGAATTTTCTGGTGGGAATAACTCAGCTCCTGAGGCGCCGGGGCTGGAGAAGATCCCAAAAATGGGATCCAATTCCCTGAGAGCCTGGAGGGAGCCTCGGGGCTGGGACAGAGCCCGGGAATTTGGGAGAAGCCTCTCCCGCTCCATCCTGCCTTCCCCCAGCGACCATCAAAGCATTCCAGGCCATTTTCCCATTTTTTTTTTTGGGATTGGGCACCAAATGTAGGCGCAGACAGTGACGGAGACCCTCAGCTCTTCCCACGGATCTGCAGGGAGGGATGGATCCCAAAATCTTGGGAAAAGCCCCAGGAGAATCCACCAATCCCGGGTGGAATCAGGCTCTGCCTCCAGGAACATTCCCAAAAAACTCCTCCCTGGGGATTTTCCGGAAGGAATCTTCTCTTATCACCCCAAATTTATCCCTGAATTCCGATCCCAGCTTGGGTTTTTCCTGCTCTTTCCTCCTGAGTGTATTCCCTGCACGGCCTTTTCCATGGAAAAGTGGGAGCGCGGACCTGTCCTCACTTCCCAGGATAATGTTTTCCCATTTGGAAACGAGGAAGAAAAATCCTCCACCGGGGTCATTTTGAGGAAAAACCCATCGAAAATGGGAAAATACCAACAAGGAAAAGAACTCGGGAATCTGCCGTTCCTCTGCCAGGTTGGAGCTGCTCCGGGAGAGTTTTAAACCTGGAATTTTCCATGAGGAGGCTCCTCCACCCTTAAAACCCCCATCCCAGGATTCCTGGGATGCAATTCCCTTGGCGGGAATTCCTTGGAGAAGGGTCCTGCAGAAATCCGGGGTTTAAGGCAAAGCCTGGCTTTGGATCCGGGCCCGGGCCCGGGTCTGTTTCCCGTAAATTCCAGAGAATCCCATAAACTGCCCGAGCGCTGCCAGAGGGGCTGGAATTTCATTGGAAAAGGGGTCGGATGAACCCCTGGAACCGACATTCCCGATCTCCGGGGGGAGGGAGGTGGGGGTGGATTTTTGGGGGGACACATCGGAGCCCGGGGAGTGACCCCCATCCGCGTGGGACACCAGGGATCCCTGGGATGGGGATGGGATCCAGGAATGGCTTTGGGGTTTTCATGGAATTGTTGAGGTTGGAAAAGCCCTCAGAGACCATCGAGTCCAGGGGCGGAGCCCGCATTCCCGAGGGATCCAAATCCGTGGGGATGTGGCACTCGGAGATGTGGATCGGGGTGGGAATGGTTGGACTTGGAGAGCTTTTCCAACCTCAACAATTCCATGATTCCGTGGAGAGCAGATCCAGCATCAGGCCGGCGAATCCCAACCCAACCAGCCGGGGATTTTTGGGATCATTTTCTGGATTTAAGGAGCTCTCGGCATGAGCCAGTGAGAAAATCCCGACATTCCTGGTGCTCCGGGGATGTATCCAGGGGTTTTCCAACCTCCTGGAGCAACAGGGATAGTGGAAGATGTGGAAGGGTGTGGAATTCAAGGATCTTTAAGGTCCCTTCCCACCCAGTCCCAGTCCCAATCCCAATCCCAGTCCCAATCCCAATTCCAATCCCAATCCCAATCCCAATTCCAGTCCCAATCCCAATCCCAATCCCAATCCCAATCCCAATCCCAATCCCAGTCCCAATCCCCTCCAGCTTTCTGTTCCCTACAATTCCCAGCTTTTCCCAGGGTGTTTTCCCTTCCTGCCTCTCCAGCAGGAATTCTGAGGCCCAAAGGGCATTTTTTGGGGTTTTCATTCCTGGTTTTGGTTGTAGCTGGGAATTTCCCGTCCCAGGTGTCCAGGGATAGCCGTGTCCCGCTAAATCCTGACTTCCTACTCCCACAGCTTTCCCGGGAATGTGGGAAACCGCAGCAAACAGAAAACACCAGGAGGTTATTCCCAAATCCCTGCCGGAGCCAGGCGTGGGAGCACAGCCCGGGAGGCTCCCGCGGAGCCCCATGGAATGGGGGGACATCCCAAATCCATGGAACGGCGCTGGTGCGGGAATTGTTGGGATTCCCGTTCCTCCAGGAGATCCGGCTGCTTCCCGAGCCAGAGGACGCCCCGGTCTCCCTTCCAGGGCTCTGCCCCTCATCCCGGGATCTCCAGAGCCCACCTGTTGCTGGATTCCCGCCGGGATCCGCGTCCGTACCTTTGAACCCACGCATTCCCACGGGGCCGCGCGGGCCGAGCTCTCCCTGGTCCCCCTTCAGTCCGCGCGGGCCGGGCAGTCCCCGCTCCCCGGGAAGCCCTGGAATGAGGATGGGGACACAAAATGAGCAGAATTCCGCAATCCCGATGTGCCTGGGAACACTGGGAAACCCCAGAGTCCGGCCCATTCTTCTCCTGGGATCCAGAACGGATTTATCTGGGTGCTGAGGAATTCCTGAGCATCCTTAGGCTGGGAGGGAGGTAAATTGGGCTCCAAAGCTGGAGATCAAGGAAGGAAAACCAGGATCCATCCCAAGGAACCGGGATGTGTCCCCCGTGAGGCCCAGGTCTCCAGGATCCATGTTGTCCAAGGGGCTGGATGTTTGCTGGAGAAGGATTTAGGGATGGAACCCCCTGGTGTGAGCATTCCTGATGTCAGGGAGGTGGGAATTGGGCTGGAGTTTGGGAATTCCTGCACAGGGGACACATCCGAACCTTGGAGGTCACCTCCACCCATGTAGGACCTGGACCTGGACCTGGACCTGGATCTGGATCTGCTCCTGGACCTGGACCTGGACCTGGACCTGGACATGGACATGGACCTGGATGTGGACCTGGACGTGGACCTGCTCCTGGACCTGGACCTGGATCTGGATCTGCTCCTGGACATAGACCTGGACCTGGATCTGGATGTGGACCTGGACCTGGACCTGGACCTGGACCTGGACGTGGACCTGGACCTAGATCTGCTCCTGGACCTGGACCTGGATCTGCTCCTGGACCTGGACCTGGACCTGGATCTGGATCTGCTCCTGGACCTGGACCTGGACCTGGACCTGGACCTGGATCTGGATCTGCTCCTGGACCTGGACCTGGACCTGGACGTGGACGTGGATCTGGAGATGGACCTGGATCAGGACCTGCTCCTGGACCTGGACCTGGACCTGGACCTGGACCTGGACCTGGATCTGGATCTGCTCCTGGACCTGGACCTGGACCTGGACCTGGACCTGGACGTGGACGTGGATCTGGAGATGGACCTGGATCAGGACCTGCTCCTGGACCTGGACCTGGACCTGGACCTGGACCTGGACCTGGACATAGACCTGGGCGTGGACCTGGACCTGGATCTGATCCTGGACCTGGTCCTGGTCCTGGAACTGGATCTGGTCCTGATCTTGAACCTTGATCTGGACCTGAATCCAGCTGTGGATCTGGCTCTGGTCCTGAAACTGGACCTGGATTTGGGTCTGGGTCTGAAATCTGGACTTGGGCCTGGACCTGGATCCACATCTGGTCCTGGACCCCGGCTGGGACCTGGACCTGGATCCAGATCTGGCTGTGGGATGGAGGAAGGACCCTGTGCTGGAGACGGGATCTGTGGGACCTGGGGATGATCCCACGGGATCGATCCCGAGCCTGAGCCGGGCTCGGATCCGAAGCTCCGCCAGGATCTAAGCCTGGCTCTGTCCGTGTGGAGGGAGCCCTGGATTCCCCGGGCACCGCTGCCCCCGCCCTGCCTGGGCCGGGCTTTTCCAAACTCAGTCACGATTTTCCTCCAGTTTACGAGGAAAAAAATCCTCCAGGAGGAATTCCAGCCCCAGCTCCAGCAGGGATTATCCCCAGCTCCGATCTTTCCCTGCTGTGTCCGTCCCGAGGAGGGATCAGGACCTGGATTTCTGTGGGGTGGGGGCAGGAGAGAGGATTTTTCCATGGAAAAGGGGATTTTCTGTGGAAAAGGAGATTTTCCAGGGATACACCTGAACACGACCTTCTCAGATCCAAAGGGTGGTGCCTGCATCCCAAAAAACTCCTGGAAAAGACCTAAAAATCCTGGCTCTTCCCACCACTCTTCCTGAAGGGGAACCCTCCTGGGATTGCTTTGTTTTTCTGTTTGAACAATTAAAAAAACGGGGGAGAAAAAAAAGAAAAAGCAAGGAAAAGAGCCAATATAATTCTGAGGGTTGTTACACCCAAGAAAAACAGCCACGAGTCCGTCAGTGCCAGAAATTCCAGCTGGAGGGAGAAGGAACACGGGCAGCTGGAGGGGCTGGCCAAGGGAGATCGGATTTCCAGGCTGGCTCTGCCTCGCTGGGCTGGGCCTGGGAAGGAGCGATCCCAAAATCCCAGGGTTTGAGCCCAAGACAGTCCCAGCAAGGTCCGGTGTCTCAGAATCCTTGGAGCAGAGGATTCCAGGCATGGAGCTGGAGCTGGAGCTGGATCTGAGTCTGGATCTGGGTCTGGGTCTGGATCTGGGTCTGGATGTGGATCTGGGTCTGGGTCTGGGTCTGGGTCTCGGTCTGGATCTGGGTCTCGGTCTGGATCTGGATCTGGGTCTCGGTCTGGATCTGGATCTGGGTCTGGATCTGGGTCTGGGTCTGGACCTGGGCCTGGGTCTGGACCTGGGTCTGGGTCTGGACCTGGGTCTGAGTCTGGGTCTGGGTCTGGGTCTGGGTCTGGATCTGGGTCTGGGTCTGGATCTCAGTCTGGATCTGTATCTGGATCTGGGTCTGGGTTTGGATTTGGATCTGGGTCTGGGTCTGGGTCTGGGCCTGGATCTGGGTCTGGATCTGGGTCTGGGTCTGGATCTGGGTCTGGATCTGTATCTGGATCTGGGTCTGGGTTTGGATTTGGATCTGGGTCTGGGTCTGGGTCTGGGTGCCAGAAATTCCAGCTGGAGGGAGAAGGAACACGGGCAGCTGGAGGGGCTGGCCGAGGGAGATCGGATTTCCAGGCTGGCTCTGCCTCGCTGGGCTGGGCCTGGGAAGGAGCGATCCCAAAATCCCAGGGTTTGAGCCCAAGACAGTCCCAGCAAGGTCCGGTGTCTCAGAATCCTTGGAGCAGAGGATTCCAGGCATGGAGCTGGATCTCAGTCTGGGTCTGGATCTGGATCTGGGTCTGGGTCTGGATCTGGATCTGGGTCTGGGTCTGGGTCTGGGTCTGGATCTGGGTCTGGGTCTGGGTCTGGGTCTGGATCTGGGTCTGGGTCTGGGTCTGGCTCTGGGTCTGGATCTGGGTCTGGGTCTGGGTCTGGGTCTGGACCTGCCTCTGACATCCAGAGTCCTGTGGGGTGGGTTTGGAGCAGGGGATAACAGGGACTGGTCTGGACCTGGTCCTGGACTTTGTTCTGGATATGGACCTAGACCTGGATCCAGATCCAAATCTGAATCTGGACTTGGATCAGGATCTGGACCTTCACCTGGACCTGAATCCAGACCTGGTCCTGAAACTGATCCTGATCCTGGTCCTGGATCTGGACCTGGTCTTGAATGTGGATGTGGATCCAGATCTGAATCTGGACCTGAATCCGGTCCTGGAGCTGGTCCTGGACCTTGACCAGGTCTTGGACATTGAACTGGACACGGATCAGGATTGACATCTGGGCCTGGACTTGGACCTGAACCTGGACTTAGACCTGGAGCTGAACCTGGACCCAGACTTTAACCTGGGTATGAGTCCAAACCTGGATCTGGATCCGGATCTGGATCCACATCTGGGTCTGGGTCTGGGCCTGGGCCTGGGCCTGGATCTGGGTCTGGGTCTGGGTCTGGGCCTGGGTCTGGGTCTGGATCTGGGTCTGGGTCTGGGCCTGGGTCTGGGTCTGGGTCTGGGCCTGGGTCTGGGTCTGGGTCTGGATCTGGGTCTGGGACTGGGTCTGGGTCTGGATCTGGATCTGGGTCTGGGTCTGGATCTGGATCCACATCTGGGTCTGGGTTTGGATCTGGGTCTGGATCTGGGTCTGGGTCCGGATCTGGGTCTGGATCTGGGTCTGGATCTGGGTCCGGATCCGGGTCTGGATCCGGATCTGGGTCTGGATCTCGGTCTGGATCTGGGTCTGCTCCTGGAACTGGACCTGGATGTGAATCCAAACCTGGTCCTGGTCCTGGAGCTCCATCCTGCGGGATCCCAGTGGGATGGATCCCGTCACCTCCACAGGACAAAGTTGTCCCCGGGGGGATCCTGCCCCACCTCCACCATTCCCAGCCCTTGGAAGCAGAGCAGCATTCCCAGGTTTCCTTCAAACCAGAAACAGCTGGAGCCAAGTCTTCCTCAGGGTGGGAATGTCCTCTGGTGGCTTCCAATGAAGTTCCTCCCAAAAACAATGGAATTAAGAAGGGGGGTGGGGAA
Organism: Pyrgilauda ruficollis; assembly: GCF_017590135.1. Taxonomy (NCBI): domain Eukaryota; kingdom Metazoa; phylum Chordata; class Aves; order Passeriformes; family Passeridae; genus Pyrgilauda; species Pyrgilauda ruficollis. Next base: position 10,881 of record NW_024529477.1, read on the forward strand.
AATTGGCATTGCTGACGTTGGAAAAAGAAAATTCTGGAAAAATCTCAGAGCCAAGGCCCCTCTGCCGGGTTCCCGGGATCTGCCAGAGGGATCCAGCAGCAATTCCAGCCCTGGTGCCTTGGAAGGCTCCGTTTGGGAATGGGGTGGCCAATTCCCGCTCCAGCCTGGCTGGGACACCCTGGAAATCTGGGAATGTCAGCATGGATTTCCTGGAGCCGGGTGGGCGATGACGTTTTTCCCTCCAGGATGGATGCTCCAGGATCCGGGAGAGCAGATCCATCCTCGTGTCCCTCAGGAGCTGGGACGTCCCAAGGGATGGGTCGGGAATCACCGGGAGTTGTCCCGTTGGGTTTGGATCAGCCGGGTTATTTCAGGATGGGATCTGGGGGGATTTTGGGAATGTTTTCCTTACCTCGGAGCCCGGGAAGGCCGGGAAGGCCGGGCTCTCCCTCCATCCCTTCCGTGCCTCGGTCTCCTTTGGGTCCCGGTGGCCCTGGAACACAAGGGGAGGGCGGGAATCACATCCCGGAGTCGGGAATGCGCAGCAGGAGATCCGGGATCGCTGAGAAATGTGGGAACAAAGCCGGGACAAAGCCGTTTTCCATGATTTTAAACTTCCGGGATTTGTGGATCCTAAATTCCAAACTGGATTCCACCAACCTGCTCCAAGTGATGGGAAAATTCACCTGGAAGCTCCACCTTGAGCGCGACTCGGGAATTTTCCTTTGGACCAAAAGCTGGGACATTCCCAGTGAAATCATTGCAAGAAATCAGGGAAAATACACATTTTGGGAATATTCATAGAATCCTGGAATTTTGGGGGTTGGAAAGGATGTTAAGGATCATCCAGGGGCAGGACCACTTTCCATTTGTCCAGCTGGGATGATCCTCTGGGAATTCTGGAGACAATCCTTGAGGAGAGGATTGACAGCGGGATTTTGGTAAAATCCCAGGAACTTGCAGAAAATCCCAATCCCGGGTTTTATCCCTCATCCTGCAAAGGCTCAAATCCCAAAAGCTGAAAACAATCGGGAGCCAAAACAATGGGAAGAAGGAATTTGAAGAGAAAAATAGCGGGGAAGAAAAAAAATATTCCTGGGATGAGAGAAACCAGGGCAGGGAGAGGCCGGGAAGGGTCATTCCCACCCATCCAGGGCGAGGACTGGGAAATGTTTTCCGAGAAATCCTGAAAGCCGGGAACTCGGGAAGCTGAGACCCAGGCAGAGCTCCGGGCGCTGGAAAACGGGGCAGGAAGAGCAGGGATGTGTTTTAATGGATCAGGAATGGGGATCTGGGAATGCTCTGTAGGAATCCGTGGGATCTGGAGATGGATCCAGAGTGGGATCCAGAGCGGGATCCTGAACCACGTCAAGGCTGGGAAACGTTTTGGGATAGGAAAGGATGATGGGAAATATGGAATTACTGGCCCTGGCTGTCTCTTCCCCAGGGAATGAACAGCTCGGGGGGCTGAGGGGATGGAGGGATGGACTCCGGATCCCGGGAATGGGCTCCGGATCCCAGGGATGGAATCCGGATCCCAGGGATGGACCCCAGACCCTTAGGATGGACCCCAGATCCTGGGAATGGACCCCAGATCCTGGAGATGGTTCCAGATCCTGGGAATGGACCCCAGACCCCAAGGATGGATTCCGGATCCCAGAGATGGACCCCAGTTCCTGGGAATGGACTCTGGATCCTGGGAATGGACCCCAGATCCCAGGGATGGAATCCGGATCCCAGGGATGGACCCCAGACCCTTGGGATGGACCCCAGATCCCGGGAATGGACCCCAGATCCTGGAGATGGTTCCAGATCCTGGGAATGGACTCTGGATCCTGGGAAAGGACCCCAGACCCCAAGGATGGATTCCGGATCCCAGGGATGGACCCCAGTTCCTGGGAATGGACTCCGGATCCTGGGAATGGACCCCAGATCCCAGGGATGGACCCCAGTTCCTGGGAATGGACTCCGGATCCTGGGACTGGACCCCAGACCCCAAGGATGGATTCCGGATCCCAGGGATGGACCCCAGTTCCTGGGAAAGGACTCCGGATCCTGGGAATGGACCCCAGATCCCAGGGATGGACCCCAGATCCTTGGGATGGATCCCAGACCTTAGAAAGGATCCCAAACCCTTGGGATGGACCCTGGACCTTGGGATGGGCACTTCCAGGGATGGGGCAGCCACAGATTTTTCTGGAATGCTCCCAGGGACGGTCCCATGCCAGGAGCAGCTCTTGGGACAGGACACGGAGCTGCTGGGCTGGAGGAAAACCGGGAATGGCGGCTGGGAGAGGCTCCGGAGCATTCCCAGCTCCTCCCACCCCACAGCTCCCGAGGGTCGCACCCGGGAAATCCCATTCCTGCTTCCCACCCTCCAATCCCAGCGGGACGAGGCGTTTCCTGAGGGATGGGACCTTCCTGTCACCTTGGGGACCTGCTCATCCCACCCTGGAATCCACCGAGCGGATCCCGGGAATTCTCCCAAGACCCAAAACTCCTCCGTGTTGTCCTTCCCGAGCCACGGGAGGCGCTGGGAGCAATCCTGGGGTGCTGGAGAGGAGCCTTGGGATCTTCCCAATCTGCCCCCGCCCAATTCCAGGATCCAGGATCCGGAGCTTGGGATGGGCGAGGATTTGGGGAGAGGGAAGAGGGCCCCCCCAGGCAGGCAGGGAATGGCTTGGCCAAATCCAGCCGGGAACAAAACGGACTCACCCAAGGACATCTGGAGCTGGGACGAATCCAGCTGGGCACGAGGCCCCAGGAATTATCCATGGGATGGGAGGGGAGGGAAGTTTGGGATGCCAGGAATGTGTCAGGGCTGATAAATCCGCTGCCGGCCCTTGGGAAGGGGTTTGTTTTGGGATAACGCGGTTCCAGGGCTCCGTGACGGGTCCCACCCTTGGTGGCTTCATCCCAGAGCAGGTGACGTCATCCCCATGGATGGGGAGGGAAAAGTGGGATCTGAGGAGTGGGGAAATAGGGAAATACCAAAGCAGTGGGGGCAGGGTGATCCCAGCATCCCAAAAACAGGGATTGGGAGCCTATGAACTCCAGGGATGAGGGGAAGCACCCCAGGAGCTGTTGGTATTCCAGGGGGATGGATCTCCTGGGGATCAACCACGTCCATCCCCTCCGGCCCAGCAGCTGGAAAAGGGGAACAAGTGCCTTGGCACCAGCCCTGGCCTTGGAATTCCAGCTGGAATTCCATCTGGAAGCACCGGGAATGAGCACCAGCCCGCGGGCTCTCCGCAGGCGCAGCAGGTGGAAAAGGGCACAGGAGCTGCTCCCAACGTCCTGCTCCGGCCCGGAGCTCCCACTGGGATCTCCTGGGCTCCCCCTCCCTGGCACAGCATTCCCAGAGCAGCTGCGGCTGCCCCTGGATCCCTGGAAGTGTCCAAGGCCAGGGCTTGGAGCAGCCTGGGACAGGGGAAGGTGTTGGAGTTGGAACGGGACGGGATTTAAGAGCCCTTCCCGCCCAAATAATTCTGGGATTTGGGAAGGGCTGAGGGTGGGAAAGGAGGAGAAGATGGGATAGGGGAGGTTGGGATTTCCTGGGATCTTTGAGGGAACCTTGGGAGCTTCCTTCCAAACCATGGATGGGGAATGTTCGGAGAGCCCAAGGTGGTGGAGACACCTGAGCGGGGATGGATGGGGGCGGATCCGGGAACTTCCCAACCGGAGAGACCCGGAGGGGCTGGAGCGTGTCCAGGGCGGGGAACGGAGCCGGGAAGGGAATGGAGCCCCAGGAGAGGCTGAGGGAGCTGGGAAGGGAATGGAGCCCCAGGAGAGGCTGAGGGAGCTGGGAAGGGAATGGAGCCCCAGCAGAGACTGGGGGAGCTGGGAAGGGGCTCAGCCTGGAGAAAAGGAGGCTCAGGGGGGACCTTTCCCCTCTCCACAACTCCATGAACAGTTGGAGCCGGGTGAGAGTCGGGATCTGCTCCCAGGAAACAAGAAACAGGATGAGGAAACGGCCTCAGGCTGTGCCAGGGAACGTTTAGCTGGATATTGGGAACAATTCCTTCATGGAAAGGGCTGTGAAGGATTGGAACAGGCCCAGGGCGGTTTGGAGTCCCCATCCCTGTTGGGATTAAAGTCCACATGGATTTGGGGGGACACGGATCAGTGGTGGCAGCCAGCTGGACTCCATGACCGTGGAGAGCTTTTCCAACCTCAACAACTCCACCGGAGTCGTCCTCCAACTGGAGAACCCAGGGATTCTCCAATCCCTGACGGGCTGACCCCCCAGAGGAGCGCGGGGACCGCTCCCGATCCCACCGCTCACCCCGGATGACGGAGATGTTCCGGAGCGCCACGGAATGCTCCCAGTCCTTCAGGCGCAGCTCCTCGGTGACGTTGTTGAGCAGGGCCAGCTCCAGCCTCAGCTGCCGCTCCATGGCCGCGTGCGCCGCCCGCATCCTCCGCCCGTCCGCGCTGGCGTTGCCCAGGAGCCCCTGCAGGTCCCGGAGCCGGGAGCGCTGCACGCGGACGTCGTAGGAGAAGCTGCGGTTCACGGAATCCACGGCCCCGCCGAGAACGGCCACCTGTGTTGCATTCCGTTTTATTTAAACGGCATGCCCTGTCTCACCCCTCCGAAATGTACGGTGTATTCTAAGCCTGCGCTCCTGCCCTGAACCATCCCGTACCTGTCATCCCGTTGGCCCAGTGTGATTCCGCGCCCACTTCAGTTCCCCTCTTAAGCTGTGCTATAAAATCAGTTGGGTTCTTAGCCCTTCCTCTCTCTCAGCCTCTTCCCCTCCTCTTGCCCCTTCCCTCCCCGAGGCTCCCCCTCCTTCCCCCTTCCCCCCTTTTCCCTCGGTAGCCATGCTGTTCCCGGGGGTGGAACCCCAAATAAACCTCCATCTGATCAGCACCCCCAAAGCCGTGTGGAGTCTCCTTGCCTGCCCGCTGCTGCCAGCCAACTCCCAGCCTAGGGGACCCTCCGGGGTGCCCCCACCCCAAAACGCCCCGCAACACACCTGCTCGCCCAGGGCCTCCAGCCGCCCGCCCAGGTGGCCCAGGAGGTGCTGGTGGTGCTCCAGGAGCAGCCGGCTGCTGTTGGCCTCCACCGAGAGCCGCGACAGCTCCATCTGGGCCGCGTCGCTCTGCCGGCCCAGCGAGTCCCGCAGCCGCGCCAGCGAGCGCTCCGCCTGGCCGGCCTGGCCCTGCAGGCCCCGCAGGAGCCCCTGCAGCCGCTGCAGCGAGCCCGACAGCAGCAGCAGCGAGTCCGAGTGGTTCTGCAGCAGGTCCTGCAGCCTCCAGACGTGCTCCAGGAGGTCGCCGCCGGGCGGCGGGGGCAGCGGGTGCAGCTGCAGGTCGCGGAGGGTCTCGTTGAGCCGCTGGACGTTGGCCAGCAGCGCCTTCAGCTCCTCGGGGGACGCCCGGGGCCGGGACACTGCGGGGCAGGAGAGCGGTCAGGAGGAGCCCTGGGATCCTCCCGAGAACATTCCCGGTTCCTCGGTGGCTGGGGAGGGAAAATTCCCAGCCCGGAAGGTTCCGCCCGTCAGCCCCTCCTGGAATCCGAGGCTGCGGAAGGAGGTCGGGGGCTGGAGAAGGGCTGGGGGGTCCTGGAATGGTTTGGGTGGGGAGGAACCGTGAAGCTCATCCCGTTCCACCTGGGCAGGGACACTTCCCACCATCCTGGGGTGCTCCAAGCCCATCCAACCTTTCCTTGGATAGTCACAGGGATCCCAGGGATTCTCTGGGAATTCCAGCCCAGACCTTCATCCCATTCTAACCCCACAACCCCAGGCCTTTCCTTGGACACTCCTGGCGATTCTCTGGGAATTCCAGCCCAGCCGGGAATTCCTTCCCAAGATCCCACCATCCCAAGCTCCCCTTTCCCACTGGAAGCCATTCCCTGGCTCCTGGCCCTCCAGCCCTTTCCCACATTCCAGCTCTCCTGGAGCCCCTCTGGGATCGGGAAGCGGCTCCAAGCATTCCCTGAATCCCATTTTTTTTCCCTTGGAGACGCATTCCCAAATCATTTATCTGCTGGGACAGAATTCCAGCCTGGATCCGTCCCGGCAGCTCCAGAGAATCCCAGAGAGGTTTGGGTGGGAAGGGACCTCCAATCCCACCCCATTCCAACCCCGACTCCTCCCCCGTCCCTCCGAGCCCTGTCCAAGCTGGAATCAGCTTCTTCCAGGCATCTTCCCGATCCCTGTCCCGGAATTCCGGCTGGGATTCTCCTCCTGGCACAGGACGAGGTTGGGTTCCCTCTGCTCATCCCAGTTTGGCCCCGGCACGCCCTGGGAGGGATCCGAGGGATTGGGGAGGCTCAGATCCCGCGGGAAGGACGGAAAACCGCAGGGGAAAACATTCCCTGGGGAAAAACTTTGGGATATTTGGGATTTTGTTGTTATTGACGAAACAGCCGCGAATTTTGCCGGGGAAAGTTCAGGCTGGAATTAGGAACAATTCCCTCACGGAAAAAGGTTGTGCAAGGGCCGGGCGGGAATTCCAGGCATTCCCAAAGGGCTTGGCCATCCCTGCACTCACCAAAATTTGGGAAAAGGGGAGGCGGGAGCCCTGGAATGTGCCGGGATAATTCCTGCAGGGATTTAAATCCGTGCGGGCGTGGCACACGGCAGGGAGCCCAAGGTGTTTTCCAACCTCGACGATTCCAGAATTCCATGAAAATTTTGGAAGATCGGAGTCCCAACCGCAGGCTCTGAGGGTTTTTGGTGGATTGGGGGGGACCAGGGTCAGGAATCAGGGAATGGGAAGTCCCAGGGGCCACCCAACTGCCCAGGATCCGCGTGGGAAACTCCGGCTCCGGAGAGGAAAAGATCCCGTGACCGGTGGGGATTTAAAAATTCTTTTGGGGTTTTTAATGGGGTTTTTGGGGGTTTTTTTGGGGTTTTTTTGGGGATTTTTTTTCTAATTCTTTGGGGTTTCTTATGGGTTTTTGGGTTTGTTTTTGGGATGCTTTGGGTGCTTTTTTATAATTCTTTGGGGTTTTTTATGAGTTGTTTTTGTGAGGTTTCTTTGGGTTTTTGGGGGTTTTTTTTGTGATTTTTTTTCGAATTCTTTGGGGTTTTTTATGGGTTTTTGGGATTTTTTTGGGATGTTTTGGGCAATTTTTTTCGAATTCTTTGGGGTTTCTTATGAGTTGTTTTTGTGGGGTTTTTTGGGTTTTTGGGGTTTTTTTGGGGTTTCTTTTGGGGATTTTTTTTCAAATTCTTTGGGGTTTCTTATGGGTTTTTGGGGTTTTTTTGGGATGTTTTTTTATGGGGTTTTTGGGGTTTTTTTTGGGATTTTT
>NW_024529478.1:0-779 GCF_017590135.1 Pyrgilauda ruficollis
AAGTTGGGCGAGTTGAGTCAGAGCACGAAGATTTGCCCAGGATCAGAGAGCCCTGAGCAGGGGCTGACACTGCTCACACTGAGTCAGACAGGCAGGGACAGAGGGCACAGGAGTCACATTCTGCTGAGCTGAACAGGAGTAAGACAAAGCATTTCTCTGCAGAACACGGCTTCTGACTGTGTGTGAGCCTGTGGATGGGTTTGTAAAGTCTGACTTTTCTTATAAAAATAAAGAAAAAATCTCCACTTCCTGTGGCGTTGTTAGAACTTGTAAAAAAACCATTTAAAATCTATGGAAAAATCCCAGTTTCATTGTGTTCTATTTCTTGAGATAATGCAATGTAATAGCCCTAGAAATGCAGTTCTCATTTTGATATATCTTTCTTAAAATTGTGCCCATCACCCTAAGTAGCAATATTTGCATTAAATGATGCATAGTTAAGATTGTTATGTTCAACAGGATATCATGAGACATTGTACCAGAAGGTAAAATACAGTCAAATAATATTGGTTCTTTTAACAAATCAATTTAAGCAGAACTTGTAGAAACATAAACTGCCAACATCGTATTTATTCAATGTACTTCCATTAGCAACCAAAATATAGATATATTTGACACGGAACAATACAATTTCTGTGGGAAAAACTTATCCCATCAGATAAAAGCAAAATGATATCAGCATTATTATCACAACTCCTGTTGTCAGTCATTGCTATGTGGCATTGGAGATGGATGGTGAATAAAGTGCAGTCTACAATCTAGAGACTGGGACTAAAAAG
>NW_024529479.1:0-779 GCF_017590135.1 Pyrgilauda ruficollis
CTGATTTTGAACGATGGTGCGATGGTCTAAAATCTCCTCAAAAACAGAATGTGAATGGAATACTTAAGGGAGCTTCAAATTCTTCCTTTGAAGAGGACCTAATATTAGTATTTGATGTAAATACTGGTATTTTCTAAGTTTCCACCTGAAGCTCCTGGTACAACTCTTTCCATCTCTAGTGGCAGCGGTTGGGTGGATGCTGAGCTCTGCACCACCACCAGTATTTTACTTTTTACACTTAAAAACCCCATGAAGCTCTGAACAAAACAAATCCAGAACTGGCTTTGGCGATTACTTGAAATTCTCATCTCGAGATGGATGTTAGAATTCACAGGAACAAACTGTTCAGCACTTCCTCCAATTATTCTTTCCGGAGAGAGGGGGGAAAGAAGTGAAGTGTCCAGGGACAAAAATGAATTATTTGAATGTGGTTTTTTATGTTTTCATATGTTTTACGAAGACTGTTCTCTGCATCTTGGTCTCTACAGCTCGCAGTGCCTGGAGGCATGTCTGATTTAAAGGTGGTGTTGGTCTGTGCTCTTTAAGCATCTATTAACTTGCTATTATTATGCAAATAACTGTTGTAATACACATACTAATTTATGCATGGTTAGATTATGCAGATGCCTCACAAACATGGTTATTGAATAATAGGCTGGGACTCATTCCCTCTCCCATTTTTAGAAGCTGTTTTAAGCAAATTCTCCTGACACTTTTACAGACTTGGGAAGGTTTTGCCTGGGTTGAAATATTCTGATTTTTCACTTTTTTTTTTTTTT
>NW_024529480.1:0-779 GCF_017590135.1 Pyrgilauda ruficollis
AAATCCCAAATCCCGAATCCCAAATCCGCGACCGGGCCCGACCCCGGGGGGCTCCACCCTTTAAAAAATCCTTTATTTTGGGGGGTTTCACCCCTTTTTTGGGGGGTTTCCATCCTTTTTTGGGGGGGTTTCCATCCATTTTTGGGGATATTTAACCCTTTTTTTGGGGCTTCCCTCCATTTTTTGGGGTTTCCCTCCCATTTGTGGGGATATCCACCCTTTTTTTGGGGGTTTCAACCCCTTTTTTGGGGGTTTCCATCCTTTTTTCGGGGTTTCCATCCCATTTTTGGGGGTTTCTCTCCCATTTTTTGGGGTTTAAATCCCATTTTTTGGGGTTTCCATCTCATTTTGGGGGTTTCCCTCCCATTTTTGGGGGTTTAAATCCCATTTTTGGGGGTTTTAATCCCATTTTTTTGGGATTTCCATCCATTTTTGGGGATATTCATCCCTTTTTTCGGGGTTTCCATCCAACTTTTGGGGGTTTCTATCAATTTTTTGGGGTTTCCATCCATTTTTTGGGTTTTCATCCCATTTTTGGGGATATTCATCCCTTTTTTGGGGGTTTCCATCCCATTTTTGGGGTTTCCCTCCCATTTTTTGGGGGTTTAAATCCCATTTTTGGGGGTTTTTATCCCATTTTTTGGGATTTACATCAATTTTTGGGGATATCCACCCTTTTTTTTGGGGTTTCCATCCCATTTTTGGGGGTTTCCCTCCCATTTTTGGGAGTTTTAATCCCATTTTTTTTTGGGATTTCCATCCATTTTTAGGGATATTCA
>NW_024529481.1:0-779 GCF_017590135.1 Pyrgilauda ruficollis
AAAAAATATATTCTGTCTTCTGAGCTGTGACCAAGACACCCCTTTTGGTTTCTTTATTAATACATAGCAGGACTGCCCCCTGCCAGGTTGTGACAAACGCCTTGTGGTTTAAGCTTTACTGGAAACCAGGCTTCCTACCTTGTTAGTTTTCCATATTACTGTCTCTCATTAAGCAATTTAGATACTCAAGTAGTAAATCAGAAGTGAAAGGAAGGTTCTTAATCGCCAGATCTAAACAACACTGGTTTTCGTCACCTCGTAACTCCTGATAACCACCATCTTCTGGTCCAAGCTGTCTCACACACTGCATTATCTTTACACCTTCAGGTGTCTGAAGGAGGTCAAACAAACACACTTTAGTTTCCTTGTAGAAGACTGGTAGTACTCCTGTGGCTGCTTAATACTTCCAGTGGGATGAGGTCTATTATTTCTCTGAGTTCTGGTAACTCAGCTGTAAATAACCATGGTCCCTGTCCTAAAAACAGTCTAAAAGAGACAAGGTGAGTGCAGAAGCCCCAGTGGTGGTGAGGCACAGTCAGCCAGCCCAGCAGAGCCGCCAGTCACTCCTCAATAACTCACGGCTGCTCGAGATGTGCTTCATCCAGCAATTCTCAACACAAAATACATAAACAGTCCCTGGAGCACAGATGGAAGCTGATCCCTATCCCCTCCCAGGGGAGTTCCCTCATCACTAGGCTACAAAATCATGTTCCCTCTTGCTTTCAGCCCTTTGATGATACAAATCTTACGTTCCTTCCTACACAGTGCCCCGGTTTCAA
>NW_024529482.1:0-779 GCF_017590135.1 Pyrgilauda ruficollis
CATGGGTGGGTGTGGCCTGAGTGGGTGTGGCGGTGTGGGCGTGGCTTGTTGCTGACCGCTCACCTGCAGGAGCTGGCGGCACAGCAGGAGGAGGCGGAGCTTGAGTCCGGCCCCGCCCCCCCGGGGCCCCCCAACGACTACAAGGACAAATACCGGCACCTGATTGGCTCCGAGGCCGCCAAGGCCGCCGCCCGCACCATGGAGGCCAACAAGGCGTACGGCTGCGGTGAGCGGGGGGTCCCGCCCAGCCCGGGGGGCCCGGGGGTCCCCGGCCGGGGGGGTCCAGGGGGCTGGGGGCGCTGGCAGCCACCGTGGTGTCTCTGTGCCCGCAGTGCCCGTGGCCAACAAGCGGGACACGCGCTCCATCGAGGAGGCCATGAACGAGATCCGCGCCAAGAAGCGGCTGCGGCAGGCGGAGGACGAGGGGGGGGCCGGCCCCGGGGGGCCCTGCGTGTGAGGGGGGGNNCCACCCCAGCGTCCCCCCTGCCCCTCCAAACGCCCCCAGCCCCGCTGGGGGATTCCCGTGGGAATCCAGCCTCTCCTGGGCTGAGATCTTCTGCAGGGGTCAAGGCCGGGGTCCTGGGGGTCCCACCCTGACTCTGGACACCCCAGACAGCCCCCAGCCCCCACGGGGAGACCCCTGCGCTGGCCCCATCCCCCCCCATCCCATGGGGGACCCTCGGTGAGCCCAGACCACCCCCCCAATACCCAGGACACCCGGAGGGGCCCGGGGTGGGCTCGGGCCGTTCTCAGCCGGTGCTGCCTCTGCTGGGACCCTG
>NW_024529483.1:0-787 GCF_017590135.1 Pyrgilauda ruficollis
CCTGGGATGCTTCAAATGGCCTAAGCAAACCTGAGGCAAATGTGTGACCTCCAACAAGTAAGAGACTGGGAGCTAAGAAGTGAAGCCGAGTGGCATTTTTCAAGAAGTAGGTGCTTCTAGTTTTCAAGACCTTGGTTTGTAAAACCAAGGTTGTCTAAGAACCCAAAAAGAAGATGTTGGAACTGGAAACTTCCCATTGGGATTGGGTGGTTAACAAGGGCATGGGCTCTGCTGGTTTATCTATGCCTATTGCTACTGGTGGTGGAGGGGAAATACAAGATAATTCCAGAAAAATTCCCAGAGATGACTCTACACTTCAGAGTAGCTGAGGACAGCTACACTTCAGCTGGTGAGAGCTGAGGAGCAGGAGCTGCTGCAGACTTCATGGTCTCAATGACTTGTTCTGTATTTATCCCCTCACTGCTCTCTATCCATTTAGGCACACCTGAGTGATACCAAAAAAGGCTTTTGACAACAAGCTGTCTCTGCTTTCCCAGCTGCCCTGTGCATTGCTGTGGGTTTTTTGTGGATGTATTGTGCTCTGAGGAAAGGGGCACCGCTGACAGAGCTGGTTCTTGGGGCTGCCAAGCACTCACCCATGCTGAGCTCATCCCGCTCCCTGCCATTGCTTCATCACAAAAAAGGGACTGAGCAGGTGAAAGCAGCCTTTGAAGCAGCTCTGTGACTCCAGGGTGTACTTGAGAGATGATCCACCATTGTCCCTTCCAACCTTCCCCATTCTGTGGTTCTCTGCATTCATGAGCACTCAATACTTCTGAAAACCTGC
>NW_024529484.1:0-779 GCF_017590135.1 Pyrgilauda ruficollis
CCACAGCTGGGCACAGAGCCCAAACCCCAAACCTGGCCCCAAACCCTGACCCAAATCCTGACCCCAAATCCTGAGTCCAAATCCCAAACTCCTGAGCCCAAATCCCAAACCCCAAATGCCTGAGCCCTAAATCCCAAATCCCCATTTCTGACCCCAAATCCCATAAATCCCCCAATCCCACCTTGGTGAAGGTTTTGGTGCTGCAGGACTGGATGTTGTTGGTGGTGGTGCTGAAGTTCTCGCACACCTGGGTCCATCCTGACCCCACACCCCAAACCCCCATTTCTGACCCCAAATCCCCGTTCCTGACCCCATAAATCCCATTTCTGACCCCAAATCCCATCCCACACCCCAAACCCCCATTTCTGACCCCAAATCCCATCCCTGACCCCATAAATCCCATTTGTGACCCCCAATCCCACCTTGGTGAAGGTTTTGGTGCTGCAGGACTGGATGTTGTTGGTGGTGGTGCTGAAGTTCTTGCACACCTGGGCCACCAGGCGGGCGGCGAAGTCCCGCAGCGCCCAGTGGTTGTCCACATCTGGCCGCAGGCACAGCTGGCGGCTGACGATGCACGTCATCACCGCCGGGATCAGCTCGTGCAGCTGGGGACAGCGGGACACGGTGGGGACACTTGGGGACACTCTGGGGACAGGTTTGGGACATCTGGGGACAGTTTTTGGGACACCTGGGGACAAGTTTAGGACCCGTGGGGACAGGCTGGGGACAGCTGGGGAGAAGTTTAGGACACTTGGGGACAGGTTTGGACACTTAGGGAC
>NW_024529485.1:0-779 GCF_017590135.1 Pyrgilauda ruficollis
CCTCTTCTCCCTTTCCCATCTCTCCTGAAGAGCTTTTAGCCACCCAGTGCAGCACTCCAGCCATGTGAGCCATCCCACCACGTTTCCATGATGGCAATTACACCACAGCTCTGCTGCTGCACCATGGCCTCCAGCTCTTCTTGTTTGTTACCCATGCTGCGTGCACTGGTATCCATGCACCTCAGCTGGGCTGCTGATTTCACCCTAACTCAGGCTTCCCACCCTTGGGCCTGCTTCCAGACAGCCCAGCTGCATCCCCTTCCCCCTTCAAACCTAGTTTAAAGCCCTCTCAACAAATTCTGACAGTTCAGGAGCTAAAAACCTTCATGAGCTAAAGCCCTTAACAGAGATGGAGCCCATCTGGCTCCAGCAGGCCAGGTACAGTAAAAGTTTCACTGTGATCAAAGAATCCAAAATTCTACTAATGACACCAACCCTTGAGCCACTTATGGATGATTTGAGCTCTTCTATTCCTTTCACTTCTCTTCTCAGCCAGCAAAGGGACTGAGGAAAAGACTACCTGCAGCCCTGTCCTATCAACCACTTGTCCCAGTGCCCTAAAGTCCCTTTTAATTGTCCTGACACTCCTCTTTTCAATCTCATCCCTGCCAGCCTGGAGTATCAGCAGTGGGTAATACTCAGAGGGCTGAATCAGCCCAGGCAGTCTCTCAGTGATATCCTGTACCTGGGCACCAGGGAGGCAGCAGACCTCTCTGTGGGGTGGGTCTGGTTGGCATATGGGGCCTCTGTTGCCCTCAGAAGGGAGTCACTCACCACAA
>NW_024529486.1:0-779 GCF_017590135.1 Pyrgilauda ruficollis
TTTTTGTGGGATTTTGGGTTTTTTTTGTTTTTTTCGGGGGGGTTTCATGAAGCCGGATTTAGAGGGTTTTTGGGGTGAATATTTGGAATTTCAGGTCGTTTTGGGTTTTTTTGGGGGGTTTCATGGGGGGTGGATTTGGAGTGTTTTTGGGGTGAATCTTTGGGATTTCGGGGCCTGTTTTGGTTTTTTTTTGTGGGATTTTGGGGTTTGTTGTTTTTTTTTGGGGGGTGGTTTCTTGGAGGGGGATTTGGAGGGTTTTTGGGGTGAATCTTTGGGATTTCAGGGCCCATTTTGGGTTTTTTTTGGTGGGATTTTTTCATTTTTGGGGGGTTTCATGGGGGGGTGGCTTTGGAGTGTTTTTGGGGTGAATCTTTGGGATTTCAGGGCCGTTTTGGGGCTGTTTTCTCTGTTTCCAGGACCTGGCTCAGGAGGAGCCGCAGCTGCCGCCGCTGTCGCGCTGCGCGCTGCCGGCGCTCGGAGCCGCGCTGCTGCTCTTCCTGGGGCACCTGCTGGCCGTGCCCGCCTTCCTGCAGCACGTCCAGGAGGTGGGAAACCCCAAAAACCCCCAAAAAATAGAAACCCCAAAATTCCCATAAAAATCCCGCAAAAAATCCCCGAAAAATCCCGCTAAAAATCCCCAAAAAATGCGCAATTCTGGGGCCATTTGGGAAGGGTTGGTTGGGATTTTTGGGGATTTTTTGGGGGTTTTATGGGGAATTTGAGGGGATTTGGGATTTCTTGGGTTTGGGGGTTTTTTGGGATTTTGGGTATTTTGGAGT
>NW_024529487.1:0-779 GCF_017590135.1 Pyrgilauda ruficollis
CACTTCTCAAGTCTAATTTATTCAATATGAATACTGTGAAACAACTGTGTGTCTAATGTACAATCAGGTATTAACTTGGTACCAGCTATTCGAGTCAGTAGTTTGCAGCAAGTTGCAGGCACTTGTCAGAAAGCAAAAGTCTGTAGAAGGTAGTTTAGCAGTGAAATGCAGAAGGCAGGGAAGAAAGAAAGCACATTAAACTGCTATGCTATCTCTTCTCCTTATGCTGACATCTTTTCTCTTGCAATTCTGTATTTTTTTTAGTCTATTTTATGTGCAGCCATGCAGCTGCATGCACCAAACCGCTAAGTTTTACTGAGTAATCTCAGCTCTCCTGGTTTCAGTCCTGTAGGGGACAATATGATGGGTTACTATGACAGTTAGTTCCTAGTAAAATTCTTTTTTCCCTTTTCTATAAGAAATTGCCAAAAAAGTAGCTATATTTTGCACTCAAGTTTCATCACAAGACAATTGATTATCCTCTTTGTGCCTGATCTAAGTCACAAACATTTCTTTCATTTTTGTAGCAGCAGCTCAGACCCTCGGAATGTGCTCCATGCAAAGAAACAAGACTAACACAGCCTCTCTTGCCTCATCTGTATGTGTAGCAGAATTGTTTCCCTCAATACAAATACAATTTACATTCCCCATAAATCAAGGTTGTCTGATGTCTCCACTTTCAAATCCCAGCTGCTGCAAATCTTACACACATGATAAATCGTTCCTTTTAGAAAGAAAGCTGAAGCATGAGGAAGAATCATAGAATGGTTTGGATTGGA